>NC_063202.1:28016254-28336254 GCF_017589495.1 Alosa alosa
TCCATATACAGTACCAGCTGAAGGTGCAGACTAAATACTCTTAACGTTACCCCAGGGAAACCAGTTCTGTCTGGTTCTATGGATTTCAGAGGGGGGTTGTGAGCGTGAGTGAGAGCGTCCCAGTGATGTCTCCAGCAGCAAGACAGCCATCAGGGCTGTGCCATACAGTGTGTCTCCTCTCAGCCACAGTCTGCCCGTCCTCCTAATCTGTTCATTCGCATTCACATAGAGCACAGCTGGTGGACAGAAATAGAAATAACCTTGAGAATGTAATTTTTTTTTCATAGACATTGCAGAATGTCCAGTGCCAATCCAGTTTCAGTGTTACACTTCATCATTTGTGTGAAAACATACTGTAGTTAAGCCAACTGTTAAATCTTTCTTTTAATAGTGTGTCAGGTCTTTGTGTGCAAAATCGTGTTTTATAGTCCCTTACATTTATGGGAGGGGGGTATATTTTGGATGTCACTTGGGTGTGGTTGGGAGCAAAGTAAACATTCTTTCTTTGGCCATTGAAACTGTATCTAGCAGCAGCAGTGTGGAGGCTCAGGTCACAGATGATCATGTGCTTACTCCCTCAGCCTAAGAATGTTGAGTTTAAAGGCCCAGGCCTCCTCTAGGAATAGCTATTGGCCTTTACTTTAGAATACCAGGTTGAGTATCTATGAAATGGAATATCACGAATGCATTATGGAGTGGTTTAAGTAGAGTCGAGAGGGTCATGTTGAATATTTCTGATGATCAAGTAAAAAATCTAAAAACAACTAGAAAATGTAATTTCGAGGAAATTACCAGTGCATGTAAATATAAACATACTGTAAATTAACATAAAATGCAAAACAAACTTTTATTTGATAACAGTTGG
Organism: Alosa alosa; assembly: GCF_017589495.1. NCBI lineage: Eukaryota > Metazoa > Chordata > Actinopteri > Clupeiformes > Clupeidae > Alosa > Alosa alosa. The sequence continues at coordinate 28,017,120 of NC_063202.1, forward strand.
GAGAAGTCATAGTTGATAACAACTGACAGTTGAAATGGCTGAACAGTTAAGTAGTTTAAATAGTTAAATTATTTAATAGTGAATTATTGTAGTGAGGACATTTATTTTGAAACAGTTGTGGGCAGAGGAAATAGTTAAACAGGATCTGTAGAGCCAGATTGTATGTTTAAAGCCTGAGACAGAGTATATAGTTTAAAAGTTAAATATAGATAGTGTAATGGATGTTGATAGACAGAAAGTTGAATGGATGTTGATAGGCAGATTGTTTAATGGATGTTGATGGATAGTTTAATGGGTGGATGAGTGAATGGTTTGAAGAGGATGAATGGATAGAACGTTGGATGGAATGTGCCTTATTGTAGAATGGAGAGACAGAGAGAGTTGGCCTAGTTAAGCAGAAAGCAGTTGATACAGGTGCAATCAGTTTAACTGGCCCTTTGCTGGGTCCTAGTTGAGCAGCTGGAAGTTGATACAGGTGCAAATCAAGTTAATTAGTCCATTGTGATGTCATAGTGCTAATGCAAAGTCTATGGGGAAAAATAAGCTTGTTTTTTGTTAATATCTCAAAAAGTATAAAGTTTACAAAAGTGAAAAATACATTCCTCAAGTGTCCTTTTCAGACCCACGTTAAAAAGTTTGAACGAAGTTTTCGTTAAACAGTTGAAACTGAATTAGACTTAGAAATTTGGTGGGAAGAATAATAACTACAAAATGTAATTTCGAGGAAATTACCAGTGCATGAAAATATAAACATACTGTAAATTAACATAAAATGCAAAACAAACTTTTAGAAACAGTTGAATCATAGTTGATAACAACTGACAGTTGAAATGTCTAAACAGTTAAATAGTTGAGTAGTTTAAATAGTTAAATTATTTAATAGTGAATTATTGTAGTGAGGACATTTATTTTGAAACAGTTGTAGGCAGAAGGAAATAGGAACAGAATCTGTAGTCTTAAGAGAGCCAGATTGTATGCTTAAAGCCCTGAGACAGAGTATATAGTTCAAAAGTTGAATTTAGATAGTGTAATGGATGTTGATAGGCAGAATTGTTGAATGGATGTTGATAGGTGGATTGTTTAATGGGTGGATGAGTAAATGGTTTGAAGAGGATGAATGGATAGAAAATTGGATGGAATGTGCCTTATATCCTTGTAGAATGGAGAGACAGAGAGAGAGTTGGCCTAGTTAAGCAGAAAGCAGTTGATACAGGTGCAATCAGTTTAACTGGCCCTTTGATGGGTCCTAGTAGTGAGCAGCTGGAAGTTGATACAGGTGAAAATCAAGTTAATTAGCCCATTGTGATGTCATCAGCCCATGTTAAGTCTATGGGGAAAAATAATTGTTTTTTTGTTTTTTATTATTAGGTGAGCCTAGATCAGGAAAAACGTGCTGTAAAGTTTATCAAAGAAACACAATTAGCAAAAATACATTTAGTTGGTTGTTTTGTGTTTTTTTAAGATTTATTTATTTATTTTTTTTTTTTTTAATTTATTTTTTATGATTTTCCTTGAAATAACATCCAATTGATTGCATCTCAGTCCAGTAGATGGCGGTAATACACTTTGCCTGTAAACTGCCATAAAACCTGACAGAAGAAGAAGAAGAAGCTTGTTTTTTATTAATATCTCAAAAAGTATAAAGTTTACAAAAGTGAAAATACAGACTTTTCATAACCAGACCGTTACAAAGTTTGAAAAACATTTTCATGTTAAACGGTTGTAATTAGAAACATTTGGTGGGAAGAATTAGAAAAATGTAATTTCGAGGAAATTACCAGTGCATGAAAATATAAACATACTGTATATTAACATAAAATGCCAAACAAACTTTTATTTGGAAACAGTTGGCAGGAGTCAGTTGATAACAACTGACAGTTGAAATGGCTGAACAGTTAAATAGTTGACTAGTTTAAATAGTTAAATTATTTAATAGTGAATTATTGTAGTGAGGACATTTATTTTGAAACAGTTGTGGGCAGAGTAAATAGTAGTCTTAAGAGAGCCAGATTGTATGCTTAAAGCCTGAGACAGAGTATATAGTTTAAAAGTTGAATTTAGATAGTGTAATGGATGTTGATAGACAGAAAGTTGAATAGATGTTGATAGGCAGATTGTTTAATGGGTGGATGAGTTAATGGTTTGAAGAGGATGAATGGATAGAAAGTTGGATGGAATGTGCCTTATATCCTTGTAGAATGGAGAGACACAGAGAGAGTTGGCCTAATTAAGCAGAAAGCAGTTGATACAGGTGCAATCAGTTTAACTGGCCTTTTGATGGGTCCTAGTAGTGAGCAGCTGGAAGTTGATACAGGTGCAAATCAAGTTAATTAGCCCATTGTGATGTCATCATCCCCATGTTAAGTCTATGGGAAAAAATAAGCTTTTTTTATTAATATCTCAAAAAGTATAACGTTTACAAAAGTGAAAAATACATTCCCCACGTGTCCTTTTCAAGACCTACGTTACAAAATTTGAACAAAGTTTCTACGTTAAACGGTTAAAGCTGAATTAGACGCAGAAATTTGGTGGGAAGAATAACTAGAAAATGTAATTTCGAGGAAATTACCAGTGCATGAAAATATAAACATACTGTATATTAACATAAAATGCCAAACAAACTTTTATTTGAAACAGTTGGGAGAAGTCAGTTGTTAACAACTGACAGTTGAAATGGCTGAACAGTTAAATAGTTGAGTAGTTTAAATAGTTAAATTATTTAATAGTGAATTATTGTAGTGAGGACATTTATTTTGAAACAGTTGTGGGCAGAGGAAATAGTAGTCTTAAGAGAGCCAGATTGTATGCTTAAAGCCTGAGACAGAGTATATAGTTTAAAAGTTGAATGTAGATAGTGTAATGGATGTTGATAGACAGAAAGTTGAATGGATGTTGATAGGCAGATTGTTTAATGGATGTTGATGGATAGTTTAATGGGTGGATGAGTGAATGGTTTGAAGAGGATGAATGGATAGAAAGTTGGATGGAATGTGCCTTATATCCTTGTAGAATGAAGAGACAGAGAGAGTTGGCCTAGTTAAGCAGAAAGCAGTTGATACAGGTGCAATCAGTTTAACTGGCCCTTGATGGGTCCTAATAGTGAGCAGCTGGAAGTTGATACAGGTGCAAATCAAGTTAATTAGTCCATTGTTATGTCATAGCGCTAATGCAAAGTCTATGGGGAAAAATAAGCTTGTTTTTTATTAATATCTCAAAAGTATAAAGTTTACAAAAAAGTGAAAAAATACATTCCCACGTGTCCTTTTCAAGACCTACGTTAAAAAGTTTGAACGAAGTTTCTACGTTAAACGGTTGAAACTGAATTAGACGCAGAAATTTGGTGGGAAGAATAATAACTACAAAATGTAATTTCGAGGAAATTACCAGTGCATGAAAATATAAATATACTGTAAATTAACATAAAATGCAAAACAAACTTTTATTTGGAAACAGTTGGCAGGAATCATAGTTGATAACAACTGACAGTTGAAATGTCTAAACAGTTAAATAGTTGAGTAGTTTAAATAGTTAAATTATTTAATAGTGAATTATTGTAGTGAGGACATTTATTTTGAAACAGTTGTAGGCAGAGGAAATAGGAACAGAATCTGTAGTCTTAATAGAGCCAGATTGTATGCTTAAAGCCTGAGACAGAGTATATAGTTCAAAAGTTGAATTTAGATAGTGTAATGGATGTTGATAGGCAGATTGTTTAATGGATGTTGGTGGATAGTTTAATGGGTGGATGAGTAAATGGTTTGAAGAGGATGAACGGATAGAAAATTGGGTGGAATGTGCCTTATATACTTGTAGAATGGAGAGACACAGAGAGAGTTGGCCTAGTTAAGCAGAAAGCAGTTGATACAGGTGCAATCAGTTTAACTGGCCCTTTGATGGGTCCTAGTAGTGAGCAGCGGGAAGTTGATACAGGTGAAAATCAAGTTAATTAGCCCATTGTGATGTCATCAGCCCATGTTAAGTCTATGGGGAAAAATAAGCTTGTTTTTTATTAATATCTCAAAAAGTAAAGTTTACAAAAGTGAAAAAATACATTCCCACGCGGTCCTTTTCAAGACCTAATGCTACAAAGTTTGAACGAAGTTTCACGTTAAACGGTTAAAGCTGAATTATATGCAGAAATTTGGTGGGAAGAAGAAGAAGAAGAAGAAGAAGAAGACTTCGGATAACAGAACAGTGCATTTTCATGCACTGTAACTAGAAAATGTAATTTGGAGGAAATTACCAGTGCATGAAAATATAAACATACTGTATATTAACATAAAATGCAAAACAAACTTTTATTTGATAACAGTTGGCAGAAGTCATAGTTGATAACAACTGACAGTTGAAATGGCTGAACAGTTAAATAGTTGAGTAGTTTAAATAGTTAAATTATTTAATAGTGAATTATTGCAGTGAGTACATTTATTTTGAAACAGTTGTGGGCAGAGGAAATAGTTGAACAGGATCTGTAGAGCCAGATTGTATGTTTAAAGCCTGAGACAGAGTATATAGTTTAAAAGTTAAATATAGATAGTGTAATCATGGATGTTGATAGACAGAAAGTTGAATGGATGTTGATAGGCAGATTGTTTAATGAATGTTGATGGGATAGTTTAATGGGTAGATGAGTGAATGGTTTGAAGAGGATGAATGGATAGAAAGTTGGATGGAATGTGCCTTATATCCTTGTAGAATGGAGATACACAGAGAGAGTTGGCCTAATTGAGCAGAAAGCAGTTGATACAGGTGCAATCAGTTCAACTAGCTTTTTGATGGGACCTAGTTGAGCAGCTGGAAGTTGATACAGGTGCAAATCAAGTTAATTAGCCCATTATGATGTCATAGTCCCCATACAAAGTCTATGGGGAAAAATAAGCTTGTTTTTTATTAATATCTCAAAAAGTATAACGTTTACAAAAGTGAAAAATGCATTCCTCAAGTGTCCTTTTCAAGACCTACATTACAAAGTTTGAACGAAGTTTCTACGTTAAACGGTTGAAGCTGAATTAGACGCAGGAATTTGGTGGGAAGAATAAGAAGAAGAAGAAGAAGAAGAAGAAGAAGAAGAAGACTTTGGATAACAGAACATTGCATTTTCATGCACTGTAATAATAATAATAACTAGATGTACTGCAGAGCGGTACAAAATATGACCGCCGCCCAGTCCAGCACATTTTTTCCAAAAAAATAAATCACGCTGAAAGGCCTATATGATTCTAACTGTCTCACTAAATTGCATTATCCACACTCAATTCTCACTGGTATCTGCTAGACAACAAGTACCGAAACATGATTAGTTCATAGATTTCACATGTCATATAGATTTTATACAACCCCACCCCCATCTTGCCTGTTCATAATTCTGAGAAATTCTTGAATTGTGTGCATGTGTGCGTGTACATGTTTATGTTTATGTGTGTGTGGGTGTGTGGGTGGGTGTGTGTGTGTGCATGTGTGTGTGCATGTGCATGCATGCGTATATATGTCTACTGTGTGAGTATGTGTCATACGTAGGATTACTGTGAATGTATGCAAATGCGTGTGTATCTGTTTATGCACATGTGTGCATATGGAATGGGTTTACATGACCCCTGGAGGCAAACATACTAAAAAATTGGTCATCCTAGGCCCCTCACGGTTCTCAAGATATTCACAGAAAACTGTGTCTGCCCCTACCCTCCTTTTCGGGGGGGGTCCAGTCCAGCGGGGGCTACAGATCAAAAAAAGCTTATGGTTCCATGCTATCCATGTGGGGTTACATGCCCACCAAGTTTCAGGTACCCCCGGTCTTTCAGTGTCCCAGGAATCCTTGTTGGTGTAAGGTCACTAAATGTACACATAAATTATTTTATTGTAAGGCCCCCCATGAACGAAAAGTCCACTTAAACTTGGCATGCATTCGAGGGTAACTAGGTGGGCCATACATGAAATAAGTTGTAATGGGATAGGTTGACATGCCCCCTTAAGACCAACATACAAAAAAGGTGGACCTCCTAGTAACTTACAAAATATGTCCTACGGTTCTCGAGATACACAGAAAACTGTCTCCGGCCACCTGCAGGCCAGTTGGTGTATTGTAACATAAATTAATTTATTGTGTGGCCCCCCATGAACGGAATTCCACAAAACTTGGCGTGCATTCAGAGGGTGTCATAATGATCATACACTTCCAATTTCATGCAGTTTTGACTATGTTAGGTCAGAGATACCTGTGATTACAACACCTCATTTTTACTTTTTTGTGTTTAACTAGGTGGCGCTATACATGAAATGAGTGGTTATGGAATGGGTTGACATGACCCTTTGAGATCAACATACAAAAAAAAAAGGTCCTTCTAAACCCTACGGTTCTCGAGATATTCACAGAAAACTGTGTCTGCCCTACCCTCCTTTCGGGGGTCCAGTCCAGCGGGGGGGCTACAGATCAAAAAACGAAAACAGGAGGTTCCATGCTATCCATGTGAGGTTACATGCCCACCAAGTTTCATGCACCCCGGTCTTCACTGTACTGCACTGTAATAATATTAAGAATAATTCTAATAATAATAATAATAATAAGAAGACTTCGGATAACAGAACAGTGCATTTTCATGCACTGTAATAATATATGTAACACTCCACTGTACGTTCGCTGCATAGTAAAATTATTGATTTATCTGTTGATGTATTGATCCCTTGCCAAAAACAAATATTGAATTATTTTTGACTGTTATAGTAGAAGATAACTTAAGTATACTATATGTTGTATCATACTGTATGCTCAAAGGATTATTCAAGTGACACAAGTCAACACTGCAACATCAACAGTTGTGCTACAGTATGGTACAGTGTGACTGAAATCCAGGACAAATGACATTTATGAGAGTCGCCCGCCTTTCCTAGAGCTTAATTACCATATCAAATTCACAAATGGGCGCATGGGGTCATTTCCACTTGGCTGTTCCACAGCAGTGGCAAAAATAGACTTCACTCTTATTTCTGCCCCCCACTCGACACCGCTGGGCTATCATGTTGTTTGAGCTTTCAATCACTGCGAAGAGAGAGCTTCTTCATTTGACACATAACAAAGTTTTTAAAATGCACGTGTTCATGTGTTTGAAAGCCATACCTCATGCCAACAGTGTAAAAAAGAACACTATGCAGAGAAAGTGTTTGCCCATTTATGACTACCATGTGGCCTCCCCAATTATTGGCACCCCTTGTAAAGATGAGTGTAAAGGGTTATACATAAATCACCTCTTGAGTGAAGAAAATGTATTCTGATAAATACATTGCAGAATTTAATTACAGTGCATGAAAATGCACTGTACTGTTCTTCCTAGGCTTCTTCTTATTATTACAGTGCATGAAAATGCACTGTACTGTTCTTCCTAGGCTTCTTCTTATTACAGTGCATGAAAATGCACTGTACTGTTCTTCCTAGGCTTCTTCTTATTCTTCTTCTTCTAACGCTGCTTAATGCAGCTTCAACCGCTTAACGAGAAACTTCATTCAAACTATGTTACGAGGTCTTACTTTAGGACATGGGTGCTATGTATTTTTCAGCTTTGTAACTTTTATACTTTTTAAACTATTAATTAAAAACTGTTCAAAATTTCCCCATATACTTAACATGGGCTGATGACATCACAATAGAGCCGTTAAGCAATTAGAATCCTATGGCAGGTGTTCAGGCCACCTGTCCCAACTGCCATTCTCAGGCTTTAAGCATACAAACTGGCCCTATTAAGACTACACATCCTGTTCAACTGCTTCCTCTGCCAAAAACTGTTTCAAAATAAAAGTCCTCACTACAATATTTCACTGTTAAACAATTTAACCCTTTAAACTACTGAACTTTTTAACTGTTCAGCCATTGTAACTGTTACTTATCATCAACTATGACTCCTACCCACTTTAGCTGGTTAGCATGTTACCATTGTTAAAGATTTTTAACAAAACTGCTAAAAAACGATTAGCTAAGTTAGCTAAGTAACATGATTAGATAGTTAACATGCTAGTTAGCATAGTTAAGATAACTGCTAAAAAATGATTAGCTAAGTTAGCTAAGTAACATGATTTAAGATAGTTAAGATGTTAGTTAGCATAGTTAACATAACTGCTAAAAATAATTAGCTAAGTTAGCTAAGTAACATGGTTAGCATAGTTAAGATGTTACAAGATTTTTAAGAAAACTGCTAAAAAATGATTAGCTAAGTTAGCTAAGTAACATGGTTAATATAGTTAAGATGCAAGATGCTAGCAAGATTTTTAGTAAAACTGCTAAAAAATGATTAGCTATGTTAGCTAAGTATTATGGTTAGCATGTTAATGTTAGTTAGCATTTTTAACAAAACTGTTAAAAAATGATTAGCTATAACGGAAGCAAGATAGTTAGCATGCTGTTAAGATGCTAGTTAGCATAGTAACTTGGTTAACATTATTATCTTTGTTAACATAGTTAGCATAACTGCTAGCAAACATTAGAGCCATTCCAAGTGTCAGTTATCGTCAACTATCTACCTAAATAATTTAACCATTTAAACTATCCACTTATTTAACTGTTCAGTCATTCCAACTATATTAAACCTCATCTACCTAGCAACCAATATAGTTTGTTTTTACTCTGTATGATATTTTACATCATATTTTTGCATTTTCATGCACTGTATTTCCTTCAGGAAATGTTTTTCTAGTTATTATTACAGTGCATGAAAATGCACTGTACTGTTCTTCCTAGGCATTTTCTTCTTCTTCTTCTTCTTCTAACGCAGTTAATGCAGCTTCAACCGTTTAACGTAGAAACTTCATTCAAACTATGTTACGTAGGTCTTACTTAGGACATGTGGGCTATGTATTTTTTCATCTTTGTAACTTTTATACTTTTTTTAAACTATTAATTAAAAACTACTCAAAATTTCCCCCATAGACTTAACATGGGCTGATGACATCACAATAGAGCTGTTAAGCAATTAGAATCCTATGGCAGGTGTTCGGGCCACCTGCATCAACTGCCAGTCTCAGGCTTTAAGCATACAAACTGGCCCTATTAAGACTACACATCCTGTTCAACTGCTTCCTCTGCCAAAAACTGTTTCAAAATAAAAGTCCTCACTACAATATTTCACTGTTAAACAATTTAAGCCTTTAAACTACTGAACTTTTTAACTGTTCAGCCATTGTAACTGTTACTTGTCATCAACTGTGACTCCTACCCACTGTAGCTAGTTAGCATGGTTAAGATAGTTAAAGATGTTAGCATTGCTAAGATTGTTAAGCATTTTAAAGAAAACTGCTAAAAATGATTAGCTAAGTAAGCTAAGTAACATGGTTAAGATAGTTAGCATGCTATCATGTTAAGATGCTAGTTAAAGATAGTTAAGATAACTGCTAAAAAATGATTAGCTAAGTTAGCTAAGTAATATGGTTAAGATAGTTAAGATGCCAAGATGTTAAGATGTTACAAGATAGTTAAGATAACTCCAAAAAAATGATTAGCTAAGTTAGCTAAGTAATATTGTTAAGATAGTTAAGATGCTAAAGATGCTACAAGATAGTTAGATAACTGTTAAAAAATGATTAGCTAAGTTAGCTAAGTAATGGCATTGGTTAAGATAGTTAACATGCTACAAGATAGTTAGCATAACTGCTAAAAATGATTAGCTAGGTTAGCTAAGTAACATGGTTAAGATAGTTAAGATTTTAAAGATTGTTAAGATGCATTTGCACCTGTATCAACTTCCAGCTGCAAATCTAGGCCCCATCAAAGAATCAGTTCAACTGATTGCACCTGTATCAACTGCTTTCTGCTGAACTAGGCCAACTCTCTCTGTGTCTCTCCATTCTACAAGGATATAAGGCACATTTCAACCAACTTTCTATCCATTCATCCTCTTCAAACCATTCACTCATCCACCCATTAAACTATCCATCAACATCCATTAACCAATCTGCCTATCAACATCCATTCAACTTTCTGTCTATCAACATCCATTACACTATTTACATTTTTAAAACTATATACTCTGTCTCAGGCTTTAAGTATAATGATATGGCTCTATTAAGACTGCCGTTATGCAATTAGGAATCCTAGGCCAGGTGGCCAGGCTATATTAAACCTCATCTACCTAGTTCAGTCATTCCAACTATTAAACCTCATCTACCTCAAATAATTTAACCTTTTTACACTATCCACCTATTTAACTGTTCAGTCATTCCAACTATATTAAACCTCATCTACCTAGTTCAGTCATTCCAACTATATTAAATCTCATCTACCTAGCAGATAATTTTAACCATTTAAACTATCCACCTATTTAACTGTCCAGTCATTCCAACTATATTAAACCTCGTCTACCTAGCAAATAATTTAACCTTTTAAACTATCCACCTATCTGTTCAGTCATTCCAACTATATTAAACCTCATCTACCTAGTTCAGTCATTCCAACTATATTAAACCTCATCTACCTAGTTCAGTCATTTCAACTGTATTAAACCTCATCATGTTGGTTGCCAATTAGCACATCATCTGTTTTAACAATATATTTCACACCATATGTTTTGCATTTTCATGCACTGGTAATTCCCTGGAATTGCGTTTTCTAGTTATTATTATTATTACAGTGCATGAAAATGCACTGTACTGTTCTTCCAAGTCTTCTTATTCTTACAATTATTACAGTGCATGAAAATGCACTGTACTGTTGTTCCTAGGCTTCTTCTTCTTCTTCTTCTTCTAACGCAATTAATGCAGCTTCAACTGTTTAACGGAGAAACTTCATTCAAACTATGTTACGTAGGTCTAACTTAGGACATCTGGGCAATGTATTTTTCATCTTTGTAACTTTTATACTTTTTAAACTATTTATTAAAAACTACTCAAAATTTCCCTATAGACTTAGCATTAGGCTGATGACATCACAATGGACTAATTAACTTGATTTGCACCTGTATCAACTTCCAGCTGCTCATCTAGGCCCCATCAAAGAATCAGTTGAACTGATTGCACCTGTATCAACTGCTTTCTGTTAAACTAGGCCAACTCTCTCTGTGTCTCTCCATTCTACAAGGATATAAGGCACATTTCATCCAACTTTCTATCCATTCATCCTCCTCAAACCATTCACTCATTCACCCATTAAACTATCCATCAACATCCATTAAACAATCTGCCTATCAACATCCATTCAACTTTCTGTCTATCAACATCCATTACACTATCTACATTTTTTAAACTATATACTCTGTCTCAGGCTTTAAGCATACAATATGGATCTATTAAGACTGCCGTTAAGCAATTAGAATCCTAGGCCAGGTGGCCAGGCTATATTAAACCTCATCTACCTAGTTCAGTCATTCCAACTATTAAACCTCATCTACCTAGCAAATAATTTAACCTTTTAAACTATCCACCTATTTAACTGTTCAGTCATTCCAACAATATTAAACCTTATCTACCTAGTTCAGTCATTCCAACTATATTAAACCTCATCTACCTAGCAAATAATTTAACCTTTTACACTATCCACCTATTTAACTGTTCAGTCATTCCAACTATATTAAATCTCATCTACCTAGCAAATAATTTAACCATTTAAACTATCCACCTATTTAACTGTCCAGTCATTCCAACTATATTAAACCTCGTCTACCTAGCAAATAATTTAACCTTTTAAACTATCCACCTATCTGTTCAGTCATTCCAACTATATTAAACCTCATCTACCTAGTTCAGTCATTTCAACTATATTAAACCTCATCATGTTTGTTACCAATTAGCACATCATCTCTTTTAACAATATATTTCACACCATATGTTTTGCATTTTCATGCACTGGTAATTCCCTGGAATTGCGTTTTCTAGTTATTTTTATTCTTCTAACGCAGTTAATGCAGCTTCAAACGTTTAACGTAGAAACTTCATTCAAACTATGTTACGTAGGTCTTACTTAGGACATCTGGGCTTTGTATTTTTCAACTTTGTAACTTTTATACTTTTTAAACTATTAATTAAAAACTACTCAAAATTTCCCCATAGACTTAACATTAGGCTAGATGACATCACAATGGGCTAATTAACTTGATTAGCACCTGTATCAACTTCCAGCTGCAACCAGCCAGTTAAACTGATTGCATCTCTATCAACTGCTTTCTGTTGAACTAGGCCAACTCTCTCTGTGTCTCTCCATTCTACAAGGATATAAGGCACATTCCATCCAACTTTCTATCCACCTATTTAACTGTTCAGTCATTCCAACTATATTAAACCTCATCTACCTAGTTCAGTCATTCCAACTATATTAAACCTCATCATGTTGGTTGCCAATTAGCACATCATTTGTTTTAACAATATATTTCACACCATATGTTTTGCATTTTCATGCACTGGTAATTTCCTCGAAATTACATTTTCTAGTTTATTTAATTATCTATTTATTTTTACCCCTGCATTTAATACTTTCTACAATTTCCCAATAAGACAGCACTTGTTTTTCTTGTGTCACAAAGTTGGACGATACAATCAGGGGATTTGAGACCATTCCTCTTTACCACATGTATTCAGATCATCCAGGAGACTGATCATCCAGGAGACTGAGGTCATGATGGTCATGATGGTAGCTTCATTTTGAGTCCAGTAAAACACTTTTTGTGTTGATCTGAGGTGCGTTTCCCAAAACCATAGTTGCTAACCTGTTAGCAACTTAGTTGGTGGGGAAACTCACCCCAGGACATATGTTTTGGGTCATTGTCCTGCTTGGTGACTCAATCAGGATGCACTTTTAGTCATGACATACACAGGCAGATATTTATTCCTGGATTAAAGGTCCTGGTATTTCACTGAGTTCATGATGGCATGTACCCTAGGTTCCCAGGGCATTTGGATGTCACAATGTCCTATCCCATACTTCCCATACTTAACTGTATTGTGAGAAAAGAATTTTAAGTTGATGATACCTCGATGATACATTTTCTTCTTTTTTGTAATGCACCAAAGGTGAATGTCCTGCTAGCCCTTTTACTTATTTTTTGCCAAGGGTATCAATAATTACAGATAATGATGGATTTCTCCATAGGATTTTCTGATAACAGGCAGTTCAAAATTGAAATAGTTTAACAAACATGTAGGTGTTCACTCAACCACAAATCCCGTAATCAATCAGATAATTCACAACAGAATTAGTAGCCTACTCAGAAAACATTGTTCACTGGGGCCACACGTGGTGTGTCGATGTGAGTTTGTTTTCACACTTTTTTCTCTGCTTTTGGTGGCATGAGTCTGAGCAAAATCTCTTAATACCTGTTTTTTCCACTAGAAACAAAATGATAAAGACCATAAAGTGAGACTTGCCATTGGCAATGGCCTTCGCACAGACGTATGGAGGAAGTTTCTGAATCGTTTTGGCAATATTCAAATTCGAGAGTTCTATGCATCCACTGAGGGAAATGTGGGATTTGTCAACTACATCGGCAAAATTGGTGCAATTGGCCGCGTCAACCTTTTCCATAAGGTAAGATCTGCTTAAAAATGATTATGACAGTGTCATAATTTGCGGTTAAACGCACCCCAGCTTTGAAATGTCAAGCTACCTAATAAGCTGAAGTGAGTGAGGGCATGCAGCCAAATATTAATATGCTAGGTTTCATAAGCATGTTTATGTCTGTGTACAAATATGGGTAAAGACCCTATACCTCTGAGGAGCACTGACCCTACACGTAGTAAATAAAGAACACCTTGACCTGGAAACCTGCTGTTGTCTTTTTATTTAATAATCAATAGATATTTGTAGCATCTATCTAAGTATGGTACGTAATCTCTAACCAAAAAAGTTCTCTTTGCTTTTATTCCTTGCAGACACTTTTTCCTTATGCCTTGATAAAATACGATACTGAGAGAGATGAACCAATGAGGAACGCCAAAGGTCTCTGTATCAAAGCGCCCAAGGGTGAGTACATTGATGCACCATACAGCTCGTCCTTTCCTCACCACTCTGGATTCACAGATCATGGTAATGGAATTGTGGAACTGTTGTAACTATCAGGACATTTCTCCACGGTGGTGTTGTTGATGTGATTATGATCCGCTCCCATACACATGTGTGTTCCAGGAGAGACCGGACTGCTGGTTTCAAAGATAACAGACATCGCTCCTTTTGTGGGATACGCTAATAACCAACAACAGACCGAGAAGAAGAGGCTTCGAAATGTTTTTAAAAATGGGGACCTGTACTTCAACAGTGGAGATCTTTTGAGAATCGATTCGGAAAACTTCATCTATTTCCAGGATCGTGTTGGAGACACATTTAGGTTCAAAACCTTACTCCCTGAATATGCTTAAACCAGCTCTGTGCACAGATATTCATTCACACAGTTTCTCCCTTTTCTTTATGCTGACTGCTGACTATGTCTTTTCAGCCTGATATGAAATCTTCACTGATATGAGTGGATCAATTCCTTGCTAAACTAGGTTATGTTTGATCAGTTATCTTCCATTTACTGAGTCTTGTGTTTCAGATTTGAGGGTGATGAACTATTTAATCTCTAATGCCTCAATAATAATGATCTCTAAACAAGGCTTTATTTTACAACACAATACGAACTCTGGAGAGGTGCAGTAGATAAAACAGCACCTTAAAACCAAATTATGTATGAATTCATACCAAAACAGAGGGAGGGGTTCAGCATATGGAAGGTGGTCTTATAGACGGAATTTGTTATTATAACAGACATCCTGGCTGTGTTTTTCTGCAGTGACACAGTATATGTGAGGTCCAAAGAAACAGTAAGATAGTTTCACTGTGGTCAGATGCCAGGCAACATGGTATCAGTATCCCTAACTCAGGGCATCCGAAAAAGTGGATGTGAAGTGAAGATTTGTAAATACCAACATTATTTCATGAACCTGTTTTAGCACAACATGTATTAGCAGTAAAGGTCAAAAGGCAGACTGAAATGTGCATCACACACTGCCCACAGTGCATGGAGGCAAGATAAATAAGTCAAAAGAAAGTCACAACAAAACTCTGTGTCCTTAGAAGTAAATTATATGATGTAAATTATATAATGTTAAAGGTGCAAGCTTCCCCAAAAAGTTCAGGATAATTTTATTCTGTATTTTCTCTGAAAGGTGGAAAGGAGAAAATGTGGCAACAACTGAAGTCTCAGATATTGTAACAATGATTGACTTTGTAGAGGAGGCCAATGTGTATGGAGTTCAAGTTCCAGGTATGGGGAACTGAAACTTTTTCATCAATCTTTCACATTCACTACTATGGCGTCAGTGTAGTGGTGTATTCTTGCTAAGAAATACTGTTGCATTGTTTTCTGAAGGCCATGAAGGGAGAATTGGGATGGCTGCGATAACCATCACAAAAGGAAAAGAGCTGGACTGTAAGAACATGTTCAGCCATGTTGCTAGTTATCTCCCTGCATATGCCCAACCACGTTTCATCAGAATACAGGTAACCTTTTTGACCTTTTGTTCTGAATTTGATAGGATGCATGCCATTATATATTGTATATAGCCACAGCACTGAGGTTGTAAGAAAATCCACCGATTCCTGGAAACTGATAACCTGTGTGACTTCCAGAATTGTGTTGAGGTTACTGGAACGTTCAAGCAAATGAAGAAGACGTTAGTGGAAGAAGGCTTCAACCCCACCTTGGTAACGGATCCCCTTTTTTTCCTGGATGACAAAGACAAGAGTTATGTACCTATGACTGAGGACATTTTTCAGGCAATTGTGTGCGGAAATATCAAGTTGTAATCAGATATGACATGCACCATTCCTTTGCATTAGCTTGCTCTCTAGATTTGTACGTGAGAATTATAATGGATATTTTCTGTGCATTGTTTTTATTTCTTTGTATGATTTCACCTCAGGGACTATGTTTATATTTCCCCCAAGACAACATTATGTGTTAGTAATGCCTAGAGAAATGAACAGAAATAGCATCAAAGAATCTTTTTGAATCTTACTTTTAAATTGAAAAAAAAAAAAATGCTTATATCTAAATTGTACTGGCAAATATCTGCAGATATCCATGTACAAAGTTAGTGACCCCATTCCATTACCTTGTATGATTCAAGGACAATTTCAATTCCCTGATAGTGTATCTTAGAACTTGCAGATAAAGAGGTTAAACATTGATATGCTGAAAGGAACCTACTTCTGTTAAGTGTCACAGCTGTATTAGTGAGTGTGTACGTGCCTGAGTTGTGATTCAGCCAGCATGACGTGTAATGCAACATTTGGCATCAAATTTTTTTTTGCTCACATCCTTAGGGGCTCCGTATAAAAGCACAAGCCCAAAGACAAACATGCCCCACAACATGCCCCTCAAACATGACAGACATGAAACATGCCCCAACTGGTCCCTAACAAGTCAAGAACTAGGCCTACAGTGCATTCTCCTCCAAGATGCCTGGAGCATTGTACTCAATGTCCCCAAATATGTTGCTGGCTGCACTGCATTCTAAGCCATTCTATGTTACACACCCCATAGCTGTTTTGTCATTCAAAATGTTAGAATGGCTTAGAATGCAGTGCAGCCAGCAACACATGTTATGTAGGCTATGTAGAGTATTGGTCTTCACAACTGAACGTAAATGCCCCCGCCCCTTTTTTACAATATAAAAATGTCTAGTCATTTGTTATACCAATAGGCCTACTATAATAACAGTGCCGCATGGGGATTTGAAGAAAGAGGACCTATGCAGGCTATTTTTTAGACCATTAATTGTTCTAACAAAGTGTTCTATCATCATGGTCATGCGATCATTGAGGGCGAAGAGTGTCCAGCGCTCCACACTCAACTTGTTTACCATTATGAGTGCACCATCCGTGTAGCCTACTTGCAGCGCACTTTGTTGTCAAAATTGGGGGCCAAGCAGCGAAGCTGCGAAGGCACCCATTGTGTTTCTACGTTTTCCTATTATTGGGGGCCAAGCAGCGAAGCTGCGAGGCAACCCATAGTGATTCTACGTATTCTTCTTATTATTATTATAACGAAACGCTCATTTGCCATTGAACCATACAGTAAAAAGTTGAGAAATTTGGCACATTGATTCGTTACAGGCATATGTTTAATTTCAGAAAGTTTGATGTCTGCACCTGGAGTGCTCTAGCACCACCAACATTTAAAATCTTGTATTACATCTATGCACTTACCGTACACCACATTTTGAACATTAAGGTATATTTGGAATCCTTGGATGAGACCGAACTCGACGCACCCCATGACGTCAATTTCCGCCATGTTGGATCTTCCGCCATATTGGATGTCATCAAAAACACTTAAAAGGCATCAAAGTACTCAAAGTTTGTCCGACTTTTGACCAATAGGTGGCGCTATAATTAGCAAAATTACGTTTTAGCCTGTAACGGGTCATGTGTTTGGAATTAAAGCATATTAGTAATATCTGTTAATACCTTGAGAGGTCCTTAGGCCGCCACATGCCAACATGTGATGTCAACATAAATGATCCAACCGCCATATTGGATGTCATGAAAAACGCTTAAAAGGCATCAAAGGTCACAAAGTTTATCCGATTTTCACGAAACTTGACGCAGATGATCTTCAGACCATGACTCATAAATGCATTGCTTTTTGGAGCCATATTGAAAACCCATTGCCTGTGGTGACCAATTAAGTTTGGCGGTGAAGCCAAAGGAAGTGAAGTGATCTCAGCAAGACTTTCGTGTATCAACACCAAACTCAGTACATGGTCTCAGGACCCAATTAGGAAGAAGCTCAATAAATTTGATGACCTTTGACCACTAGGTGGCGCTATTATCACAGGATGTGGGCTCATATTTCAGCAATGCTTTCACGTATTGAAACCAAACTTAGTATATGGACTTGGGACCAAATCCTAAGGACACACAAAAAATGTAGCAACCTTTGACCACTAGGGGTGCTATAATTTGCAACACTTTCTCGTATCGACACCGAACTTGGTACATGGACTCGGTACCACATCCTGAAGACGCTCAATTAATTTAGTGACCTTTGACCACTAGAGGCACTATAATTATCAACACTTTCTTGTATCGACACCAAACTTGGCAAGTGGACTCGTGACTACAACCTGAGGACACACAATAAATTTGGTGATGTTTGAGGTATGCATATGTGTGGGGGGCTATTGGGGTGTGTGGCTGAGGAGGTTTATCCGTGTATATGTGTGTTGGACGGGGGGGTTAATTGGGTGTGTATATAATGTAACAACATTGGGTTGCCATGACAACTCCTGCTAACTGCTTGGCCCCCACATTGCTGCTTGCAGCTATATTTATTATTATTCCGTCATGGACGTCTATGGCAGCCCATAGAACCGTCTGGTAAAAAGTTGTAAAATTTGGCACACAAATTAGGCACAGTCCCATTATTAATTTCACCAAGTTTCAAGTTGGCACCTCGAGCACTCTAGCGCCACCAACAGGCCAAAGTTGGACGTGCGTTCATACAAGTAACTTTTGACCCGTTGGCTCGATTGTCAAATATGAGGTATCGTTGGAATCCTTGGACCAAGCAGAGTTCAACGCGCACCCCATGATGTCATTTTACGCCATGATGGATTTTCCGCCATATTGGATTTAATCAAAAACACCTAAAAGTTTTCACAGGTCACAAAGTTTGTCCGATTGACACCAAACTTGACACACATAATCTTTGGTCCAAGCCTCAAAAAAGTTATCCCTTTTTGTCTTCAAATCTAAAACCGTTCGCCCGTAACAGCCAATCATAATTGGCGGCGAAGCCACCAAACAGGAAGTGAAGTGATATCTCAGCAAAGCTTTCACATATCAAAACCAAACTCGGTACTTGGGGTCAGGACCAAATAAGGAGGAGGCTCAATAAATATAATGACTTTTGACCGATAGGTGGCGCTATAATTAGCAAATTTACCTTTTGGCCTGTAACGGGTGTTGTGTTTGGAATTAAAACTTACTAATTGTGATTGTTAATACTATGGGAGGTCGTAAGTCCGACAGATGTGAATTTGTGACGTCAACGTAATTGATCCAGCCGCCATATTGGATTTAATCAAAAACACCTAAAAGTTTTCACAGGTCACAAAGTTTGTCCGATTGACACCAAACTTGACACACATAATCTTCAGTCCAAGCCTCAAAAAAGTTATCCCTTTTTGTATTCAAACCTAAAACTGTTCGCCCATAACAGCCAATCAAAATTGGCTGCGAAGCAACCAAATAGAAAGTGAAGGGATATCTCAGCAAGGTTTTCTCGTGTCAAGACTAAACTTAGTACATGTGCTCAGGACTCAATTAGGAGGAGGCTCAAGAAATTTGGTACATTTTGACCACTAGAGGGGCGCTATAATCACAGGAAGTAGTGTCATATCTCAGCAATGCTTTCACATATAGAAACCAAACTTGGTATATGGACTCGGGACCCGATCCTGAGGACGCACAATACATTTGGTGTACCACTAGGGGCGCTATAATTAGGAAGACTTTTTCGTATCGACACCAAACTTGGTACGTTGATTTGTGAACACATCCTAAGGACCCACATTTAATTTGGTGTGCTTTGACGACTAGGGGTGCTATAATTATCAACACTTTCACCGATTTAAACCAAAGTTGGTATGTGGACTTAGGAGTACATCTTGAGGACACACAATAAATTCGGTGACCTTCGAATCCAGTCCAGTCCAATCCAATTCAATCCAATCAAGTCCAATCCAATCTAACACAACACAGTCAAGTCCAGTCCAATCCAATCCCAACTCCTGCTCAACAGCTTAACTGCTTGGCCCCCTCATTGCTGCTTGCAGCTATATTTGTCAGTGTGAATGCACTCATGTGAAGGAATACACAGTGCTAGTGACGACCTAGTGACCATCCAAAGGATTTACATCTTATTATTGTGTATAAAAAATATTACATTAAAAAGGAAAAATGGTTGTGCTTTTGATTTTTGAATATTTTTAAAAACAGTATAGTTCTCTACTTCAACTCAATTAGCATTTTGACTTTGCAACTTTCACTTGTATTGGAGTAATATTTGACAAGGTGTATCTGTACCAGAGCCATATAAAGGTAGAGTTGCGACAACTCCATTGACGCTAATGTTCCATTTTTCTCCAACAATGGCAGCTAACGGAAGCCTCAAATAGTTCCCGGAAGTTAAGTAAGGGATAATGTATAGAACGCTGGTCATTATGGGGAAAATAAGTCCGACAGGGGCGAAACCGACCCCGACGCCAGCGAGGGGTCTTGTTTCGCCCTGAAGGGACTTATTTTCCCATGATGACCGGGCGTTCTATACATTATCCCGCTTTATTATAATGGGCTACTTGCCAAAACGAAAAAATAAACTCCATGATATGTCTCTTTACACTTATTTGTTACTGTTTCGTTGTGGCTTTTGCTGAGAAACAAATAGTTCGCAACACACGCTGAACTTGAATCAAACATTCTTTAGAACACAGCTGATCAACCGTCTGCTTTCACTTTTGAATGAAGTTCCAAGCACAAACTCCGTTGCCATTGACAGCGGTCATTCTTGTTTTCAGAGGTCCTTTGCCAAGAAATAATGACCGCTAGAACTTTCGGAAATCCCATTCAAGTCAATGGAGCATTCTACTTGCATTGTGAAGAGCCGTATAATAACAATTAATAATAGCAGCAGTGCAGTTACAGCAGTATAGACTGTTTGTAGCCAACATTTCAGACTCAGATTTACATTCCTTTGCCTCATCCGAATAATAATAATAATAATAACAGTAATAGTAAAGTAATAGTAGGCTATCAATAGCCTAATTATAATAATAAACGATTTATGTATCGACTATGACTTTTCTGCTGCTCAGTATTTATCAGTTCCTCATCAAATAAATTAAAAGAGGATAAAAGCCCAATAAATGTGCTACACGTAATAGCCGAATATAAGATAACCCTTGCCTATCCCATTTCAATTAGGCAGCACTACACCACCACAAACAAGCTGTCATTAAGTTTTTGCGTTTAGTAGGCCTACAACTTTTATGACGTGACGTTTCTTGGGCATTTAGCTTCACCATCACGTCAAGTTGTAACGTATGCGCAATGCTCTAGGCTATGGATTTAAGTGGCTTAAAGGCAGCAAAAGTGGGATATAATGCAACTGCTTTCCCAAAACAATTCCTCCATAACTGTGTATTTAATCGTTTGATATGTGGATAACTTTCAGTGGACTAAACAAAAGGTAAAGATTTTGTTATCACAAGGCTAGCTGGTTCGTTATATGGCGAAGCATATAGCCAACTTTGTTTGCAGCAGTGAAGCTGAGTTTGTTGTTATAACATTGTTGGTAACTGTCAGGGAATTTAACCCCAACATATAGATACAAGAACCACAACACGTAGTATGGCTTTGCCCACAAACTCTGGTACCAAGAGGAGAGCCTGCTAATGTAAGGAAGAATTCCTCACACCATCAGTCTCTGATAGGGTTGCAAAGGGGCGGAAAATTTCCGGTAAATTTCCGGAAACTTTCCATGGGAAGTTAAGCTGGGGAATTTTGGGAATATTCCAAATTGGAAACTTTCATGGAATTAAAGGAAATTATGGGAATTTACGGGAATTAACTGGGAATTTTTGGTAATTCATACTGTTTCATATACAAACATTAATATTTTGTTTCGTAATAAGCAATATGATTTGTTTGTTCGTATTTTCGCTTAGCTTAGCATACAAAGCTAGCTACCATGCTAGCGGGAATCCCATTCTCTACCTATGGTTTACTAGCGTGCTAAGCTAGCAACACTGAAACCACTGAACTGCCCAAGATAAACCATGCCACTCAACAACAAAATCCGATTGGTTGGAACATTAACTGACTATCAGTTTGTTCAGTTAAAATCCCAGAAAATGGTAAAAAAAAAAAAAACACCCTACCACCCTAATCAAACCTTATAGATCATTTAAGTTATATATAAGTTGTCAAGCTTAATCAGACAGATTAATCATCCCATTACAGTTTATGCAAAATTATGTACACCCATTTGAATGAGGACAAAAGTGACGACAAGCCAATAACTGGGCAACTCTGTTTGCAAACTTCCCCCAGTTTCACATCAGTTATTCCAACATGAGATGACATTTTCACTGGGAATTTATTTTCCCCATGCACATGAACACGCCATAGGTTTCCTTTATGTCTAGTAGTCTATGCTGATTGCTGTGTGCATGGGATTGACGTATGTGCAGGGTAGAAATTTGACTGAAATTGCATTAAATCAGGTTGTTTTAACTAATATTATGCTGCAAGATGGGGTTTCCACTACATTTAAGTTCCCTGTTATAGACTAACTTGCCATATAAAAAATTCCCAGTTTATTCCCATTATTTCTCGTTTATTCCTGTTAATTTCCATATATTCCCGTTAATTCCCATGGAAAGTTTCCAACTTTGAAAATTCCCGGAATTTTGCAACCCTAGTCTCTGACTCTGCAGCCCAAAAGCTGTGTCTTTTATTGTACAGATGCACACAGAAAATAGGAAGCAAGACATAGTTGTTTTTATAAAATTTTACCCATGCCGCAAGTCAAGTCATTACAAGTCAAAGGGGCAAAGTCAGAGTTGAGTCTCGAGTCAATAGCATGGAAGTCCAAGTCGAGTTACAAGTATTTTTTTAATTTTGTCAAGTCGAGTCTGAAGTCATGAAAATCGTGACTAGAGTCCAAGTCATGTGACTCGAGTCCACAACCTGTCTTGATTGCCTGATTTTTTTTTCATTGTAGGCCTACAAAATTTGTACCAGCATGTTTATGCAAGACATTTGACATAAACAAGTGAACTGCAATATGCACGGGTGCTACATTTTAAATGCCTTACTTGAGTGTAATGTTACCTTCTTTTATTTAAGTAACATCCAAATCCATCTGTCATTCTGCCATGTGTCCCATTATTTCTCGTTTATTCCTGTTAATTTCCATATATTCCCGTTAATTCCCATGGAAAGTTTCCAACTTTGAAAATTCCCGGAATTTTGCAACCCTAGTCTCTGACTCTGCAGCCCAAAAGCTGTGTCTTTTATTGTACAGATGCACACAGAAAATAGGAAGCAAGACATAGTTGTTTTTATAAAATTTTACCCATGCCGCAAGTCAAGTCATTACAAGTCAAAGGGGCAAAGTCAGAGTTGAGTCTCGAGTCAATAGCATGGAAGTCCAAGTCGAGTTACAAGTATTTTTTTAATTTTGTCAAGTCGAGTCTGAAGTCATGAAAATCGTGACTAGAGTCCAAGTCATGTGACTCGAGTCCACAACCTGTCTTGATTGCCTGATTTTTTTTTCATTGTAGGCCTACAAAATTTGTACCAGCATGTTTATGCAAGACATTTGACATAAACAAGTGAACTGCAATATGCACGGGTGCTACATTTTAAATGCCTTACTTGAGTGTAATGTTACCTTCTTTTATTTAAGTAACATCCAAATCCATCTGTCATTCTGCCATGTGTCCCATTATTTCTCGTTTATTCCTGTTAATTTCCATATATTCCCGTTAATTCCCATGGAAAGTTTCCAACTTTGAAAATTCCCGGAATTTTGCAACCCTAGTCTCTGACTCTGCAGCCCAAAAGCTGTGTCTTTTATTGTACAGATGCACACAGAAAATAGGAAGCAAGACATAGTTGTTTTTATAAAATTTTACCCATGCCGCAAGTCAAGTCATTACAAGTCAAAGGGGCAAAGTCAGAGTCGAGTCTCGAGTCACGAGTCAATAGCATGGAAGTCCAAGTCGAGTTACAAGTATTTTTTTAATTTTGTCAAGTCGAGTCTGAAGTCATGAAAATCGTGACTAGAGTCCAAGTCATGTGACTCGAGTCCACAACCTGTCTTGATTGCCTGATTTTTTTTTCATTGTAGGCCTACAAAATTTGTACCAGCATGTTTATGCAAGACATTTGACATAAACAAGTGAACTGCAATATGCACGGGTGCTACATTTTAAATGCCTTACTTGAGTGTAATGTTACCTTCTTTTATTTAAGTAACATCCAAATCCATCTGTCATTCTGCCATGTGCACTATATCAACAGTTTAGGCCAGGAGTCCACAACCTTTTATGTACCATGTACCGGTTTGATTCCCATTTTTTTTTCACGGACAGGGGGGGTCAGGGGTTCCATGTTCCATATTGTTGTGCATAGCCTGCTTGAAAAGAACTAGCTCCAGTTATGTATGAACAGTGAAGGTAACGAACTCTTAAAAATGTGAAAAACGTGAACTTGAAGAAGTGAAAATTGAACAATATGAACTATGAAAACTGAACAACTTGAAGCTACATCTATCAAGTGTGAACACAAAATATGGGAACAAACATGAACTAAATGTGCATTACGAATATAATCAGTGGGAGCCCTGTGCTTGTTTCCCTGCAACAAGAAGGTTCCATCTGGGGGTGATGGAAGACAGTGACACCCTCAGTGTGTGTGAAATGTCCAGTCGATTGCGCAATTTGGTCTTAGTTGCAGTCATTGCAGAAAACCCGGTCTCGCATAGATACGTGGTGGGAAATGGTAGCTTAGCGTTTTTCAGCGCTTTTACGGCTATCTCGGGATATTCTGCTTTGGTTTTGATCCAAAAACCTGCCAGAGAGGTTTCCTCATACACACTCTTATGACCACAGTCATTTGCAATTTCGATCAACTGCTCTTCTTCCTGCGCTGACAAGTTAGGACTATTCGGGATATTGACAAATGGGTTGCGGACCCACTCATTGGTTTGCCGTGGATCTTTGGAGGATGGGAAGTACTAACGCTCAAACTCATTTGAAAGCGCAACAAGGTGATCGCGCACCAGCTGCGAGAGAAAGGGCCCTGCCTCAGTCTCTCCCATAACCCCCACTACTGTTTGGAACATATCAAATACACCCCGTCCCCATTCATCCCCACAAATCAAGCTTGGCTTTAAATGCAGCGACTTTATCTGCCAGTTTAAAGACAGTCGTCATTCTCCCCTGGAGTGACAGGTTGAGGTCATTAAGCAACCCGAATATGCCACACAGGTAAGCGAGTTTTGACACCCAGTCCTCATCACTAAAATGTGCAGCTAACGGTGACTTTTTTCTGTAAGAAATCTCTGCAGCGGCTCTCGAACACTCTAAAGATGCTTGTTTTTTGTTGCTCATTCTAGCAGTTTAGCTAACTTCGTGTGACACTACCGTTCGCCAAGAACTAATCAAGTGAAGTGAGCTGATTTGAGGCTGCGCAGCGCTGAAGGCAATATGTAAAGTGTTGAAGGCGGGACAGACAGACGTAAGAAAATAGACATTGCAAAATGCAAACATGCGTGCAATCAAACAACTGCATATAGGCTTATGCCATTTAAAAACGTGATATTATTGCAAATTAAATTGAGTTTAGTTTGCATGCATTTTTTTTAAAACTCATGTCGTAGGCTACGGCCCGGTTAGGAATGTCCCACGGCTCGGTCACGTGACCCCTACCGCGGGTCTGAGCTCGTCACCGTCATCACAGCAAAAAAAAATATCTGTGAAACATTTGGGTGATTCGACTTCGACGTTTTCAACCATGACATAGCCTATGCACAATTCCGGTTTGAAAACGTAGCAGAATCTCAGAGTTATGCAGTCAGTTTAGACGTCTGCAGGTGGCTAGCCTAGGCTACATGAAGTTGAATCCCACTATAATTGGCCTGCACATAAGGGATGGAAATTAACCACCCGCCCCCCGCCAAATGCGGGTAGTTTTGTGCGCTGGCGGGTGAATTTGGTCAACTTACCAGCCATTGTGGCGGGTAGAGCTAGCGTACCACAAATAGTCAGATCCGGTCTAATTTTCATACTTATTGACGGTTAAAAATAAGAAAGTGTCTGTAGGGATCATGTAGCCTAACGTTACCAGCCTATAAGGGTAAATCGCGCTGATTTGAAGTTCTACAACTCGTAGTGAGCCGCCACCGCAGCATAGCCTATAGGCACTGGTGCAACGCTTCACTTTCACTTCACTACCATTAAGAAACTGTCACTATGCTTTCATGTGCCACTGCTAGATTATTTCAGCATGACTGCATAGACATAAATCTAGTGAGATCTGTGGATCTGAGTTATATCTTCACAGGCTAATATTTTCACGTAAATAGTTCTCTTTTGAATTGGCCCGTAGGCCTAGGTATTTTAATCCGGCCCGCGACACGCTGCTATTTAGACCTATGAGGCAGACAGACGGCCATCTCCACACCCATTCGTCGTGATGGAATATCTCACAAACTTTTCATTCAAAGAAATTACAAACCGTATCAGAATAAACAGAAGAACTTACCGAACGCAAAGGTGTAAAGCATTCCCTTATACAAGTTATAGCCGTTCCCGAGTAATCCGGTTTTGAAATTAAAGCAAATGTCTACACGGTCTCCAATGTTGGGCTTTTGTCATATATGATAAGGCCAAATACAAAATAAATGTTAACAATATCGGCTAGATAACTGTACAAACAGAGTTTTTCCAATGTAGTTTCACAAAATGCTAAGCATGCATATTACTTTTCTTAAAGCTGAGCTGTGCTTAAATTGTTCAGTGCATGATTTCATTACGGCCAAATAGAAAATAAATGCTAAATGTTAAATATAGCCTTGATACCTGTAAATATTTAAATCAGATTATGTACACTATAGTTAGATCAAGTTGGATTATTCACCCCTTGCAGACACGTGACTTAAGTCACGTGACGGCTCCATGCTGGACGGCAAATTACATTATGTCATAAAGATTATGATGAACTGAACACCATTACTATAACATCTTTGTAGTTCAATGTATTGCTGTTTGGGGTCTGATAGTCAAAGAAGATGCCAGTGGTGTTGTTAGATGAAATGGGTCATGATCGCAAATGTAAAGTTATTAAAACTGGTGGTAACAGCAAGGGGAGATAACGTTACATTAGGCTACTGTAATTAACAGTATGGTAAATGAACACCCATAAGTATTTCTGGACTAAAATATTGCAAAGCGATTTGGTTACTTTATTTGTCTTGCTTTTATCAGTTGTAACATAGTCAAAACGTTAAGAATGTCATATCAGAACATGAAATAATAACTAGCTGCCACACTTAGAAGCTAGCTATTCTAGCTAACGTTTATCGTAGCTCATAGTGCTAGGGCTAATGTAACTCGTCAGTTTGTACGTTGCCCAGCGAATAAACTTACTTCTTACATGTCTTAAGTTAAAGAATTGAAAAAAATCGGAAATAAAAAAAAAACTTGAACGGTATTATCTGTTTACATTCAGATCTTGCCAAAGACTTTGCCTAAGTGCTATCTGTCGTCCTTTTCAGAGTCTATGGTTGCTATAGCAACCGCTGCTGTGCTTCATACACTGAGGAGATAAGCATGCAATTGTGGTTGAAATACTCCCGAAACACAAAGAAAACAAACCAAAATATATCTATGCAAGAACATGGGATGATGTTGTATTCCAAACAATAAGCCAACAGTCGTGGAAGGGCATTACTACGGTTAAATCTCACTATAATCTCCTAGCTGTGCGATATGTCCCATTTACAACCCATTGATTTGATTCGTGTTCTTGCTGTCCACTAGGCTATTTTGCTGTGGCGCGAACAAAACGTGACGTCACTTGCAAGGGGTGAATAGGATGCTCCAGAACTCACACAAACGGAGTCTTAAAGGAGCCACACCACTTTTATGACAAGACACTATAGCAAATGAATGTGGTTCGGTTGACCTTTAGTTTTGTTGCTACTGTGCTTGGAGGACAGGTTTAGGGCAAAACTCAGCACATTTTAGTCATATTGCAATAATGCCGATTACCGTGATCATTTTGGGTAGCCTACTATAATCATGATATCACATTTTCATGCCGTTTCTCTAGTGGCTGGTAAAAAAGTTGAGTGGCTAGTAGATTTTGGAATCCACCAGCCACAGTGGCAGGTAGAAAACATATTTAATTTACATCCCTGCTGCACATGTGTACACGTAGGCCTACTGTAGGCCTATGTAATGTCATGATGTGTAATGTGATGAACCATCTTATGACATTTATACTCAGAGAACGTGCGGTAGCTTACCGTTGTAACATTAGCATAAGCGTCATGACTGTAACAGTTCTTAAATCATGATAGCCTTGTTGATAAACTGCTTATTTCTTTCATGTCTGAAGCATTTGGTCCAGTGGTCTTTGAAGTTGCTGCAGCTGCCTAAAGTTTAATTGGCTGTGATGGCTGATGGCGGCACAAAATTCATAATCCATAATCCATTTATTTATTTATTTATTTATTTATTTTTTTTTTGTGTGGGGGGGCTATAGGGGCTTTCAATGTAAGAAAACATCCATACCGTCCCAGCCCTACCAGAACATGCACTTTGGTGACCATGTTTGCCCTCTCAGCTCACATTCAGAGACATCTTCCAGGCCTGTTTCTTTTTTTCCTCCCAGACTTTGCTTCTGCTTCTCTTTAGCTGTTATACTACTTCTTGCCACAAGGTGGCCACAATGCCCAATAATGACTCCTAGTACTATTTTTTGATGGAAAAAAAGGGCTCTTCAGCTTTGTAAATGATTCCAAACTTCTGTAGTGTTATGTTTTGGTTTTGTTTGTCTGGAAGAAATTTGAGCAGACTTGTTCGGAACTGTCAATATGTTAACTTTGTTCAGTATTTGTTTTGGGGTAGTTTTGTTTTTTATTGGGCTTTACATCCGATTTCCTTACTTTAGACATGACTGTGTGTACATTTTGAAACTTTTAAAAGTGAGTTCAAGGAGAAAAGAGTTCCGAAAGAAAAAGCCTTTCTACACCATCCTGGACTGTTTTTTGGACACTGTCAAAAGGCAACCAGACAAGCCATTCATTGTTTTCGAGGGTCTCGTGCACTCATATGAGGACATTGACAGGCAGAGCAATCGAGTGGCGTGGACATTGAGGACCCAGGCCAGACTGCGCGAGGGGGATACTGTAGCTCTGTTCGTGGCTAACGAGCCTTGCTTTGTGTGGCTGTGGCTCGGCTTGTGCAAACTTGGCTGTGCAGT
Organism: Alosa alosa; assembly: GCF_017589495.1. NCBI lineage: Eukaryota > Metazoa > Chordata > Actinopteri > Clupeiformes > Clupeidae > Alosa > Alosa alosa. The sequence goes on from NC_063202.1 coordinate 28,046,125, forward strand.
CTCCCTGTTGAATTGCAATATCAGATCACGATCTCTGCTACACTGCTTCTCCTGTTGTGATGCTAGTGTTCTCATTGCTTCAGGAGGTAAGTGATCAGCATGTAACTTGTCAATCAGCAGATTCATTTTCCAGGGACTGAAGTCTAATTGATCTGAAATTGCTAACTAATTTGAAAATACTTGAGCTATATAGGACCTATACAAAACATTCCTGGGTTAAGCAATTCAGCACTGTGCATACCTCTATTGTCTAAGCTTCTTTGGCTATCATTTTGTAATGATTTTCTCCAGATTTGAAGGACCCTGTTGTTGAAGTGCTTCCAACACTAAGAGAGCAGAATGTCTCAGTGTTTATCCTCAGTAAGGAGTGTGACGCAGAGGGGATGGAGGCCCTCTCAGATAAGATGGCGAATGCCTCAGATAAGCCTGTACCACCAGCATTCAGGTCAAATGTCACCATGGGATCCCCAGCATTGTACATTTACACATCCGGCACCACAGGTGCTCTGGCCTTTGCATTATATCTACCTCATGATAAGCACAATGACTCTATCAATGTTAATGTTATACACATTCTCTTAGTTGGTATTTTAATTTCAATGCATATATTTGATTAAAATGTATTCATATTTGTATATAGTACTATAGATGGACATTAAGTTAATAATCATTTATAAAATATTTAATCCACAACGGGTCTCCCTAGGTCTCCCTAAAGCTGGCCTAGTAACTCATGATAAGGTCTGGAGCCCCTCTGTCTTTCTACTCCTGGCTGGGGTCACCTCAGATGATGTGATCTACACGCCCCTCCCACTCTACCATGGTGCAGGCCTCCTCATAGGGGTGTGTGGAGCCATAGAGCGGGGTAAGTGGTAACAAGACAACTGTGTGTGTGTGTGTCTGGGGGGTATACAATCAAAACTTGTGTTACAAAACAACAAAACACAAGCACTCTGCATGTGTGTTGTGGCTACCATTCCTAGACCTCATCAGATCAGAGCTTTTAAAGCATGTTGTTCCATGGATATGACACATTTCAAGGAAATCCTCAGCTCAGTGAATGCTGTCTTTTAGTTTTAAATATGAACTATAAGAGACAGCTTGAAAAGAGTCATTTCATTTACTCTAGAGCAAGGTCCAGCTCAGTCACATTGTGCCCAAGGTGTACTCTGACCACATTCAAAGTTCAGGACACTTACACTAACTCCAGTTAATCATTCACTCACAACATAGACGATAGTTGCGGAATTCTGTATTAAGTGACTATCTTTTTTCTCCAAAATTTTAAAGCTGCAGTTGGCAAGATTTTTTTTACCATATTCACTGAAACCGACACTATGCTCCGACAGAACAACATAAATCAGCCGGTTTTAGGGGAAAAAAAATGCACTTCTACCTCCACCTACAGCTTGTTATTTGTTTTGCAAAAATCCACAGCTCCCGGTTCTTCTGGTCCAATCAGAGCAGGGCTGTGTGAGATCTGACTGTCAATCACAGTCTGGTGCAGTCTGGTGCGCACTGACGAGCACAAACTTGATGAGAGGGTGCTTGGTGGTAGTGGGGGAGGGGCATGAGAGTTGTAAACATTCAACATTTTGGCTACGTCCCCTCAATCTGTCAGACTTGCCAACTGCAGCTTTAACATTTAGATACTTAGCCAAATAATTTATACAATTGCAATTATCTCTTTCAACATATTAAATACAATATGCAGTATTTGTATCATCACATGCAGCATAAAATCATCACTATATATCCAAAGAGTTGTACCTGTAATGGATTAATTGAATAAAGCCTTATTCAGTCTTTTGCATATAGAGCATAAAGTAACTTCAGGCATCTGGTGTCAATTACAATGTCAGCCAAGGGTATTGGTGTAACCCCACGGACAATATGAGCATGGAAAAATAGAACTGCCAGTACAGGACTTTTTGCTGAAAAAAAAATAATTAATTGCTTGTAGGACAATGACAGTGACTGTTCTGTGTTGATATTGCGCTCCATATGGACAGGGATGGGTGGGATTGGCAAGAAGGAGTAGTTGTTTGGGATATCTGTGATGATGATGATGATGATGATGACGATGTTAAAACTGTCTTTCCTGTCATCATGTCCTACCTCATCAATTTTCCATTCAGTCAAATCCAATCAATCTCTGTGTACCTCAGCACCTTTTTATCCAATCAAATCCAGTTTGTGACCTTTCTCACTCAGCCACAGCTCACCAGTACCTTCCTGGCTCTGTCAAATGTGCTTGACATCGGCATAGTAAACCTCTAAGTACTTGTAAAATTCATAGCATAATTTCTTTCTTGTGCCCAGGTATAACAGTTGTCCTGAGACGAAAGTTCTCTACCTCACAGTTTTGGGATGACTGCAGAAAGTATAATGTGACTGTCATTCAGTACATAGGTGAAACATTACGCTACCTCTGCAATTCACCCAAGGTATCATCATAACCATCCTCAGATACTAAAAGTATGGCTTTGAATGAGAATGCAAAAATACAGATTTTTTTGCAATTGAATTATTCATGAGGAATGTAATGGTTTCACATACATGTGATTGGCTAGTTTAGTTCTGATTCTGATTGAAAATATATCATCTAACTGCACTCATAGAAATTCAGTGACAGAGAACACAGAGTCAGGCTCGCTATAGGAAATGGACTCCGAGCTGATGTCTGGAGCAACTTCAGGAGTCGTTTTGGAGAATTGGACATCAAGGAGTTTTATGCAGCATCCGATGGCAACATAAGTTTCATGAATTACCCTGGAAAGATTGGTGCAATAGGCCGAGTTAATTTCTTCCATAAGGTAAGTCATTCCTCTTTTTTTACATTTGTAACTGAGAAAATTGAGCACTGAACATTGTTTTTGTTGCTTTGCAGAGACTGTTCCCTTATGGTTTAATAAAGTTTGATTCAGAGCGAGAGGAACCAGTGAGAGACTCCAATGGCTTGTGCATAGCCACACCTCAAGGTCAGTTTGTAATCACTCACTGAGACAAAAATGTTGTTATGGTTATTGTATTTAGCAGACGCTTTTAAGACACTTTAGTTATACAGAATTTGAGCATTACAATAGTCCAAATGAACAAGTATACAATTTAAAAAGTTGGTAAGCCTACATTAAGCAAAATAGTAATAATAACAATGATATCAATAACAATATCAAATATCAATAATGTAAACAAACAAAATAAATATACAAACCATAACTCTAAGAATTAATCAATTAAGTGTAAGCTGAACGGGTTAGTTCAGCTTACACTTTCAAAAATTCAGAACAAATGCCAGTGTTTCCCATACATTGACTAATCTGTGGCGGGGCGCCACAAAATAAAAATCGGCCGCAACACATAAATATTCTATGTTTAATTTAATTTAATTTAATTTAAATTTAAATTAAATTAAAATAAATATAAGATCAAATCCTTGCATTGCCATTGAGCTGCGCTTTTTATGCACGCAGCCTTTCCTTGCCCCGCCCCGCTCTCTCTCGTAGCCCGCTGCCCCTCCTCTGCATGTGCATTTAACAAAATATTCACGGTTGTTGAAGGATTGTTGTTGCCACATAGAAGCATTGCATAGAAGACGTCTAGCTAAATTGCTATTAAATCCGCTTAGCATGGTGACCATGCTGCGCAAATTTGTTCAAAACTGCTGCATTGAAGTTAACTCTGCTAAGATCTTATCACAACATAGTAGGCTACATTGAAGAGACTAAACTAAGTTAAGTTATGCAATCAAGCAGTATTTCAAAGCTAACGTTAGAATACTGTTTGGATGCCGAATTTAGCATGCTTAGCCTACTTACAGCTGCTTGTCAATTTCGTTGAATGGTCTCATTTTATTGACTCTGACACTGAATGTTTGCAAAATCCCGATGTAAATGGAAAAGTGTTTTGGGTTCCCTCAAGTGACAGGCATTCAATTAGACCTATACACCCCTGCTGTCCAACTCAGCTACCGCCACAAATTGAATCAAATTCTGTGGAAAACACTGAATGCAATCCCAAAATGAAGTGCACTGTAGTAGCCTACATTTACATGTAAATGTTTTCACTGACCTGTTATCCTATATTTTATTTAATCTTCTTTTTATCTCAATCATATCAATAATCAAATTTCAAATGTTGTATTTTGCACTGCTTTGTTTGTCATAAATTCATTGTCAAAAACAATGTTTCCAAATGTTGCTTTGTAGGTGAAGCTGGTCTCTTGGTATCAAAAATTACCAGAATAGCTCCTTTCTTAGGATATGCAGGAAATCCTGAACAAACAGAGAATAAAAAGCTACATGATGTCTTTCAAAAAGGAGATCTCTATCTAAATAGTGGAGATCTGCTGATGATCGATCAGGATAACTTCATTTACTTTCAGGATCGGATTGGGGAGACTTTCAGGTACCGCTTATTTTCTGGTCAGGTATTGTTTATTTGTGTATCAAGAAGTCTTTTAAATGTAACACATCTGAATATTACTGTGCAATACACCACCATCATAATAAGATGGTGGGGATTTAAAAGGATACTTAACAAAAGCAAGCTGTGATATCAACAAGAACAACAAGAAACAAGAAAACGTTATATAAGCGGTCAGAACAGGATTCATTAGAGAGACAGTCAAGGAAGCAAGGTCGTAATCATAATATAATTTGATATTGAAAAAGTGTGGAGTATATATATATATTTATACCATGGTCTAGGTTGAAAAGGGTGTCGTTTAAAAAGTGATATACTACACCTATGAAGTAGATCTGGGGCCGTATTCACAAAGAATTTTAAGGCTAAAAGTAGCTCCTAAGTGGCGAATTTAGGAGCAACTCCTAAAAATAATGGGCGTGTCACTCCTAACTTTAGGACTCCTAATTTTTTTCACTAAAAGTAATTCACGAAGCATTTTAGACCTAAAAGTAGCACCTAAGTCTGGGACAGCCTAAAAGAAGTCGAGAGGACTCCTAACCAAAGTCCTTTTAGGCAAGTCCCTCCACTCGGCGGCCATATACCAACGTTTTATGGGCACTCATCGGGCACAGTCTTTGGGTCGAACTGCGCGAGCACAAGGCTTCACGACACCAATCTTGCTCCAGCGGCGAGATCACAACACATGATTGGCACGATGTATTCACATCACACCACATGATTGGCTCAATGTATTCACATGTCGACGTTTTGCCTAGGAAGGGGTGGGATATGTGTAGACAACGGCCATATTGGCGTGACAAACTAGCCCCATGCATTTCTATGGAGTATTTTTTGAGTGCTGTGTCTCCTCATTAGAAAGTCTCTGTCCTAACTCACTAAGACCTATTCACAAACAGCTTTTTGTGGCATTTCAGATAGATATATACTTTATTGATCCTCAAGGGGAAATTCAAGAAATTCACATTGCGATGTTTTGAAATGCGTAGCCTATGCGGCAACAGGAGCTTTCAATCGCAAGGGAACAATTTTGCATTCATAAAAGGAATGCAATAACGCCACCAACAACAACCAAAACTACTCATTGTTAACATGTAAATTAAATGTAACGTTTCATTGTGAATCAAATTAAAATGTTCTCCTCTTTGCAAACGTAGGCATATGGTGACAGATTAATTTAATAATGTTGCAAAGATACTGCATCAATCCGTAGGCCTATGTTTCATTAGGCTACTAGGCTATTTGTTTTGCCTTACTCTTTATTAATTTAGGCTAGGTCTTTTTATTCAGTTATTCATCATCTTCTGTCCTTCGCACTACTTGTGTAGCGCACGCATTCTCAGACCTGTCACTCATCATCGTAAGGGAGGTGTTTGGAATCATTCCCGCGTTACAATCATCAGCCAATCAAGGTGGTCACTTCAGTCAAGCTCGTGCATGAGTAATGACGTCATCCATAGCAATGAAGACTCACTCTTAGTTTAGGAGTTGTCATTTTTCCTTACTAAGACTACTGTAGGTCTGAAAGGCTTTGTGAATAACTTTTAAGAGAAAACTCCTAGCTAAAATCTTTTAGTGCGATTTAGGAGTACTCCTAGTGGTAAGATAAAAGGCTTTGTGAATACGGCCCTAGATCTGGTAACAAAAAGTTTAATCGCCGTTCCATATCAATGCTTATGAATGGTAACTATAACAACGATAGTAGGACGGCTTCGCAACAATGGAATCAACTGTAAACAGCTGAAAAAACTAATGTTTTTAGCTCTAAAACTCATTTAGTATTAATTGATTTCATATTTATTTATTTCGTAAGTGACCATGGTATAAACGGGATAATGCCCTTCGATGCGTCCATTATCAGAAATAAATGGACTTCGTGTAAGCAACCGTCCTCCACTTCGCGTCGGACGGTTCACGCCTCCGCGTCGTCCATTTATTTCTGATAATGGACACCTCGTCGGGCATTATCCCTTACGCCCAACGCCCAACGTTTGACACTCCCAATGTGGACTGGACATCCCACTAAATTCAAATAAGCTTTCAGCCAGTGACCATGCGTTTTAGACTGTCATGATAGGATCCATTATCTTTATTCAGTAAAGTTAATGAATGAGTGGGCCTTCTGATATTGTTGTTAAATGTTCAACAAGATATTGTGTTTTATTTATTGAATCGTTCAGATGGAAAGGAGAGAATGTTGCCACAACTGAGGTTGAGGATGTCCTGACAGAGTTGCATTTCATTGAGAATGCCACTGTCTATGGTGTCAGAATGCCAGGTACAATGTGCTATGGTAAAATGTGAGATACATGTAATGATTTCATTGTCAAGGAAGAGTTTGTGGACTTAGATCTAAGATCTGTATCTTATCATCTAAGATGTAGCAAATCTGTCCAGGTCACGAAGGGAGGATAGGCATGGCCACTGTAACAATAAAAGCAGGTAGAGAGTTTCACTGCTCTGAGACTTTCACACATGTGGCCAATAACTTACCATCTTACGCTCAACCAAGATTCATCCGGATTAAGGTATGCCCTATAGTGTATTGAAATGCATGTGTGTACATAATTATATGGGAATTTTATTGACTAGTTGGTATACTTTTTCCAGATTCATACTTTATTGAGATTCGTAATGTCTCAATATGAAACATTCACCATAAACAATGTTTTAATTTCTCTTTACTATCCTTTTCTTCTGTGTTTCAGAGTTCCTTGGAGGTCACAGGGACATTCAAGCACATGAAGGTCAATTTGGTTGCAGATGGTTTCAACCCATCAGCTATCCAAGATCCACTGTATGTTCTTAATGAAAAAGAACATTGCTATGATCAGATGACTATGAATTATTACAAATCGATTAATTCAGGGGAAGTCCATTTGTAATTAATTTTTAGTTAACATTTAGTTAACATTTAATCTGCAAATGATCTGCAATGGGAGAAAAAGTCAAAATGAACACCCAGTTTTTAAATTGCAGCACATTTCTACTTGGTCTCCAACTTCGGGCTGTAATTCTAATGTTATAGCACCCCAAAATAATGAACTGCTGCTTGAATATTGTGTTCTTTTTGAACATTTATTTAAACTAATTACATAGAAAACATAATGAACTGCATACATATTCGTATGCATTATGTCTATTTTCGGCTATAGCCTAAAACCATGACTGAAGCCTAATTACTCTCACGTTCTTAAAGTGACAGGCACTCAATTTGACCTACACACTATAGCCTTCAGTGTAATGACATTAAAGATAAATGTAAGTCAATATGACAATCGTGTAAAATGTAAGTCAAAATAAAAATCAATATGAAATATTCAACTATACTGTGTATTTTAGCTGGTAATTACGTAGATCATAAATAATATAAACTTAATATGAATATGAATTTCATCATGTATGAAATACAAACATATGACATGAAGCCACCTTTTCAGTGAGTGTGTTGGGGGGAGTCTATATTGTGTAAAGTCTAAAATCTCCACTGGTGTGGTGGGGGGCTCCCAAATCAAATCAAGAAAGTATCAAAATTATTGACTTATTATCGATATCAAAACAATACTTTTGACACACTTAAATTATTATCATGTATTTTTCATTGGCTCCAGACTTATGCATGAGATAGATACAGGGCTTAAAGCAATGAAAATGTCTGTGCCTGAAGTTATCAGACATTTATAAGGGCGTCATATAGCCTATACTGTAGTCTCATTGCCTATTTTCAAATCTTTAGCATACCAGCTCATGCCAGAATTCAGGCACAGTGCCTGAACACTTTAAGCCCTAGATAGATAGACTACAGAACATCTATGAATCTGTAAATAACTATTATTGTATTGGATTTGAGTTGTATCGATCTACAACACCACTACAAATGGCACTGGGAAACCCTACATACTGTCATATTTTATTCACCTGGTTTAACAACTACCACATGTTTATATAGCCTATGTAGTCTAGGGCCTAGGCTATGGGCCCCATGTGTCTGCCAAGGTTGTGCAAGATTGTGCTGATACCTTTTGCACCCTTTTGCGTTGGCTGATACCTTTTGCGTTGACATCCTGGTAACCGCTCTGTATGCTATGACTGATGCAATGTTGCCATTATAGCCTCATTTCGTTGTCTTTGTACTTGTAGGCCTACTCTGCACAATGACAAAAGTTGAATCTAATCTAACCTAATCTAAATTTATCACATGAAATGATGTAACATTTTTGTTTGTTTGTTTTTACACTTCAGTAAATGCATTGGTCTTAAGCATAATAAATTGCCATAGGCCTACACATCTAAAATGATGTTTTTTGACGCTTGTTTTTTGGATTTGCTTGTGAGTTTCTGTGAAGAAACAATTCCAACAACTGACCTAGGTCTTCAACAAAACAGAGTACAGCCAAAGATAATGAATGAGTAGCAAGATGGGTCGTCCTAGTTCATGTCTATGAGGGCAAAGTGGAGTTCAGTCAGAGACGGGCTCTGGTTCAGTTCCCGCCTGCAGAGGGGCGTGTCACTGACGTAGGCCTATGACTTACGTTTGAACGCCTCGGTTCCACGCCAGACAAGCCGGAGTACAAAATAAACTTGGTGTACACCTTCATTAATGTTGATTTTCTCCCGACTGGAGGGTCATACTATCACGACATTCTACTGAAATAGGGAGGAGGGTTTGGAGATCATGATACCGTGTCCGAAATGTGCATCCATTGCTCAGAAAAATAAGGCTTTGACAAATTCTGGGAAATTCTGGGATTCTGCCATAGACCTCAACGTTAAAAAGAGAGCCCGATCACTGCATAAATGTGCGGGGGCGTGTACTGCTACCCTATTTGCATACATTTCCGGGGACAGGAAATGGCCTCTCATTAAGTATCTTCGTAATCAACCATCTTTGTTAAAGCTTTACTAGACTATTTCACACGCGTCATTGGCCTTAAAGCCTTGTAAACGGGCCTATGTTGACCAATTTCCTGTGTATCATGTATCCACCTCCTGACATGATTGGTTGCTGTTTTGTTCGTAGCAGTAATCCCATTGCTTATTACCCCAGAGGTGGAATGTATTCAGAAACCACATATCCCATATCGGAGCTTCTCTTTACATAGCCTACATAAACATGTATGCCATATTTACTTTCTTAGTCGGTTTGGCTTTTTTGCCATTTTTTATTTACGCTCGATTTCCATATTTCCTAGATGATGTGAGGTACATATTTAATGGTATTAGTATTGGGAATCGCGTTAAAAGATATGCTTCTAAAAAACCCTGTTATACATTGCTGGACCGTTTTCTTGACAAAGTGAAGGCACATCCGCTCAAAAGTTTCATAATTTTCGAGAATGAAACGTATTCTTACCAAGACGCCGATAGACGAAGCAACAAAGTTGCCAGGGCTTTGTCGCAGCATTCAAAACTTCAAGAAGAAGACGCAGTTGCCCTGTTCCTTGGAAACGAGCCGACTTACGTATGGCTCTGGCTGGGGTTAACCAAACTTGGATGTGTACCTGCACTTATAAATTACAACATAAGGACGAAATCGTTGTTGCATTGTTTCTCTTGTTGTGGTGCAAAGGTACTCATTGCAGCTGCAGGTGGGTATGGGCATGCATACTAAAAGGCTAATGTGCAGTCAACTTCAGAGTTCAGAGAAAGCATAAAACGGGCTATCTGATTAGGAAGAATGATGGTTGCTAAGCCTTAGTAAAACATCTGAAAATGAAATTGTTTAATCACAGTATGTTTTCTAGACATTTTTGAATTGCATCTGCTGTCTTTTTAGAACTGAAAGACGCTGTTGTGGAAGTTCTCCCGGCACTTCAGGAACAGAATGTCTCAGTGTTCATCCTCAGTAAAGAGTGTGACACAGAGGGAATAGAAACCTTATCGGATAAGATAGATGCTGTTTCCGATGAGCCCGTACCATTAGCACTGAATTCAAACCTGACAATTAAGAGTCCAGCTCTGTACATTTACACCTCTGGAACAACAGGTATGCCTCTACATGATGGGATACAGAAGTGACCATTCTGTGTGTGGGATCAACTCTTAGTCAATTTATTATTTATGCTGAATTGTGTATTTCATGGCAAAGGTCTACCCAAGGCAGCTGTGATCAACCATGAACGAGTGTGGCTGGCCAGTTCCATGCAGACTGTAGCAGGTGTACGGGGAGATGACATCATATATGTTTACCTCCCTCTGTATCACAGTGCTGGATTCTTGATGGGACTAACAGGAGCTATAGATCAAGGTAATTGTCATGTGACTTGAAATTCAAGCTCCAGGGCATGTTGGTTACCACCTCTCTCTCTCTCTCTCTCATACTGTATCTGCAAGTCTACACATACAGGTGGGTCTCAAAAAATGTAAATATTGTGGAAAGGTTCATTTTCACCCCTTATCTTTCATATATTCTAGATTCATTAGATATAAAGAAAAATATGTAAAGCCATTTTTTGTTGTAATCTTGATAATTACAGCTTACAGGTCATGAAAACCAAAGAAGAATATCTCAAAATATTAGAATAAAGAGGTTATTATAATACAGAAATGTCGGTTTCCTGAGCCTTTAAACTCAGGCTGGTTCAGTAAACACAACCACAATCATGGCAAAGACTGCAGACTTGATAGTTGTCCAGAAGGCACTCATGGACACCCCCCTCAAGGAGGGTAAGCTACAGATGGTGGGCAGGGTGTTCACGGAGTGCTGTATGAAAGCATATTCATGGAAAGTTGACTGGAATGGAAAAGTGTGGTAGGAAAAGGTGTGCAAGCAACAAGGATGGCAGCAGCCTTGAGAGAATTGTCAAGCAAAGTCGATTAAAGAACTTCGTGGAACATCACAAGGAGTGGACTGAGGCTGGAGTCTGCATCAAGAGCCACCATAGATACTTGTCCAAGAAATGGGCTACAAGTGGCATATTCCTAGTGTCAAGCCACTCCTGAATCAGAGACCAGGTTAGAGTGTCTTACATGGGCTAAGAAAAGACAGAACTGGACCATGCTCAGTGGTCCAAACTCCTCTTTTCACATAAAAACAGAATTTGCACTTCATTTGAATATCAGGGTCCAATCAAGGTCCCAAGAGTCTGGAGGAAGAGTGGGGAGGCACAGAATCCAAGTTGCTTGAAGTCCAGTTTGATGTTTCCACAGTCAGTGATGATTTGGGCTGCCATGTTAATGCAGTCTTCAACCAGGAGATCTTAGTGCACTTCATGCTTCCATCTGCTCATAAGCTTTATGGAGATCCTGATTTCCTTTTCTAGGACAGACAACTCGTCTGACCTGAACCCCATAGAGAATCTATGGTTTATTGTCAAGAAAAAAATGAGAGACACCAGACCCAACAATACAGATGACCTTAAGATCGCTATCAAAGGAATGGAATAACACCTCAGCAGTGCCACAGGCTGATTGCCTCCATACCATGTACACGCCAGAACAAGTATTGAGTGTAGAAATTAACTATTTTAGACTAGTCCGATTGGTTCATTTCTTTTCAAAAGGTCGACATTTCTGTAGGCTATTATAACCTCCTTATTCTAATATTTTGAGATACTAATTTTTGGTTTTCATGAGCTGTAAGCCAGGTTACAACAAAAATGGCTTGACATATTTCACTTTAAATCTAATAAATCTAGAATATATGAAATATCCACTTTTTGAACTAAATTAGGGGGTAAAAATTAACTTTTCCACAATGTTCTAATTTTTTGAGACCCACCTGTACATCATATATAAATATTTCATGTTTTGTTTGAGTATAGGTATAACAGTGGTCCTGAAACGCAAGTTTTCAGCATCACAGTTCTGGAATGACTGCAGGAAGCATAATGTGACTGTTATTCAGTATATTGGTGAAATAATGCGTTACCTCTGCAACGCACCAAAGGTAAACATTTGCACATTTATACTTCCCACAATCCCATAATCCATGCTGTGTGTTTCAGATAACCTTATCATACAGCACAACATAATGTGAGTCATTTAACAGTCACTGTGTATGACCGTTGAGAGAGATTGTCTGCTTTACCACCCTGTAGAAAGACATTGACCAGAATCACATGGTCAGAGTAGCCCTCGGCAATGGAATCAGAGCTGACACTTGGGCAGAGTTTTTGCAGCGCTTTGGAGACATCCGCATCGTTGAGTGCTATGGCGCCACAGAGGGAAACACAGGCTTTGTGAACTACGTTGGCAAAGTTGGGGCAACTGGCCGGGTGCTCACAATTCAGAAGGTGAGGAGCATTGACCAATAGAGAAGATGTAGGTGATATTTCAGGACTTTTCTCCTGTATAACTCTCATCTCTGTTTTTGGTTTTCTTTGCTTTGTCAACAAGAAAGCTCAGCCATTCGCCCTGATCAAATATGACACAGAGAGAGGAGAGCCAGTGAGAGACTCCAGAGGCTTTTGTGTGGAAGTGGCAACAGGTAATTTCACTAAAGATCACAAACCACAGTGTTTATTTTGTATATTACCATGGGATGAAACTCCTATCCTTACCTTGAAAGTCAAAGACATTGCTACACAAAATAATGTAATTGAAGGTACTAAAAGTGGGAGAAGGTTCGTTTGAAAGAGACACTTTGCTTTCTTTCACAGGTGAGGCTGGCCTTCTTGTGGCAAAAATCACCAAAAGAGCTCCTTTCACTGGCTATGCCAATAACACCCAGCAGACAGAGAAGAAAAGGCTGAGGGACGTGTTTGAGAAAGGGGACCTGTATTTTGACAGTGGAGACCTTCTCAAAATGGATGAGGAAGGCTTCATCTACTTTCAGGATCGGATTGGAGATACCTTCAGGTGAGTTGAATCCGGTTGGGGTTCCAGTCGTGTAGTTGAATTGTAGTTTTTGCAGGTGGTTGAAATGGTCCATTGAGAACCGAATAGAAAGGCCTCTTTTCAGCTCTCAGGTTGCTTCTAAGCTTTGCATAACTGAAACTCACAAAGCCCATTAGGTGTGAAATGTGATATTTACTCAACATTATATGAAGTTTGAATTAAGAGCATTCCTTCAAATCTATTGCAAGGCCCCGAATGCATCTACAAAGGGAATGTTTTAGGTCAGCTCACATACCATGAATGTGGAGATAATGCATACATTCTCTTCATCTAGGTAGTCATGTGAATGAGGAGGTAACATGCTATCAATGCCTTTATCTCTATAGTCATCTGTCACTTTGCAGAGAGTAACTCTATTATACTTTGATACACGTGGTAGACATTTACATGTGGAATGAATATTGTTGCTCTTAAATATTTGTGTATTCCAATTTTTCTACAATACTTGCAAACCATTTCTCTCATGTTTCAGGACTCATATGCAAGTGAAATTTGATATTTACTTAACATGTATATGAAGTGTGAATTAAGAGCATTCTTTCAAATTCATTGCCAGGCCCTGCATGCAAAAAACAAAGAATGTTAAATGTGAAGAAGGAGATTCTTAGGTGAATTCACATAGCATTGGTATGAGTTCATTACAAGATTGATACTGAAACAAGCTGCGACTGTCCTGTCTGTGTGAGGTTTCTTGGTGAAAAAAATGTAAAAGGCAGTCAGAGGTCTGAGGCACACTGATTTTGTGAAAATATAAAAAATCCTTTATTCCATTGGATTGGGCTAGCGCCTACGCGTTTCGACTCTACTGAGTCTTCCTCAGGGCAATCAGTAGTTACACCCACCGGTATTCTTTAAAAACAATCAATCAGAGTCATGTGATCACATACAAGATACAATATTAATGGATAATAAATAAAAACTTTTGATTACCAAGCCAAGATAGGAGGATAAATACATCAAACAGTGCTCTGGATACATTAAGGCCTAGAGATCCAAAACAATCCACATAATACAAGATGTTACAAAGTGTTAAAAGTGTCAAACATTGTGGATATACACAAAAACAGTATCTCACATAGTATTATATAATTCTCAAAACATGTAGGCATACATGATTTGATATTAAAAGATGCCACATTATTATTGGTAATTCCCGAAGAGCACTAGCCTGACGAGCCAGACCCACATCAAGATGTAGGATCTGGGGACTCACCATTCGCAGTGCTCCGTCCGTGGGGCGGGATAAACGGCTGTCTTTCAAATCCCCTCTGCACGCAATAGGATAGCGCTACAAATCATGAGTCCCATGCGTTTTCCCACCAGCGGAGCTAGTTGGCTAGTTGTTTAAACTTTTGCCAACTTAAACAAAGCTTAACGGATCCGTATGTAAGATTGTGGCCAAAACTGGTACTGCAATCACTTTCAAATTACTGTAGAGCGATGTATCCCCTCCCCCTCAAATGTATCCCCTCCCCCCCATGGACTGCAAATTAGATGTGGAATAAACGTTGTTGCTCATTTAATATGTAATTTTTTTCTACAATTTTTGCAAACCATTGCTCTCAGTCATAGACACATACAAAACACAGTATAGTTACTGTACATGCAACCTTGCTGTGGTCTATGCATTTCTCTGAATGACTTCAATGAGTGATGGTCTTTCAATTTTACCAGGTGGAAAGGAGAGAATGTGGCAACCACTGAAGTCACTGATGTTCTTGTCACTCTGGATTTTATAGAGGAAGCCAATGTTTATGGTGTCAAGGTCCGAGGTAATTCATGGCTAATTCATATACGCTGACCTGAACCAAGGTGGACTAATTCAGATGTGTGGAGGTCAGGATCTGACTGAGTGCTTGTGTGTGAAATTTGTTGAGGTTGGATAGTTTGTATAAATGTTGAATGATTGATTTTACCACACTAAATTCAGTAACCCTGAATTTCAGTTTAACCATGTAAGTAAGTACTATGTATTCATTTCCAATCAGGCAATGAAGGAAGGATTGGAATGGCATCGTTAAAAATAACTGAGGGAATGGAGTTCAACAGCACTGCCACCTATGAGCATGTGAAGGCCTACCTTCCTAGTTATGCAAGACCCCGATTTATTAGGATCCAGGTAAACTTTTTTAATCTGAACTCACCATGTCATGATCTCTTTTAGCACTTAATACATTCTTAAACAACCATGTTAGAGCTAATGATCAAAACCTGCAAATGTTCCTGTTAATTCTCAGACTGTCTTAGTTCAGTTGAACAGTTTTTACTTACATATATACTTTTAATCCCATAAATCTACTTAAATTCTGCTAATTTTTGCTTGATTACTTAGCAGATGCTTAAACTAAGAGATCTCTTTATGTAATACAATCCCAGAATTCTCTTGAACTGACCGGCACCTACAAACAGAAGAAAGTGAAGCTTGCCGAAGAGGGATTTGACCCATCTGCTATAGACGAAGCAATGTATTTCCTGGAGGAGAGCCAGGGCTACATCCCCATGACTAAGGACATTTATAGTGCCATCAATGATGGAAGTATGAGGCTGTGAGATCATCTGCTGCCTCGTGGCTGTGAGATAGGTAATTTGCTGAGGAGATTATGATGACTGATGTGTTTTTGCACTGTAGTGATCTTCACATTGAATATGCACTGTTCTTATCCCTTCAACTCCAAAGGGTATTGTAATCATGTCTGTCTGTCCATGTGTGTCCTGCACTGATACACATTTTCTATAACTTGATCCTCCTCTTTAGGAACTGGATGCAAATATTTTTCCATTTCTTTACTGACCAATCATCTTGGCTACACTATAAACATACTTTGTTAATGCAGAGACATTACAACACTCAGTTTGTTAATGATAACTAAAACTGTTGTTTTATAATTCAGAATTTTATTTTATTTTTTTACCTAATTTTTTAAAACATTTTCAAGAAAAGGCCTCCTGATGTATGAATGTTATTGTGGATCAAAACCTGTGACAAACTATAAGTTGAAATAAAGGGCTATGTTGATAACATTAGTGAGAGAGTGACTAAATAAATGATAGCATTTGCTATTTAGTCTGCAGTGCATAGGAGTCCATTTGGGACATGCTAAAGCAGTTGAAGCAGTTGACTCTGCTGCTGATGATCCAAGGCTTGGGGCACGCCTGAAAGCTCTTGGTGGGGCAGTAGACCTGCTGCATGCCACACTGCATCCATGTCTGGGCAAAGCTGGGCACACTATAGAACTTGGTCAGCTTCTTCAATACCTTTCTGCCCAGGATTCTGTCGGCTTGTTCCGGAATATCAGACAGGGTCGCGCCGGCATTGGTTGTCGAGCCATCCTTTGGGACGGTCACGGGATCTCTGGGGCTGGACAGCAGTGCACTGCTGCAGCTTAGAGAGCGTGCGGTCTTCTTTACACTTGGGGTCACTGGGCGTGCGGTCTTCAGTGGCTCTGGTCTTCCAGCTTCATCCTTCAGCTGATACAAAACGTAAACACACACCTTGAATGAGGTGCACACTAACTGGCAGTACATACTACAGCAAGCATGTAAGGTGATTTAAGAATGATCACCACACACATGAACTCTGACGTTACCCTGGGAATCCAGAGTTCTCATTGGAGCACAATATCAATTTACTCAGCGAGTGACTCTGGCAATAATGATGCACGTTACGGACCAGAGGCGATTCTGGCAATAAAGAAATGATGCACGTTGCGGGCCAGAGGTGAGCTTAACAGATGGCTGAAGTGCCCTTGAGCAAGGCACCTAACCCCTCACTGCTCCCTGAGTGCTGCTGTTGTTGCAGGCAGCTCACTGTACCGGGATTAGTGTGTGCTTCACCTCACTGTGTGTTCACTGTGTGCTGAGTGTGTTTCACTAATTCACGGATTGGGGTAAATGCAGAGACCAAATTTCCCTCACAGGATCAAAAGAGTATATATACTTATACTTATACGTATAGTGTTATCCAATTGCGTGCAGTGAGATTTTCAAATGCATGCTTGGTGCCGCCCCTCGAGTTGGGCCATTACATTATTCATGGCCAGACCCTTAATCTTTCGGATTTGTGTCTGGAATCTCCAGGCTACTCTGACGTGATACAATTTATGAAAAGGCCATAGATGACCAAAGAGTGGAAACATTCCTTGTATTTCTACCTTAATCCACATCTAGACCGGCGACAGCCATTCATAAAGCCATTTGTCTGCTAGGATGTGTTCCTGAGCTTCATGCCCTGTCTGGGGAAGCCATTTTGGCTCTTTTCTACTTTGCATCTCAATTTCCTTGGGGTTGACAGACCGCTGTGAAAATGGCCCTACCTCTGATGTGCTGCTGGACAGCCTGCATGGCTCCTTGTCCAGAATGGCGGTGGCCGTCTGGCGTATGATGGCCCAGTCCCTGAGGATGTCCTCTGGGGTGGTGAACTGTGAGGTCACGGTGAAACGAATGATCAGCTTATTGTAAATGGCCGCAGGAATAACGAACATGGCACCCGATTTTGTAAGCCTTTGCAGCAACTCCTGTGTCGGGGCATTACCTCCCTGTTTTGGGGAGAAATGACAAGTAATTTATTTTTGAACTCTTGTGGTTGTTCTCTCTCGGTAATAGCAATCACTACCCTGGAAAGTTGATTTTATTTTCTGAGGTACAAGGTGCAGTTGTCCTCTTTTCTAGTTCATTGCCTTGACTTATGTACATGACCTACTTCTAGCATGCATTTAATGGCAGGGACAAAGCCTATAACTGCAAGGTCAATGAACCGGTTTAACATACCTTCAAGCAGAAAACCACCAGGCCCAGGTGCCGTTTGGCAGGAATCTCAAAGTTAGGGTCACTTCTTACAAGAGATTCAAAAAGCTTAGCCATATCCACACCCTAAAAAACAAAAAATACATTAACATATAACACATAACAACTTTTTAGCTCTTTTAAAAAGTACACATGAACAAGTCATATGCCTTTTTTTCATTGCAGCTGTGTTTGTTAGCTAAATCCTTGGGAGAGACCTTACATGTCGAATATGTGCCTGCAAGTTCTTCATTCCAAAGGTGCGCATGACAAACCAAAGCTTCAGTGAACGGAAACGGCGACTCAGTGGAATCTGCCAATGCTGTGCAAATAAGCAGATTTAGTTTTACTATGAACTATGAATTACTATGAACAATCAGAGAAACACATTTTGTTACAATGAAGCAACTGGGGCAAATTTAGTGAAAGGTCACTTACTAACTCACTCACTACAGTCAATCTTATGGGCAAAACAAAAAGCTCTTGATTATTAATATTCTGTTAGAAATGCTATAGGGTGTTTCTGTACCATAAAGTCGGTGGCTCCTGAGTTATCATGCCTGAGATAAATGGGGTCAACACTGAAGGTCTGCTGGAGTTTGCACTTATCCTTCACCCTGCCAAGAAAAGTGATGACAAAACACAATTTCACAATCCCACACAGGCAAGTTCCCATGCTGAATCAGTCTCTGAAACGAGACTCCGAATCCACTCCTGATCTCTAGAAATCCACTCTGGATCTCTAAATGTCTATGTAGCAGGTGATCTAGACCGGTCACTGAGCAGTTGCTCACCAGAAGGCGGTGCAGTCGAAGTGAACCATCATCCATTTGGAAGGGTTGAATGCAAACGAGTCTGCAAACTCAATGCCTTCAAGAGACCCTCGCAACTCGGGGCACAAGAAAGCCGAGCCGGCATACGCGGCGTCCACATGCAGCCACAGTCCTTCTCTGGCACCTGTTACAGGTCAGCACACAGAACACCAGCCTCGTGGTCAAGGTCAACAAAGCCTCATACTTATCACAAAACAGCAGTTGAACACTAGTGATTCACATACAGAGCCAGTCAAATATGGACACAGTCATTAATGGGTTTTTCTTCATTTTGATACTATGTTATATACATTGTAGAACAATACTGAACACATCAAATCTATGACATAACACAAGTGTTTAAAAAATAAAGTATGTTACATGTATATCAAAATAGCCACCTTTTCAGTTTTGTACACTTCTCAGTTAACACGAGTGAAAGAAAAGCCGCCAAGTGCTCACATATATGGGTAGTCCTTCAAGAGATTGTTGGAAAACCATACCAGAAGTTGATTGAGGAAAAATAAAATATTTTTGGAAAATCTATTACCAAACATTTTGCTTTGTTTACACTTAGTTTTAGTTTTGACATTCAGTATTCTTCTACAAATGTGATAGTCTCTTTCATTTCTTATAAAAGAGGTGAAGAAGTCGAGCACTCACACACTGGCCCCAGCTCTGACAGGTAATCAAAGGAACACACTCCTGTGCTGCCCAGGGTGGCGCAGAGCTGACAGGGAACAAAATAGTTCTCATTATTCCAGGCCAATTAATGCAGAATTAACTCAGCCATATGACCTGTACACAGCAAAACAAGAGCAACTCAGTTATCAGAAACAACTCAACAATGTGTCCTGTTTTAAGACTTACTGTACATGCCCTGTATTTTAACTATATAGTCAATTAAAAATTCTGGTTTTGTATTACATCCATACAGTGATAGCAAAGTTCTCTGTCAGATCACATCAGTAGTGCACTGCAGCCATCTGCTGCATTTAGCACACTAGCGCCCTCTCCAGGAGGGTGTTCAATTACTTCGGTGCATTTGAAAACACAAGGGCTCCCATGTGCTTGGATATCTATCTAGCTATCTAAAAAAAAAAATCCCTAGGGATGAATAAAGTAAGTCTGTCTATCTATCTATCTATCTATCTATATCTTTTTAGCATAAGGGCACAAGTTGCATTTGTTGCAGAAACAAAAAGAAAACACGTTCTCTAATTTCCACTCTAAACATGTAGTTATTTACTATGTGAGGACCTACGATGTCTTACCATCACTGGGATGAGGCCATTCTCTCGGTCCTTCTCTATAGCAGCTTGGAGAGTGCTCCCACGCAGACCGAAGTTCTCATCAGTTGGAAGGAACCTGACTTTCACCAGGGAGATCAGTCCAGCTTTCTCCACCGAGGAGTGAGCCTTCAAAGTCATAATCAGACACATAGGAGAGTCTCAGTTTCAGTACATGCCAATGACTTTGTGATGGTGAAGTTGTTTTCAGGTTTCTGTGTAGCTATCCTAACCTGGTCAGATGCATAAGCAATAAGCCTGGAGTTGATCACTGAGTCATCTGTGTCTGCTTCCAACTTCTTCAACTGTAATATCTTGTCTTTTCGGGCCGCGAGTAAAGAAATCAGGGTGCATTCACTGACAGTACTCTGAAAACATGTGCAAGGAAAATTTAGGAGAGCTCTCACAAAATTAAGTTAGGAGAAATTATAATCACATCATTTTTTGAGAAATTACTGTTCTAATACCGTTGCCACATATCATGCATTTACCTGCAATACGCCCCCTCCTCTGCTGTCAGGGTGGTGGTGTAGGAAGTGTACTGGCAGACCCAGAGCCTTACACAGCCAGTCTATCACGTTCATCTCCAGTTCTGTGCATGCAGGACTGGATGCCTGTGAACATTACACATTCAGAAATAAGAATACACGCTTCCTGATTTTAGATGCAAACAACTTTCAAGGTGTTCTGTGCCTTTGCGTGGATTCAGATATCATGTGAAATGAGGATGACTGTGGATGAGTTACCCAGGTGAATCCTATACAGTTGATGGCATCAGCGAGCATGTCTCCCAGTAGAGAGGGCCAGGAGGTCAAGGCAGGAAAGTAAGCATGCATGTGTGGGCTCTGCCAGTGCACCACCTGATGGAAGCCCACACAACTGTCTTACACCAGTTCGTATTGTATTAGGCATATTATGTCAGGTTTCAGTGCTTCTATATAATCAAACATAGATAATGTTTTCATAGGACTTCTCGGGCAAGAGTCTAAGTTGCTTTAAAGATTCTACATTATAGATATAAAAGTGCTACTCTATTTCTCTCTCATAACTTGAATGTCACATCACATTTGTCCACAATTGTTTCTGAAAACAAAATGGAAGGTCTTACCCCAGGCATTATTATTTTCTCCACGTCTTGGAAAATAGAATCCCAGTTTTCTCCATCCAAGGGAGCATTTTCTGGAAGTAGCTCTCTCATGTACCCTGGCTGGACATCTGGAATGACTTGTCTTTCTCTGATCTTCGTCAGGTATTCTGTGATGTAATCTACCATCTCCTTCCCTACACATGACAGAGCACATTTATTGAGAAGCTGTTTACCTAGCAGAGCATTTGAAACAGTTTTAGTGATTCTATTCCACTTGTACACCTGTAACATGTCTCAATTTGTCCAGATTGGTAAAGCATCTTCGCATCATGTTGTTTGCAGCCTCACCTCTGCGGTTGTACTCCTCTGCTTGCATGGTCAAAAGCCCTTTCTCAACTTTTACAGTAATGATGAGTGGTTCCTGATGGTCCTGATGTTGCTCTCGTTGTTGAGGGGAAACGCAGAGCAGAATATATATAACCTTGTGCAGAGAGCACACCCCTTTCATGACGTATTCAACAAACCGGACAATTGTGTGACGCTGAGAGCCAAATGTAAATAAAAAAATGTCCCTGTTGAATTTTGTCATTTTTTCCCATAATATTGTTGCAACTCCAAATGGCTTAAATGTTTTCTTTTCTACTTATTAGGACAAAAAGCAAGGAGTTTCGGGTCACAATGGTTTGTTGAGAATTAAAATTCCTTTTTTTACAGCTTTACAGCAAACCATAGTAACCATATATAGCATAATGACTGACTGGTTTTGTGGCCTACTGGTTAGGGCTTCGGGCTTGGAACCAAAGGGTTGCAGTTTGGGTTGCAGGTTCGATCCCCGACCAGTAGGAACGGCTGAAGTGCCCTTGAGCAAGGCACCTAACCCCTCACTGCTCCCCGAGCGCCATAGTATCAAGGCAGCTCACTACTCACTACTACTTGGCCTAGAAACCTGATTTACATTTTACATTTACATTGATGTCATTATAATTAAAGGTAGGCCTATATAAAGCTGAGGACAGTGAGAAAGACCACTGAACTGCAAAAATACATTAAAAATATTATTGATGGGCATGATTGATGGTTAGTGGTGTGGCACAAGATAAACTCTCATTTCACCCTCATCTTTAATGGTTGCAAAAGGTATCAGGGATTTACGTTCTCAGGGTTATGTCAATGTAAAAATATATTAATATCACAAATATCAAAAAAGCACAGGTGAAAACATTCTGAATGTTTCCTTTGTTACTACATTTTTCAATCTGACTCAAAACATGTTTGAGGAGGTGGAAATATAGACGGTAAATATAGACAAACCAAACAGCACAGTGCCGTGTGTTTGTTCTGAACTGGAAACTATAGAGGGTAAATGTAATTCAGAGATAGCCCAGGGAACAGGACTAATAGAGGACCCTAATGACTCAGTCACTGCACACTTTATTTTCATTATCCTACGTAGAGGGATGACACAAGGTGGGCACAGTCAATACATACTAACCCCTTCCCCAGATCATGAGCTTTTTACTAAACTGAACCCCCCAGTCTCTTTCAATCCCAGAGAAAAGACCACTTTTCCACATTTAGGTATAAAAAGGTTTCCACAGTGCTTTATGGAGAATTATTTACAGTTTAGTATCGTGTTTTTAGGGATGTACATAAATATGACACAATATAATACATATACAAACATACATAGACAGCATAACAAAATGAATAAGTCATATTTGTTGAAAGCTTTAACACCGTGTGTGTTTAAATGTTAATATTGACCTATTGATGGCTCCTGTTTAAAATACCAAGTCATTTTTCTGTGTCCTTTTTGTTCTAGTTATCTCTCATAATAGGATACACATAAGGCCACTTTTCACAGATGAATTCACACCATGAACAAATCATAACCTCACATAATTCTTGTCAGAATAACAATACATGCATAAAAACATATTTTAAAAATATGACACTAAATGCAAAATTTGGCAAAATGTGCTGAAACATTTCCAAACGTCAGTAAAACACACAAGGACATAGTTAATACTGTATAATTTAACATAGTATTAACTATGTCCTTGTGGAGAGGAGACAGTGAAAGATGGGGATACTCTGTGTCATCGGTATCTGTGGTGTTCTGTCATTATAATTAAAGGTAGGCCTATATAAAGCTGAGGACAGTGAGAAAGACAACTGAACTGCAAAAATACATTAAAAATATTATTTTGGAAAATGACAGGGTTGACAAAATACATCATATATGTTGTCATAACCAGGAGACTAAACGCTATAAGCCATCATATTTTCTGATGTAACAAAATGTCTGACTGTTCATTACAACATAATTAGACAACTGGATAATAATTTGACCTAGGTAAACGCAATGGATTATGTCAGTTTCATCTATCGACATAACATACCTGTTTCAATTTGAAATCAAGTTCAAATAACATTTAATTTCCATTCAAATTAAAATTTTATCATCAGTGGCCATATGGAGACACTGAGCTTATAGAGGGGAGGCATCTGTGATGACACCTACTTGGGACATCTGCTTTGCGTCCAACCCCAGTCACCCAAATTCCACAGTGGCTTCCCTCCGCTTCCACCGTTTCTTCCGTCTCAAATGAGTACAATGTTTCACACACAGGCCGACCCCACACAGGTTCCCTGTGTGTTTATGTGTGTGTTGCAATGTCCATGCTGAGAGGTCATCCTCCTTCATGAGTTCAGTCTCAGAGAGTCTGTGACTTCATCCTGCATGGAAGCCTCACGCCACTTTCTTGCCGCGTGTGATGGCCTCCAGCTTTTGTCTGTAGGCCTCGGCCTCCTGCTCTTTCTTAAAGAGCTGCTGTCTGTATTTTTGCGCCTCGCGATTGGCCTCCTCTAACTGCTTCTGAAGGGTTTCCTTCTCCTGTTGGAACAGAAGGTCTCTGTGAATTCCAGCATGTCCTTCACGCTTGTTCATTAAGAGTACTACAGCTGTTACACCTCATGCAGCCTTATTTCAGCACCGAGCTGTGCTGCCACATGCTGCTTCGCCACTGTGCTGCTGGGTAGCATTATATTACATCCATGCAGAAAATGAACCGACGTGTAAAATGCCTGCCAACACACAACTGTGTATTTGATGTTGCTGAACTGATGGAGGAATGTTCAGATGGATTAAACATGAAAAAAACACTTCAAGTAATAATTATTTTGCTGACAATAACACACACTGATCAGTGGGTAAAGAAGTGTTTTATCATAATTTAAAGTGACCGGGGAGTCTATTGAGCAGGTGTCCACAGATTTTCCCCCCTAATCTTGAGTTCCACAACATGGTTGGAAGTACTGAACCTAAAATTACAAGATCATTAATGATAAAATCAAAGTCATGCTCTGGGAGGAGATGGGATGGGATGGGACGAGATTACCTCTATTTCCTGGCTCACGGTGTTACACTCCACCACTTCTATGCGTTGGCGTTTTACTGTGGGCTCCTCACTGATGACCGTCTCCTCTGCGATGTCAGTGGCAGGCACGGTCAACACTGAATGGTCAGACAGAGTTATGTACTCTCAGTGTCTCATTAATGAAGATGCAAAAAGCAATGCAAATTTACAGGCTAAGACACCTCAATGTGTTGATTGGAAAGTTTCACCTGATTGAAGAGCTAGTGGCTTTTTACTTAACAATACAGTGTATTTTTCAGTGATATAGTGGCTAATATGCTTTTCAATATGATCAATACATTCATCCAGCTCATGCATACAGATTCATGTGTGCTTGTATACTGAGGCACAATTCTAGCCTCCAAAGGTCCTTGTGCTATTACTGGACATCTCCCACAATGGCCAAACTTCTCACTGTTAACTGCAAGTACTCATACCCAACAATCTGGCCTATGTATTATAAAACATCAGGGTGTGAATTGGCAATGAATGCCAAAGTTGCCTAGCAACATTAATTCACAGGTCAGCAATGAAAATTACTTAGTTAGAATGGCTGACTGCGCTGCAGGGACATTTAATATTAGTGTCCTTTTTTATGACTTGCAATGCATATTTCCCATATGAGAATTTGCTTAACATAACATGGACTTTCAATGATTAAACAAATCACTGACCTTGCTGACCATCTGGCATGGTCACGATGATTGGTTGGCCGATGCCCCCACCCGCCTGGAGGTTGCCCAGCTGAATGCCATCTGTTACTATGGTAATCACTTGCTGACCACCTGAACTCACAACCTGTTGAATGGCACCGTCCACGGTATCTGCGGTCACAACTTCCTCTGTCGCCACAACTTCAAGAAAAACACACACAGAAAAAAACTGAATTATGCATGTTTAAACTAAGCTGGGTGTTGTCTGCATAGCCATGATAAGCGATCTGTTTGTTCTTAATAATGCGTCCGAGTGGGAGCATATAAAGATTGAATAAAAGCGGCCCCATAATCGATCCCTGGGGGACACCACAGGTTAGGGGTGTCTGGGTGGAGGTACAGTCGCTAATGGCAACAAAGAAGCTCCTTTCCTCTAAATATGACTTCAGCCAGTTGATGACTGCACTGGAGAACCCAACCCAATGTTCTAACCTGTGTAATACATTTTGTGGACAACAGTATTGAAAGCTTCACTAAGATCCAATAGTACCAGTACTGATGTTTTCCCTGCATCAGTGTCTAAATGTATGTTGTTTAAGACATTGATAAGAGCTGTTTCTGTGCTATTATTAGCATGGAAACCAGACTGGTAGTGATCTAGACAGCAATTAAATATTAAAAAGGTAATTACTTGATCAAAAACTATTTTTCAATGATTTTGCCAATGAACAGGAAGTTAGGGGGCCTACTGTTATTTAATATGGAGTTATCCAGGCTTTCAGCAGCTGTTTTTAAGGACTTTTTAAAGAAAAGTGCCAGACTATAGTGATCCATTTACAATTCAGAGCATGTTGGCAGCCAGTTGATAAAAAAAACACTTTTGAAGAAAATGTGTGGGTATGTCCACATGATGATGAATAGAAACTGTACCGTTTTTTGCCAGGGTTTCCCTGTCTACCAGGCTAAATTCAAGGCTAATGTTCAATCTGGCTAAATTCAAGGCTAATGTTCAATTTTACCAATAAAAAATAATGCAAATTCATTGCATTTGGCAGTTGAGAAAAGCAATGAATTATTGCTCATGTTCCATTAAGACAATTATTGCTCAAGTGCCATTAAGACATTCTCAGGTGCCAAGACCTGCTCAAGACATTCTGGAGGGTACATATTTTTTCCAGAGAGCTTGGTATAGCTACAGAATTTTAACCATTAGTTTGACACCTAACCATATGTATTTCTCACTTCATAGCACCAGTTAGTCCTATTGCTACACCAATGTGTTCACCACCCACATGCTAAATTACAAGTTGGCAAGTGACAAAGACAAATACATCATTGCACAACTAGCACCAGAATGAAGAGCTATAAAATGATCCTACAAAAGGTGAATGACTGAAATATCACTTTAAGCTCAGCAGTTCCCAAAGGCAAATCTCATATCTTCGGTTGCATACACCATAAACCATCAAGAGATGATTTCCCCTGAAATTGTTATGACTTGAAAAGGGATCATTCATAATCATTGTGGGCAAATAAAACATTAGGCATAGTCAAAGACTGGTACGACCTTCTGACGTGGTTCTTTGATGTAGCAATATGTCTTGTAGGGAAGAAATCAGATAAAAAGCTTTCTGAGGCAGAACAGTGGCTTTCATCTAGTGGATAATTATTGAGATTCACATGGTCAATATTTGCTCTTTCCTCAATTATGCTTTCATAACAGAAACAGCACAAGACACAACATAATGAAGATATACTAGAACATAATGGACCAACACATATCAATCAAAACATGTCAGATATAGAAGTGACACTTCCGTGTAATTAACTGTGTTTGATGACTCACATGTAATAACAGCATATGCAAAACATTATCACAAGGCATTAATCTATGGGGTAGTTGCTCTGGTCCCTGAACAGGTACAAAAGAGGTCGCACCTGTGCAGTTCCCAAAGACTGACATTTTAAAATGCAGAGACAAAACCTGGCACACGTCATGGCTGTTAGTTTAAGCAAACAATTCACTGCCATGTAATCATGAAGCATTTTATGGCAAACAAGCTAACTGAGTCCTTTTCTATTTGTGTGACACTGAAAAACAGAGGACAAAAGAATATCAATCTAATGAAACCACATCCTTGCTTGTGTATCATTGGATCAGTCATATACTGTAACTGATTATCAACAAAGAAACTGCAGTCCTGTTGTAAAAATATTCAGATGCTTAGTGACATAAAAAGGGAAACAAAATAAGCCTAATTATTTGGATTGCGTATATTACTTACTTGCCTGTACATTCACATTATAAAGATATATGTATACCATGAGCAATAATTCATTAAACAAAAGTGGGACAATGTGTTGGTTCTATATAAGCCTACAAGCCACTCAAATGACTGAGAATATGTTATTAATCACAACTTTAGAAAGTTCTAGCTGGCTTGCCTCTAGAGGCCAACAAATGCTGTTGTCTCACTGATTACATAATAAATGGATTATGAGCAGTATAAAAACTTGCAGGTTACTTAGGCAATAAGCCCCAAGAAGCCGTAAGTTCCAGTGATTTTAGAACAGCTAAGGGCCATTGTTAGACACGATCCGCAGCTGAGTTCTATAGTCAATGACAGCAATCCTAACTTTTGTATCAATTTGTGGCAGTGCAGTAATATAGAACAAAATGCGGTCAACGTGAAGGATTGTGCTGGGTTTTACAATGGCATCGAGCGTGATTCAGCCAATCATAATCAATGACCAGAGCTATCCATTTTGATCATATTGATTGAATTGAATAACAACATTCTCCATAAACCAAAACCATAACCTTTAAGTCTGTAAAACACTATGAGATTCCACTGTTAACAACTGGCATCATGAGCTCATCATTAACTTGACATATTCCAGCCCTTTAGAGGACAAAAGACAAATGAAGAGGCTCATTTCAGAATGAGACTACAGCCTGGCAGCTGATTGCCATAGAGGAGATGTGTATGCTAACCATACTGTAAGCACTGTTAAAGGACCATTAGCAGATTTGTGTTAAAACATGAGCTTTGGGAAACTTCAGTTTAAGAGTGAGAAATGCACTGTAGGAGTAACACAACTAAGGAAAGTCACATACTATTGGCAGGCTGCAGAAGGCTACCTTGGCCTCCATGTCTTTAGCAGGAGATCCCTATTCAGAGGCCCGGTGGGTAACTAACTAACTACATGTTGGTCTGGAGAGCTTCATCAAAGAGTTGTTTTGTTTTGGATCATTGTCTACTGGGACTCAACTGAACTGAATTACTTTTGAACCTGAACTACTTTTGGGGCAAAATAAAAAGCAACCAGTTCACTCACAGAGGATCAGTGTTTGTGCTGGGCCAGAGAGGGGACCACTGCTTCTGTGGCTTGCCCTTGTTACACAAATAACCACACACACCATCACTGACCTGTGACCTGGGTATCATATTCACATCCTTTACACACATCAAGGGATAAAAGCGACGTGAATAAGGAAATTCAGCTACAGCACGCATGTCAGATTAGAAGAGTGAGCGGCAATTCAAATTCCTAGAATTATCCAACAGGTAATGTGCCAAACCTCACTTACAATACACTATCATTTGTGCCTTCCTAAAGGCATACCTGCTGATTTACCAGAATTCCCTGAAGAGACTAATCCAGCCAGGTTCACAACGCCTCCAGGCCCAATGATAAACTGTGGAGCTGCTGTGTGTATCGTCATGGTGTCTGGACTCTCTGGGTTTGTGTTGATCTGGTTTTGCATGGCCACCTGTGTGATGAAAATGAATGTCATAATGTTGATAATGGACCACTGAACTCTGTGATGCACAAAAACATGTCTTTCAGACCTATAAATGTCTACCTGAAGAATTTCAGCGAGTTCTTCATTTCCATTATCCAAGGCAATGTCCAGGGCATTTTTGCAGAATTTGCTCTGAGCGTGGACATCAGTACCATATTTGATGAGGAGCTCCACAACCTCTCGGTGGTTGTGTTCAGTAGCCCAGTGGAGAGCGGTCATTTTCAGCATATCTTTGGCATTGACGTCAGCCCCGTGCTAGTCAGACCCCAGTGAATAAAGTCATTGTTATCACTTCTAAGAAAACAGATAATAAAAGTACCGGATTTCAATAATGATTGCTCAATTTAGTTTAAAGGGACACACATGCTTGGGAGATATCAAAGCCCTGTGTGTCTAATATTGACAATATCAGTGCATTTCATTTTAATGGAATATTAATAACAAGCAACACTGTGATGGGCAATTCAAATAGGAAATTGTGTTCTCCATTCTTATGGTAAGGGTTTTGACTCTGTATAATCACTTTAAGTAATTTATAAATTTTTTACAGTCTTTTTTGAAAAAATGTCAAATTCCCTCAAAATTTTAAATATCTGACCAATCACAAGTATCCCTTTGAAAATTAGCTGTACCATTGTACCATTCCGTAAAAACTAAATCACCCTGCCATTCTGTGTAACAGTGAGTGGCCAAGTTATGTAAAGTACATCTTCAAATCAAATGATTCATCCAGCGTTACCTTCAGTAGCACCTCGACAATGCTAGCATGCCCTTCTGAAGCAGCCATATGAAGGGGGGTCCTGTCTACTTTGGTTCGAGCATCTCGACTCACACCTGCTCTCAGTAACACCTCTGTGGTTGAGTAATGTCCATACTGGGCTGACAGGTGCAGGGGAGACGTCCCAAGCTGTTTGGTGATAGCATTTATAATTCACAATTTTAAAATAATTCCAATTTACGACAGTCAACATCAATACCAAGAAAAAAGGAATTCACTCAAGAAGCTAGGACTTTGACTTGAGATCTAATTAATTTAACCTTAATTAAACCCTGAGCTTTGAAACAGAACAAATATGAAAAAATACTCTATAGAACCTACCAAGGAGGAAGTATGATGTAAATGATGCTCACCCAGTCTGTTGTGAAAGGTGCTCCATTAGCCATTAGTATCTGAACTTCATCATCTTGACCTGATCGTGCAGCTTCCAGAAGCTTTTTCCCCAAGTCCACTAAAGACATCTGTAGTTATACAAAAAGAGCTTGTATGGTTATGGTTATGGTTATAATATTTGGCAGACACTTTTAACTTATAAACTGTACCGAGTCAATATTCATATGTTTATGTTTATGGTATTTGGCAGACACTTTTGTCCAAAGCGAATTACAGTATATGAACACTGCATTAGTTACAAATAAGTTTCAAATAAAGTTGAAAAGTTTACATTAAGCATACTACTAATAATAACAATATCAAATATCAACAATGAAAATAATGAGTATTTCATAATACAAAAACCATAAACATACAAACCATTACTCTGTGAGAGAATTAATGAATTAAGTACAAGATGAACAGATGAGTCTTTAAACATGTCTTGAAAGTCCCAAAAATATCTCAAGAACATGGAAAATTGGGTAACTCATTCCACCAACGAGGAATCACTTAGGAAACCTCTTAGAATGAATGGATGGTCGACACAGCAGACGCTCATCAGCGGACTGCAGTGGACGAGAGGGGATTTGGAGCTGGATCATGGAATTCAAATAGCAAGGTGTAAATTAAAGTGTCCTATTGGCCAGGGTGAGGGATTATATATCTTATATTTTAGGGATTATATAGTTTATATAGAACGCCAATGAAGAGTAACTTATAAAGATTTTACATGTGTCTTCTTTGGCTGATTAAAGACCAGATGTGCTGCTGCATTCTGCATCATCTGTGATGACCTCATTACACAAGCAGGTAGGCCAGCTAACATTGAATTACAGTAGTCCCGTTTAGAAAGAATCATGGCCTGC
The DNA here is from genome assembly GCF_017589495.1 of Alosa alosa. Classification (NCBI taxonomy): domain Eukaryota; kingdom Metazoa; phylum Chordata; class Actinopteri; order Clupeiformes; family Clupeidae; genus Alosa; species Alosa alosa. The sequence goes on from NC_063202.1 coordinate 28,077,257, forward strand.
ACAAGATATTGTGGTCAGATGTTGTGTCAGATAAGGTCTGACCTTCCAGATACTGTATAGAATGCTGACATGACTTTGTCACCGAGGCTACATGCTCATATAGTACACGGTGTATGTATGCTACTATATGTGTGTGTGTGTGTGTGTGTATATTTAATTCACTGTTACTTATTTTTGTGGTTGAATTTCACTACTAATAGAACTCATTCATACCCATTACAAATCGTTGTATATTGTTACATACAAGTTATTTTATTATTACATCATTACATACATTACAACTACAGGATTTAACCTAAGTAAATCATTGTGTGATTTTCAGTATATGATTACTACTCTCCATTTCTGGTGTATAATTACTCTCAATTTCCAGTGCATTTCTGAAACAGATTACATGGTCATGTGATCTCGCCAGGTTTTGTACAGTGACTATCTTTTCAGAGATAAGGCCATGTGAGCACATTTTATTTTCAACCAAGAATTCATCAAAAGCCATATTCAATCAGAAAATAATTGTTTACCCTAATCCAACACATACAGTATATATATATATATATATATATATATATATATATATTTTTTTATAAAGCATATAGCATGTGGTTTAGATCCAATCATCTGACATGTTTGTCACTTACACTTACTCAGCAAATCACTGGATTATGGGATAGGTTACTGTATAATTGCAATTCAGTACATTCAATGAAGAGAATAGGCTTATCCAAATAGTGGTGTCAAGTGGATGATCTTTATTGTTCACTATTAACACTTAAGTACGGCCTAATGACTCGAGGTCCTGTTGCAGTAACTCTGATGCCTTACTAAAACTGTGGAAGACATTACTTTGATTACTAAAACGTCCATGCATTAACATATCCAGGGTGGGAGATGACCACTGCAGTTCAAGACATGGTTAAGCGTTTGGTGGACACAGACCCTAAGATGTTAGACCTATGTCTGATCTCAAAGGGCTTTGCTTGCAACCAAAATGCAGAAGTGAACACAACATTGGTGGCATTTGCTACAGCCTTGTCTGTGAGCCCCCCGAAAGCCTGATCTCTATTTTTTATATTCGATGCTGAGGATATTACGTAAACCAGCATGTCATTACTCTGTTTTTTCAAAGTTCCAGACGTTTTCAAAGCCTGCCTTATGTCTTATGTCTCAGTTTTTGTTTGAACAACGTTACCTGAAGCTAACTAAATTAGCATAGCGTTCACAACATTGCGCAGCCCTTTGTTGATTCGAGTTTTACAGCTAGCTGCTAGAAGCTAGAGCGTGCCTGTCCACCATTTTCTTTTGCTTTGGAAAATAGCATTCATCCGCCATAAAAAACAGCAAACGACGATGTTTACTTCTAGCAACTACTAATGCACGAATGAATGGTATCTGCCAAGTTAATGTAATAAACAGGAAATCGTTAGAATGATCGAGGTTCCGGGGGAAGTGGAAATATTTTTTACCAGCAAAGACACACCAACTTCCACATCCGGTGGGGCAATATAAAACACCCCGACTCTGACCTGGAAAAGATTCTTATTGCCTAACATGTTGATCATTTACAAGTCTTACCTTGAGTTATTTTCTTAAAGTAATTGTAGATAGAAATGAAGTCCCCCGTAACTCAGCTAATGTAGTTCTTTTAAGACGGCGTCTCGGCGCTCAATTTTTAACTGCGGGAAAAGTGCCCGTATATAATGCGGATGTATACCATCACCATGTTTCAAATTACATTTGGCATTGAGACCTTTTCAGATTTACAGAGAGTTTATATGATTCATTATGTTAGTAACCATAATAACCATAACCGGTTGTTATGATGACTCATCTGCGTGCCAGTAAATACCACTTTGACCTTAAAGAATACATTTAATGTGTTGGATAATGTGTGTGCGGAGTGATACAGAACACCAGAGTTAATGATAGTAGCTGAAGTACATGCCCAGGACTTATAGTAATAAGTAATAACAGTAATATCTGCCATGACCGTAACGTTGCTTTCTCGTTTTTTTAATGCGATAATTGTTGCAGAGATGTAATTCCACACTTCAAATTCACTATTTATCACTTGGACAAACGCTTCGTTAGCTAGATCCAACCTGCCTGCATTCATCCAAACCTGTGGAAGTTTAAATCTCAGCGTTGCTCGTACGACTTCACGTCAACGTCGCATTTAGTATTTGGTGACAGTTGCTTTCTTCAGTGTCTCCTATAATATGTTCCTCATTTAATATTTCTGGCACTCTCGTGTGTACAGCGTACTGTCAAGAAAGCGTACATGCACAACTGAACATCTGACGACCCTTTAAAGTGAAGGGTAACGTTACGGGAATTGTTCCGGTGTTGCAATCATCTGTTGGAGTTGTAAAATAAATCTGAAGAGGTAGGACAGCTACTTTGCCGTGGTGCGGTTGTTTTATGTATCTGTCTGCTCGCTCGTGTGATTGTTTCAGATTCAGTATCGTGTTTTGGTAATTATCCTGTCTAACAATTCTAAATATTTTCAAAACAGGAACCTTGTAGCTAGCATGTAAGGCTAGCCAATTAGCTGCAAGGTAGCTAACGTTATCTGTACTTCCTGGATCAATATGGTACTTCACAATAAACGTTTCCCACAGCTCTAAAGCTTTAAACAAAATCCTGTCAGACAGACACCGTAGCTCTCACGCTGACGGCACCCTTCTATGAACATACTGGCTGGTATCAAAGTGAAGTTATTAAATGCATGAGGTTCAGGAGGTCCACAGTTTGTTTGCTAGCTGGCTAACAAGCTATCATAGCTAGCTGGCTATCAGTCGTACATGAGCTAGTTATTGATAGTAATTTGTTTAGAGCTAACTAATCAATAGAGATATGTAACCCTTATCTCATGTTTCATGTTAAGAACTTAGCATTAGAGATGTAGATTGTAACGTTATGTGTTTGTTTTTTGCTATGTTGATTTGTCAACATGTTTGTTATTCCTTTAGCATGTTATGGGCTGACCTGTTGGCTGAAACAACAATGTGTCAAACTTAGATGTCAGGTTCTTCTTATCTTTGAAATTGAGAGAATGGATGTACCAACCAACTATATTTTGATATCCTCTTTTGTAGGCATGACATTGATGACGAGCATGTGAGCACATCGACTTCTAGGTGAATGTTAATCTCAATTTATCCGCCAAGATGCCAGCTGTTTCAACAGGGGCGAAAGAGCTCTACCTGTCAACGTCTCTGGGTGAATTGAACAAGAAAGCAGAATTTAAGCCGGAGAAAGCCAGCACAAGACAGTAAGACCTAGTCAACTAATGTGGAGCTTTCTAACGTTTTACACATGTAGGCTACCCCACTGTAAAAATATCATAATGTGTAGGCCTGCAGTATTATGTCCATGTGTAGAATAGCATTGTTTTAAAATCATTTTTGCATATGACAAGTCTGTGATACCAAATGACATTAAGCAAAGTAGTGGGAGTTAAAATATGCATTTTGTTTTAGCTATGTTCAGAGTGCCTGTAAGATGTTCAAAGCTGCCGAGGAGTGTCGCCTTGACAGAGATGAAGAAAAGGCCTATGTTCTGTACATGAGATACCTGACAGTTTATGATGTCATTAAGAAGAGACCCGACTTCAAACAGCAGCAGGTACAGCATATTTTAAGGCTGAGGTCATCAGTACTTTTTTTTATTATGTAATGCAGTGGTGAAATATTTATATACAACATCAATATCCAAGCTTCAACTTTTTTTCTATTTGCCTTTCTCTTAAGGATTATTACTTGTCAATGCTTGGGCCATCCAGCTTCAAAAAAGCCATTGAGGAAGCAGAGAAGTTATCAGAGAGTCTAAAACTCCGGTCAGTTACTTCTTTGATATTGAAAGTTTTTACATTCTCCAAAGACTCATGCTAGGGTTTGGCGATGTCTACAGAATGGCATATGACTCGGTATAAAGTGAAATATCGTCATGGATGATTACATTGAGGCGGGAGCTACTTAAAATGCATATATATCTGTACTACGGGCTTAACTTGATCCTCAGGGAAATCCCTACAAAAAAGTAATACATAATACATTAAAGCAAAGACACAGGAATTATAGTGTGTATGTCGCAGGGTGCACCATATGGTCGGAATGGACAAGGGGGTCACGATGCTGGTCTTATTATCGTGATGACTGTCAGCCATCAATGGCATTGGCGCAACCCTAATTCATGTAATGTTTATTGAAATACTTTGCTTTGTCAACCTGTTATCAGGTATGAAGAAGTTGAAGTTCGTAAAAAACTTGAGGAGAGGGAGAAACAAGAAGAGAAACGACGCAAAGAGGAAAAGCAGGAAAAGGACGAGGGACGGTCTTTATCAAAAGGGACAACTGACTCCCGCAAAGACAATAAGAAGGTACTTCCAAGTCGATCACATTTATTATCAGATACATGTAATTACAACAGTGCAGACTTCTTTCTATTTGCTATTCTGTGGGAAAATATGGCTATAGCATGGACCCAGTGGTCCTTTGTAGTTTGATAGAAGTTCAGAGGTAATACATCTTATATTTCATTTACCTATTTGCACATGCAGTGATTATTGAGCCAATACTGAAGTAACTGGAACTTACTATGTATGTTGTTGTCTGCTTCAGCATTCAGTTGTTGTCTTCCAATTGACTATGGCTAGCTCAGGAATGGATGGCTGACTAATAAAACTGAGGTAATACAAATGCCTTAATTTTCCAATGCAGGTGAAAGGAGAACAGAATGACTCAAAAATTGTACCATCAAAAGGTTAGTGTCAAGAGATGTATGCATGTGTCTGTGTTGGTGTTGAATGTGAATACAGAGTGCTTAAAGACATGTAGAGTGATTGACCAGGGTGAATGACATAGCATAAACTTTGTGTGACTGAAGGAAACAATGATGTTTTCAAAAGCTGTGTATATATATATATATAGTATTAGTTGGTCAGATTTTGTAAAAGCCAGGTTTAATTAGAGAAAATGGCTATCCAAGCTAACCCAAACATCAACAAAGTGACTAAATGTGCACTTGTGCCATTTAAATGTGTCTCATCATGTTGACATGATATATTTACATTGAAATGTTTCTTGGGACCCCTCTTCTCTTCAGCTGCTGTGCCAGTGGGAGGGATCACAGCGGAGAAACTCTTCCACATGATGATGGACCACAGCCTCAGTGTCATCGTTATGGATGCGAGAAGCCTCAGGGACTTCGAAGAGTCGCAAATTCAAGTGCCGGCACAGAAGTGCATCAGTGTCCCAGAGGAGGCCATCTCCCCAGGGTAAGAGCTCCTCATGCTTGCATCAGTACAGCCGTGCCATGATGGCCAAGGCCGGCCCAGCCTACTGCTCAGCTGAGTTATTTGGCAGCACCAATGTCGTAATTATTTTGCACCACCAATATGCAAATGCCTGGATCAACAGTTCTGTTCCCAAGAATGCCCTTATTTGGATGCATTTGCATGTGATAATTTAAATAATTTGCATAGTGCTTGCCATTTGGAAAGTTGCTAAACAAGACCTGTCAAAATGTCCACGTACATGTAGATGGATGTGGTTACATTGGCTTTTCTCACCATCATGAAATGCTTACTGTTTGTAGGATAACTGTAAACCAGATCGAGGTGAAGCTTCCAGAGGCCTCAAAAGAGTTGTGGAAGCGTAGAGGTTTTGTGGATTATGTGGTTCTGCTAGACTGGTTCAGCTCTGCGGCAGACCTCAAGCTGGGGACCACACTGCAGAGTTTGAAAGATGCCCTTTACAAGGTGAAACTCTTCTGTATCCTATACCTATAGCACCACTCTGTGTACAGAGCATATGTTCTTGTTCTCTAACAACAATATTTATACACACTATATAATTAAGCACCGCAGCCCAGTGCCCTTGTAGAGGCTATAGTGTTTGAGGGTCTCAGGAACACAGGAAAAGTGTATGTGGTCATAGTCCAACGGTCATGTCTGTGCTCCACAGTGGGACAGCACCACCATCCTCCGCAGTGAGCCCATGGTGTTGGAGGGAGGCTATGAGAACTGGCTGTTCTTCTACCCCATGTACACCACCAATGCTAAAGTTAAGCCCCCAAGACAGCAGGCCTCCAGTGCCATCCCACAACGTAAGTGCAACTAAGTGCTGGTTTTTATTGCTTCCTCAGATTGATTTTGTTGGTACATAAGATCATGTGAAGGACTGATAAACGCTTAGTCGTTCTCACTAGCTGTTCAGGCTATCCACTGTAGTTTCTTGGACCCGGTAAGAAGCATCCCCATTGAAACCGCCTGTTGTCAAAAATATTACAGAAGCACAGTAGTGCTCAGTTTTTCTGTGCTGTTTTGGTTAGTGTAAGTCAGTGTCTTTGTCAGTGAGTTGTAGAATCTGATGATATCTAATCTGGCCTTCACCAGTCTGCCTCACATGAGTCATGCCTGTGTCCACAGTGAACTTCAGCTACCCCTCGCTGGAGGAGCCCAAGCCCCCGGCGGCCCCCGAGCCCCAGCAGCCAGTGCAGGTGAACGGGAGAGCAGCGGACGAGGCCCTCCCACTGGAGCCAGCAGCGCCAGAGCCCTCAACCGTGGCTCCCGCTGTCCCCGACGGACCTGTTCCTAAAGTGACCGAGACGACCAAGAAAGTTCCCCTGCCTCAGACTGGCGTAACAGTTAAACCGACCCCTCAGGTAGCAGCTTACTGTAAGGTGTATGGTTACCTGTTCTACCAGGGCTGAGCTGTGTTTCATTGAGTGACAAATGAACAAAAGGCTTACTGACTTCTCCACTGTTAAAATGTGTTTAGAATGCTGCTTTTATTATTATATTATGGCCACTTTAATTATATCATATATAATTATAAGGCCACTTAATCTTACAGAGCTGTACTACTACACCTTTACCACTTACCAGATATGTGTACTAAGAAATGTATGCTCCTGAAAAAAAGACAGGGTCTGACTGCTCAGTCTGTAACCCACCATCACCCTGTGCACAACTCTGTGTTGTGTTTTTATTTATTTATCTTTCATCTTGACCATTGCCACAGGTTGATCGCAGTAAAAAGCCCTCTGTCAGAATCTCGGATGGCTCAAGACCCAACAACGAACCCCCAACTAAGGACTCTCAGCTGCCTCAGAATGGCCCGTTTGTGCCGGACCGCTCAGTGAAGCCGGCCTTCGAGTCCGGCGGCCAGCTGTCGGAGGAGGAGCGCATCCAGATCCACGCCGAGGCGGCGGGTGTGAAGGACAAGGCCCGCTGGGAGCTTGAGCAGCGCAGGAGAGCCCAGGAGGAGGAGGAGGCACGCGAGGAGGAGGAGCGGCGGAGGAGGCAGGAGCAGGAGGAAGGGGAGAGGAAGACACCCGAGGAAGAGGAGGAGGAGGAGGAGGAGGAGAAGGGCCGACAGGAGCGCGGCCGGCTTGAGCGGCAGAGAGCCGAGGAGGACGATCAGGTGGGACAGGAGAGGTTCAGACGAGGGCAGAGAACGCAGAAGGGAGAAGGGCAGCTGAAAAGTGTCTCGCTGGACTCGCCCATGCCCAACAACGTGGTCAGTGAGATCAAGGTTGGTCTCCTCACACAACACACTCACAGCTCTCACCGCCATGTACATTCAGTAGATTAGTGCTGATGTCACAGGTAATTAAGTAATGCCTTACAAATGTTGTTATACTGTACATAAAGAAAAACCTTTGTAGTTAGCTGACTAGTGAAGTCCAGAAAGGGCTTATTTCAAGCCACACCTTATTTTGTGTGGTTTAGTAAAGGTCAATTGCTAGATTATGGCATACCGTAGTATTAAAGATAAAGCAGATAAGCATTTTTAAATTTAACTTGAAAAATGCCATTGAAATTTACTTTGAAATCATATGATGAAATGCACATATTAGGACCTTCAACTGGAAACAGTATGTTCATTCAAGTCAGAATTATCTCAAGACTCTAAAATGATCCACACTCATTAAATTCATGAGTCATTCCTATAGCACAAACTACTCGCATCAACTACCCACTTCCCCAGCAAGTCCACAGTGTCAAATTGCATACGACCATCTTCACTGACCTCACATTATCCATGCATAACCCCATCCTACAAGTAACGGCCAAAAAGACGACAAATGATATCAGTTCTTTCCTGTCTCAACTCAGGCACCACTGCAGCATAGTAGTGCACTTGCGAACGGCAGCCGTAAGGCAAGGATTTTAGACGGTAGCACAGCCGAGGGCTTTGACAAGCCAAAGGTATATCAGCTCCTTACCAGGTTGTTCAGCATGGCATGCTTCTTTTGTAATGGCAGCCTCCACTGTTCAAGGGAGCCTGCAGATGGCCCTCATGGATGTGCATGGAAATGTTAGGGTTTCTGATGTGGTGGACTTTGAACGTCCATTACAAAATGTAAAATGTGATTGAACGCGTCTTTGATGGGATGATGGTTTTATGATGAACAGAAATGGACAACTCTTGTGAATGCTCTAGTAGAGCACATCGGGCTCTGTCGACCTGGTGGTCCCAGCTAAAAGAGATTGGATTTATGCAATTGTGAAATTGTGAAGGATGTTGTTGGTGTTGTATATTGTTATTGTGGCTACCGTGAAATCTATTTCTTTCCATGCCACAGCGGGAGCCCTTAACCAGAGCACGCAGTGAGGAGATGGGACGCACTGTTCCAGGCCTGCCAGTCGGGTGGATGAAGGTAAGGGGGCCACACAACACCATTACTTACTGTGTTGTTTTTGTCTTTGGTTTGTGTATGCTTGTAAAAATCGAATTTGTTAAACGCACTATTTGCCTCATTGGTTTTCCTCTCCTGGCTGATCTAGTTTCTGGACACAGTGACGGGTACGTACCGGTATTACCACTCCCCGACCAACCGGGTGCACTTGTACCCCCCGGAGGTGAGCGTGCCCCAGACGCCCCCGGCCACGCCGAAGCAGAAGCCGGCCAAGCCCCCCGAGGCGGAGCGGGACCGCGAGCAGTCCAAACTCAAGCGCTCCTACTCATCCCCTGACATCACCCAGGACCTGCAGGAGGAAGGCCAGAAGAAGCCCACCCCAACACCCACCATCAACAGAGAGACCAAGTATGTGCCATGTGTGTGTGTGTGTGTATGTGTGTGTGTGCGCGTGCGCGCACGTTACATTCCCTACACATTTTGAATGACTCTTGTTGACTGGTAGAAAAATAGTAAATCCCTAAATGTACTGTATGTGGTTTGTTTAGAAAGATGTGCATCCATTTCATATATATGCAACTGTGTGCAAACTACAGTTACTCTGAGAATGTAAAGTTACATTTTTTGTTTTGACATCTAGGCCTATAACTGCTAGCACATATGCGAAGGTTGAAAATTCCAGACCGTCAGCAGCCAAGATCCGTAGTCTGAACCCCACATTTGGAGGTCTGGGACCAGCCCTGACCGGTCTGAGGAACCTGGGGAACACCTGCTACATGAACTCAATCCTACAGTGTCTGTGTAACACACCCATCATGGCTGACTACTTCAACAAGAACCGCTATCAGGATGACATTAACCGGTAAAAGGTTTCGTCTCTTCTTTGGTGAAAATGTTTGACACATTTCTGAGGGCATATTGAGATGGTTCATAGGGTTGCATAGTTAATTAAATGTTTCTAATGTTGCGTTGTTAACCATTTAGGATGGGAGCTGGGGTTTAGTGACAAATATAGCTAAGCATAAGTTAACAATCTAGCTAAAGCTTGCACTGTTTCTTTTATATTAAAGATTTGATTCTCTTACTTCTTTGTTCCTGCTTGCCACAGAGCCAACATCCTGGGTCACAAGGGCGAGGTAGCGGAGGAGTTTGGCGTGATCATGAAGGCTCTCTGGTCTGGCCAGTACAAGTGCATCACTCCACGCGACTTCAAGGTCACCATTGGCAAGATCAACGAGCAGTTCTCTGGCTACGAGCAGCAGGACTCCCAGGAGCTGCTGCTCTTCCTCATGGACGGCCTCCACGAGGACCTCAACAGAGTAGGGACAGACCCTTTATCTACACACACCACACTCAGAAATGCCCACTGCACTTTGCATGATAGAATGAGAATATTTCTCTATGTTTGTGGATTGTGCCAGTAGCCTTGAGGAGATACTACTACATATTATAAATGTACATGTACATTGTACAAATAATCATGGCCAAACCTGTAAACGTGTACTTCTCTAACCATGGAGAGCACCCCCAGTCTTACCATCATGGCATTTTACACTACTGCCAGTGTGCTGCTTTTAGAGTGAGTCTTTTATAATTCAACACAGCCAAAACATGCTCCTTCATAACCACATCTAATGTACTTATCTACAGCCCTGAACCTGTAGTTCATGTTTTGCTGCTTTTGAATGGTCATGAACTGACTGTTTGTGTCATCGGTGTCTCTTTTCTTATTGTATTTTCTTATTGTATTTTCTTTTGTTTTGATGGCAAACGTAGAGAGTAAGTAGCCCTGTCCATTGCTCCTGTCCATTGCTCCTGTCCCCCCTCTCAAGTGTGTTGCGTTTGCTGTGTCCAGACCATATCACATCCGTCCGAGTCGCTGTCCACGCCTGAGGCCTGCCACTAGTGAATCCTAAACCTGTCTCATCCCAAACCCCCATGCTTGAGATGTACTGTATTGGCTTTATAGACAGTCAGAAAGACAGAAAAAGAAAAGAGTGAAGAAGCAACCTTGTCTTGTTAAGTCATGATTTGGGAGACTGTTCTTCTTTTATCCTCTCTCACCATTCCATGTATTTAGCACAGAGCTGTGAAGCATTCAGAGACAGCCTCTGATACTGGTGTTAGCCTGCTGTACATGAACGTGTGGGCCATTGCTAAAGCATCGTGAATCACGTGGAGCACAGTGAACTTGGGCTTGGCATAGGCATTCACAATGCTCGGGTGATGCCTGATGCATCCCACCTTGTGTGCGCTTGATGTGCCCTCCTCGATCTATGTCTCCCTCTCTTTCTTTCTTTTTCTTGTTCTCTTTCTCTCTCTGTCCATCCACTGCACTGTACAGTGTTGCCTCCCTATGTCAGGTGGACAGTGGTGTCTGGTGTCTGAACGTCCTGTGGTCTGTGCTTCATCTCATGGCAGCCTACTTCCTGGTCATGTGAAATGTATGCATTTCCATCACCTGTCCATGAACCTTTCCTCTGCGTAGAATAGGAAACATCTTGAAAGTGGTCAAGATGTTGGCCCTTGTAGTTACCCTGGGTTTGGACTTTTGGAACGCTGCATGAACACGGAATGAGACTGAGATGGTTAAAATGTAAACGGAATGGACTGTTGATGGAGCAGTTGGGAGATGATAATCACTTGCAAGAATTAATCATTGGTCAGCTTGTGTGTGATCAAAATAGAAATGGTGTTCCATTGCAGAGTAAAACAAATGGCCACACAGTTAACAGTTAGGTTGCCACTGTTTCTTTTTAAACACTCACAGAGGTTTTGTGTCCCACTCACTCAGGCAGACAACCGCAAGCGCTACAAGGAGGAGGCCAACGACCACCTGGACGATATCAAGGCAGCCGAGCTAGCCTGGAGCAAGCACAAGCTTCTCAACTCCTCCATCATCGTGTCGCTCTTCCAGGGCCAGTTCAAGTCCACCGTCCAGTGCCTGACCTGCCACCGCAAGTCCCGCACCTTTGAGGCCTTCATGTACCTCTCCCTGCCCCTGGCGTCCTCCAACAAGTGCTCTCTGCAGGTAAGCCAAGGAGCCGCACACAGTTCACCTGTGGACATCCAGTCCATGCATGTAGGAATGCACTCAATGTCTCTGGGGTGTGTATAGCATGCTGCTTCCTCAGTTTGGTTTCTTCACATGTTAAAGGATTGCCTGAAGCTGTTCTCCAAGGAGGAGAGGCTGACTGACGCAAACAAAGTGTTCTGCAGACACTGTAAAGCCCATAGAGATTCTACTAAGAAGTTGGAGATCTGGAAGGTTCCACCCATCCTCCTGGTGCACTTGAAAAGGTAAGATCTGATGCTCCAGAAATGTCCAGTCATATAATCTCTATATTCTCTACATACTCTACATACACAGCACATTATTTCATCAGGAAGCTTCTCCAACACACATCCCCAACATACTTACAGCACACTGCCCCAATACACAGCACATTGTCTCATGAGGAAGCTTCTCCAACACACATATTGCACACTGCCCTCTCCCCACATACACAGCACACTATCCCATCTCCCCTGTTATCCCCCCAACACACACACCAAGACCCCTGGCAGTTGGATCTGCCGTGGATCTGCCCAAGGTTTCTTCCTTGGTAAGGGAGTTTTTCCTTGCCCCTGTTGCTCTTGGGTGCTCCTTGTTGGTGCCCCCCACCCAATCCCAATCCTCCCCCACCTTTTTTTATGCAGCCCTTGCCACTTAATCTACTAAACCCCTCTTCTACTGCACTTTTTACCCCCCATTAATGCACAAATAGGCTGACACCAGACATAATTTCACTGCATTTCTTACTTCCAGTAACTATATGCATGTGACAATAAACTTCCTTGTATCCTTGTATCCTTGTATTCCAAACCGAGTATTAGTCAAACATTGAATGCCAGTGCAGTCTATAGCAGCGTTTCCTAAACGACGGGCCATGGACTGGCGTCATTCTGCAAAGAGGAAACTGCTGCTCCACAGAGCCGTAACCGCAAAGGTCAAAATATGCTTGGTGCTTCTGGCACTCGCCTGATCATTTGTGGCAAAACTGAATTGTATCATCGAACCGCGGACCAAAAGAAAAGAAAAGTTTCCAGATGAGGAATAAACTTGCTAATTTGGTGTGATCAAACGTAGAGGGTGGTAGTGGGATGAGCACTCATCCAGCCACTGTAAAGCATTGAGCATTGTATTTGTTTTTGACTGTAGTTCACCCTGCCAACATCAAGTTATTATTCAGGAGATACAGTTTTAACAGCAGGATTGTGAAATTGACTAGCAGATGGGAAAAGTGCAAGGGGTCTGCCAGGAAGCACACTGACACATTCCAAAATGTGTCCACATGGAGCAGAAACCATCATACAGCAGTTTTCTGTGAAACAATGTATTTATGAGAAATGCACTGACTGAACTATTTGATAGTTGATAATGCCCATCAACAAATTGTGATATTGATATTGATGACAGACAGCGTACTAGTATTGGTACTTTTAACTGTAATAGAGAAATGTCATCCACACTGTGCCAAAGCTTATCTTAGATGTTTGTATATGGTGGTAATTTGGGACCAACATCACATTTTTGCAAAACAGTGAGTGTCCACATGGGTTATGCACCACTTCTATATTGCTGAGTAATATCAATCTACTTCAGATTTAACTTACATGGATACCAATAAGTACCACATATTTCACCGTTTAAAAAAGCAGGAGACTGACAGAAGAGCCAATAGTAGGAACCTGCCACATGAAACTAGCATCTTTATGTAACGTTTAGGCATCAGAGGTACCAGGGTTCTGTCTTTGTGTGGACTAAGGCAGCAATCAGTTTGTTGAGTCCCAGTGATGAGTGTTTTGTGTGTGCGTCAGGTTCTCATATGAGGGCAGATGGAAGCAGAAGCTGCAGACCACAGTGGACTTTCCCCTCGAGAGTCTGGACCTGGCGCAGTACGTCATCGGCCCCAAGCCCAGCCAGAAGGGATACAACCTGTTTGGCGTGTCTGTGAGTCTTTCAACAAGTCATCCAATTCAGTTCACAAATTTACAATTCAGTTTACAGAACCTAACCTAAACCTTTGAGATCCTTTAAACATTTGTGCATTAGTTCACTTGTTTAGCACATTTAGAACAATTATGTGGTTAAATGTAAATAATTCTGCAACATTTTTATTCATTGATGACACTTTCTAGAACCTGTTGAATAGAGAAGAGAAGTACACTTTCTCTTTCGCAGTTTCTCCTGTTCCTCATGACTGTCTCCTGACACTGGCTCCTCCCCCTAACTGACCTCTGTTTTTCCATGCCCCCTTCTGTCCCTCTCCTCACCCAGAACCACTATGGTGGGCTGGACGGCGGCCACTACACGGCCTACTGCAGGAACAACCCCAAACAGCGCTGGTGCAAGTTCGACGACCACGAGGTGTCGGAGATGTCCACCTCCTCCATCAGGTCCTCGGCCGCCTACATCCTCTTCTACTCCTCCCTGTGAGCTGTGCTGGGCTGAAGGAGAGCTCTGGCACGTGGGCATAGAAGGGAAGGACGGCTGATTTTAATGCATGTTGGGAGCACAGCTCCTGTTGAGGAGTGGCGGGCGTCTTAGCCAGAGGAGTCGCCCTGCTTGGGGGTGTGTGGCCGGCCTGGAAGAGACTGGACGGACGTCGGCCTGCGTCGCAGTTCATAGAGGATCACCTACGTAGATATTGAGCATTTACCTCTTTAAAACACAGTAACGGTAGTGGGACGGGGAGGTGGTGGAGGAGAGAGCTGGAGAGGACCCAGGCGGGTCTTAAGACCAGTCTTCATAGCGCTTAGTCTGCCTGCGCAAGCTAAAGCTAACAGTGTTGCACGGGTCTTCGACTGCTCCTGAAACATACAGCGCTCTAACTTGATTCTGTTTGAGTATGTGATGACCTTTTTTTGCATTTGCTTTCTTAAAGCTTCCCTATTCTGTGAATATACCACCATTGCGATTTTAAAAACAGTAGAATTACCTATGTACATACTGGTTGCAAACCTTGCACATCATGTACATATAACCAAGAAGTGTTTATTTATTTATAAAGTGACCAAATCTGTTAGAGAAGATGCAGCCTCTCAAAGCCTAGCTGTTTGCTTTTAAAGCCAAGTCAGAACTCTGTCCCATCACACTTTGTGTCATAAGGGCAGCCTCGCAGAGGCATTAGAATCAATCACAAATTTAGGTACAATTGTTTTTTTGTTTTTTTTGATCTGTTGTACCATTCCATGACGCATCCTTTTTTAAACACTGCCATCATACAAGGTTGTTTAGATGCACTTTTCTTTCTTTCTAGAACCTGTAATGTGAAACACAATTATATAAGAATAATCTTGTAGCAAAATGATTTCGCTCATCCAGAGGAAGATTTAAACATATAAACAGCTGCTGCTCAGTCGCTCAGTCATAGAGGGGTTTCTCATGTCCTGCCAGCTGATGCTGTGCCACACTCCTACCATGAGGACACATGACACCAGGGTTAACTCGGAGCACACTGACAAGGTCATGACCCCCAGAGCCACCTGTGTGCCCTATGTCCATTTCAGACCAGTGTAACACCCAGGGGAACTCAGCCAGAGTTTGGAAGTGTGTGTTCCACAATCATGAGTACGCCCCCAGTGCTCACACCCTTTCCTGAGGATCTAAATCTGGAGCGTTCACTTAAAAAATCTGATGGTTTGCGTCATAGCATTTGGGCAAAGGAACGGTTGCTTTTTTGTGCTTTAGTAAACGCAGTGAAGTACTAACTGCCACAGTGGTCAACTTGTATAAATCTTTTGCATATAAAACAGTAAGCATAGGAAGCAAATTCATCTTGTTCTAACGTCACAGTAAAAACATTGAAACACAAATATTGGTTTCACTAATTAGAGAGGAGAGTTTTCATATTGTGGAAGTACTACAATGCTTTTTTCAAATGGCACAGACCATGCTCCTTGTGTGTGGGAGCGGCTGTATTTCACAGGAGCTCTAACCTCAGTTTCTCCTGCATAAACTGCACAGTTCCAGTCAGAGGCAGGCATCAAACCAACTGCCAATTGAAGAAGCAACACTCTAGAATGAGCCTGGTTTGCAGAAGCTTGTGCACTGCGTGTGTTCATTCGGTGTGCTGGGTCCCCTAATCCAGCTGGACTCCAGCAGGCCCAGTCTTACCACACAAATGATCCTTTGGGACACAGGAAATTCAGATGGACTCCAGGCCTCCCGGTCATTCAGCCTTAAACACTCTCAGCTCAGTAGTTTCAGTGGGTTAACCCAGCGGTAGTGGACACGTCCTGAGATGAAGATTAGCGTTCTGTGGAGTCTCAAGTCTCCCTCAGTGGCCAGTTCTGTGAGCAGGAAGCACAAATTCTCTAAATAGAATCTGTTTGGTGATTGATAAAAGTTGAAGTAAAATGATATGAATCCCACATAACTTTTAGCATGAAGTCTGGCATGAATCAAATTTATGTTTTATGTATGGATTTCATTTTGTTTCTTGAATAATCTGGTTGACTTTTTTCCATAACCATTGACATATATTAACCTCAAACATTTAAATATTATGTATCTACTAATCAAATTGTTTAAATAAAGGAGGTGAAACACAAATGATTGCGTTACTGTTTTTTGCCAGTAGGGGGAGTGCTTGACATAGGTCTGATAGATTGTTAGACTAAACACTCAGCCAAAGTAGAAACCCTCTGAGCTGAACTCTAAAGCACCTTTGAAAATGTATTTTTGTAGGATTATCAGGCTAACAACAACATGGATATAGCCATGGCTATACAACATGCAACATGGATATAACATATTCTACTGAAATTTAGTGACAATTACAATTTGGATGCAGTGTACAGTGTTTCTGATGAGGAAATGACCCTTACAGCTATCAGACTTAATTAATGTATAAGTATATATACTCTTTTGATCCCGTGAGGGAAATGTGTATCTGAAGAGGAAGCGGAGTGACTTTCCTGTCTCCTTTGGTGTTGGTGGGTGTTGCTGCCCTCCATAATTTTGCCCATGACCTCAGCAGTCAGGAAGGAGAGAGGGGGCGTTCAGACCTATCCCACTGAACACTGTCACCATTTCACTTAGAAGGCAGGAAATGTTCTCCCACTCATTAAAACACAAGAGTCAGGCCATGAACCGTTATGACGCATCTAACACATTTTATGTTCAAATGTATTTAATTTATTTCAAATATGCTCTTTACATGACCAAATATAACAATCCATCTTGACATAGCAGGACTTACATTTTTTATAAAGTTTGTGTTCTGTAAACCTATTACATTTCCATTTGATGTTGCCATTGTTAGTTGCTAACGTGTGTGAAGGCGCGCCGCTGGAATACGGGGTCTACTATATTGTTCTCGTGAGTAGAGAAGGATGTACGCGTCTGGGGACTGAACAACAACATCTGGGAGGCTCTCCACATTGGCATCATCAAACACGTGCCATCTCCTGGTCACGCTGCTGCGGCAGCATGCGGTGTAGTGGCCCATGTCCAAGTCGCCGGTGTGGTTCTGTGGAATGGCAGGGTGAGAAAGACGTAAACAAACAGGGGTCTGTTATAGACTACAAGACTGGTTTGGCTGCCTGGTTAAAAATAAAGTCTGAGTAATGCAAGAGTCTGAAACTTGAAATCACTGGCTGTCTGTTAAAGGGCTGTTTGTGTAGAACTACCAGCTGTCAACTGTATAGTCGTGTATGCAAATAAAAATGCTTCACAATACTCACCACCACACCATATAATGAATAATTATTGTGTTGAGATGATGAATTGCTTAGATAAGGAGAAAGATCCAAATTTGTCAAAGGGAAAATTACATTTGTTCTAAGCTTCCTTTTGGTTTGTCCCTGACAATCAAACCTGAAATACACAAATTAATGGTTGTGAATACATACAAGTAAGCTTACTCTTTCATACAAAGTAGCCTAATAATAAAAAAAAAGAGGTCTGAAGTGTTGCTTTTGAAGTGCTTGGAGTATACTTAAGATAACTTCCTGGATAGTTGACAGGCTTGAATAAGTTAATATATCTACAGTTTAGAAATCCTAATGCTTTATAATGTTATCCTAAAGTAATGTGTACCGTTTCAGATGAAGTATGAGAACCTCTGGGGGTTGAGACAGCGTGGTGAGGACAGCTGCGTCGCGCCTCATCCCACACTGGGTGCACCACATCTGGTCTCCTTTGGTCAGAGTGCTCTGCTGGAAGAACAGAGCCAGGCAGTCCTGCGGAGACCAAGCTGTGAGTCACCAGTGGACCAATATGCCCCAAAATACATTCGAACATTTCCCATGGGAGTTCAAAACACTTTTCCCCAAACTATAAAAATCACCCATGCCATGTGTGGGCACATGAGAGGCCTTGCTCACTCATCACACTCATCCAGTTCTATGGGCACACTAGGTCATTGTTAGTACCATACCAATGAGTTAGGGGGAAGACAAAATGAGAAGGGAAATATTTCAGATATCCAACAGTTCAAGTTCATTTTTACCCCCTAATTTAGTTCAAAAAGTGGATCTTTCATATATTCTAGATTCATTAGATATAAAGTGAATAATTTCAAGCCATTTTTTGTTGTAATCTCAAATAGCACATATATATTTGAGTATCTCAAAATATTAGAATATACATATAACACAGACGTGTGTGTGTGTGTATCCAAGACTCAAAAGAATATTGTCATGGTCCAGTAACAGTCCAGTGGTTGGCTCTCACCAAGTGGTCATTGTCAGTAAGCAATATAGCAGCAGCAGCAAGCCTGACCTGCAGTGGACACTTGTAGTTGTCGGGTGGGATGGGCAGGGACAGGATGGTGAAGATCTGGTTGCTGTGCGTCTGATGGTCACAGTGCATACAGAGAGTGTTGTAGGTGAGCTGGCCTTCAAAGAGGTTTGTGATGATGGACGAGTCAGTGGCAAGGTTAGGGGTCTTCTTGCCCTGTTTAGTGCTGGACACCCTCTTTAGTTTGCCTCCATTCTACAAGTTAGAGAGAACTCATGGCTGTGACTTAATGTGACTTTCTTGGATTTCAAAGACAACGTTATTGAGTACAGGACTGAGGCTGCTCACCTTGACGAGGTCGTCATGGAGGGCGTTGAAGAGGAAGAGAAGAAACTCCTGGGCATCTTGCTGAGAGTTGTTGCTAAATAGAGAGTGCTGGCCACACATTTTCCCTCTCACTTTGGAAGGGCACCAAGTGTCCATTTGTCCTGACCACATTGTCTCCAGGCAAGTGACAAAGGCCCCTGCCACCTCACAGGACCTCCTGAGTACAGTCAGATAACAACACACATTTTAGAAATTAAGCATGTAAGGGCAATTCATTCTATTTCCATCAGTGTTGTGTTGATATCGTTCACTTGTGCACTTAAGTGTATGTATGTTCTCAAATGTACTACTGCAGATTGGCAGATGTTCCTCACCTGGATATGTCCTCCTTGGTCTGCTCGCTGAGGAGGTGTTCCACCAGAGGCACGGTGCTGCAGAGGCACTGCAGCACAGCGTTCATGTAGCAGGAGTTGCCCGAGTTGACCAGGCCGCACAGGCCCGGCTGCCGTCGGGCCCCAGAGACACCGCTGCTGGTGGAGCTGAGCTCCTCTGGAGAGATCAGGCAGCGGCCGCTGTCAGAAGACCAAGTTCTGACACAGACACGGGATTTAGAGCATTGAACTCAGTGAACACAAATGGAATATTGATGGATTGTACAGAGACCAAATGAAATACTTGCAGTCAAGGGATAATGGTGGATTTGTGGCAAAGTGGGAATGATCAAATATGTATTTCTTGATGATAATATGAAATTATGGAGAAATTCCATCTAGTTTTGCAATAAGAATTCCAGCCTCTAAGTACAGCTCAATGAGTAACCTTTCTCTTATGACATGCTTTCATATGGTCTGTGGAAGGTGATAACCAGGCACTGAATACACACTCTCAGTTGGCACCAAGGTCTACATTACACCACATTTGTGATGGTTATCACAAACCTTGCATTTGAGTTACAACACCAGTCTGTTGAGTTGCGTGCTTCTGATGTCCCTGGAGTTGCTAGAAAGTATTCCATGGGCAGTTGTGAGGCAACGACTTTAACAAACTCACTCAAATTCATGCATCCCTCAGTTTTCATAACTGGCATTGAGTGCATAACAAAGGAGTTGATGGCAGTGAGATGCACGGTCAGCCAGAAGCCCTGGAAGAGCATGTCTGTGACACCCGAGTTGCTTAGCACCGCAGGGCCAACCCAGCCCTGGAGATGAGACTGTAGCAGATTTGAGTACTGCTCCACCAATGGAGGGCACTCGTTCTCAGACACAGGCTCATTCAGGCCAAAGTTCACAACCTTGAGATTTATTCCCAGGCCAGAGAATATCTGGGTTAGCTTGCCCTTCATGAAGGCTGAACTGTCCAGTTGCACATGGTAGCCCTTGTTGACGTATGGTTTGAGGAGATGGTGAAGCACTTGCTCCAATACTGATGCCTGAGAGCCTCTCTGGAGCAGCGGCATGGAGTACAGGTAGAAGTTGCACATATAGCCAGTTGAGAGCTCAAAGAGCACGGCCACATTCAGGGGGCAAACCTGACCGTCCACCAAAAGGCTGAACTTCTTCACCAGCAGCTGTTGGCCAGGTGTGTATGTTTCTTGGAAGCGACGTGAGACGTGCTCTCTGAGCGTGTGGAGAATCTCCCAGTGCTCCTCCTCACCGCGTCTGCATAAACACAGCAGGGTGTTCTGGAAAGAACCGCTCAACTTCTCCAACCAGTTCTCTATGGACGGCGTGATCCGAACAGGACGACCCAGGCAAGCTTCAGTGTGAAGCCCAATTCTGAGGCCAATGGCAATCCACATGACAAAGTCAAAGTAATGAACTTCTGCCAACCTCTCTGTATTCTGACAGTAGATTGTAAGGTCCTCATCAAGGGTTCTGTTCACCTTATAACATAGCTCCTCTATTGCAGTTCTTTCCAGCAGTGTCAAAAAGAACTCCTTAGGTGAGCTCTGAGTCAGAGACATGGAACTTTTCTTGATTCTGGCAACAGGCCTCACCTTTCTTGATTTGAAAAGGCCAGGAGCACACAAGCCATTTCCCTCAGAGGCGATATCCACTGGCTCAAAGAATGGACACTCCTCCTGAGCCCATGCAATCTCACGGACATGCATCACTCTTGCTTTCAAACTCATGATGGATAAGGGTCAAACAGTCCTCCAGAAAAAAAAAACCCCTTCTACATTTGACAATAATCGGTATGGAAAGAAATGCAGCAACCACAACAGTTGACCAACAATGACCATGGCCTAAAGATTTGTTTCTGTCTGTTGTAAGAGATGATTCAGCCTGAGCTCCACTCTGCTTCAAACCTCTACCAAACTGACGTTTGCAGCGAAACCTGCTCTCAAGAGCAACACATTCTCCAATCCCTTAGAGTTGTGCTGTTTAGGGAAATTGCTTGTGTTTGAGAGTGTACAAAAGAGATAGAAGACTCCCTGACAACTGTGTCCTAGCAACCTTTTCTTACCAGTGATTCTACTTGTGATCTTTAGGATCTTTATGTCTTAACATATGGCCAATAATACATAAACACATAAACTGTATCAAACACATCTTACACATTACAAAAAAAAAAAAAAAAATGTGAATAGTACTATAGGCAAAATCATTAGAACTAGTTAATCAAAACTACTTACCTTTTCCCACGCATTTCCATTTAATGACTATTACTCTGAATATTGATTCATTGTTCATGCATTCATCACTGACAATACATTTATGACATCATGTTTATTTTCAGAGATTCTAAAAAGTTCTACCTGTTTTCAGTCTACCAAAGCACAAAAAAGGAAAGGCCATTTTAAAAGCTTACGGTTGGTAATAATGCCCTACAAGTAGCCTAATGCCTCATAATTAACAAATATATGGATAATTATGATATTACATATTATAGCACCTCCTAATTACATCATTTTTTAAAATTATTATTTTACGTACATTTTATTTTATTTCTTATGTAGGCATTTTGTATTCTGTAGCCTATTGTATTATTATTTGGTATTTTGGCATTTTTATGTAATCATTTGATAATTTGTAAATAACATTGTAATAATTTCTAAAGCACTTTGGGTCAACCCTGTTGCGTAAAATGTGATGTATAAATAAATTGTCTTGACATCATTTTATTTATGTATTTATTTATTATTTGAAAGAAGAAGAAAAATTCAGTCATTTTTATCAATCTGATCATTTAACCATGTTACAATCTGTCAATTCAAGCTGTAAGCTTATTGTCCAAGAGGGGCACTTCAGAATAACTTAATAACTGTTGTAACCTCTAGATGTCGCTCCTGACAAATGTTTAGTGTCAGACAGAATCAGAGGAACAAGACATTGGAGATAGAGATATAAACGTTATTTCTATAAAAACATGAAATGCATGCTTTAGCAGTGGAGAATATGTATTACAGGCATATTTTGCTGGTTGTGATGAGCATTGAAATAAATGCTTACATTGTAATGATGACAAATGCCTTGGTTGCCAAGTGTAAAATATGCCCCCTTCAATTAACAAGATTATGTGAATATGAACATTTCTATCTCAAATTTGATAAAATGAAATGCAATTAAAACTGATATTTTAAAAAAGACTGGTTCACATCCTTTGGAAATGACTCTGAGCAAACATCATAGACTCCCCTTGCGTTTCCAGGAGTCCAATCATAAACAGAAATCATTTCCTGATGCAAATCCTGATCCAGCTGTCCTGATGCTACTGAACCACACAGCTTTTCTCCTTCTTTTGTACCATGGCGACTTCCTTACCACTGCTACCCTTCTGGATGGCCATTACAACCTATGAATCAAGTGTCAAAATGAGTTTTATCAACAATTCACAATGTACAGTAATACTTATGACCGTTTACCTTCCACTTGCCCAGTACTTGCCTCTTTTGTATCTGGAAATCCATGAGTCTGCAGTTTAGAGTAGATGAGTTTGCCATTTAAAGTGACTTCAAAGCTGGCTGTGCAAATAAAGGAGTTGAAGGAACAATTAGGCTACTTGTGTGGCACATAAACATGTCATAAATTCCTGACAGCACAAAGGCCGAAAATTATCTACGTCTGATGTTGGCTGTCTATTCTTTCTATTTAAGCAGAGAAAAACCTTCCATGTATTCTACAGTAAGCTTATAAGTATAAAGATGACTATTTGAGGTGAATGAGTTCAGCATGTCTTTTTCCATGAAGGAAAGACTAAGGTCTAGATGACAGAGCAAACCATCTGAGGTTTAAGTTGAGCTTACACGGGCGTCCAGTCCTCCCAGTCACAACCGCATCGGGCACAGCCTGCTTTATCTCAAAGGCCAAGTCCCGATAGCGGGAGGCGTACCCTCATCCATTGCTGTGAAAACAATTAAAGTACTTTTTTTAAAACACATGAACAATTTACAGTAGATTGAGGTCATTCTTGAATTTCCCCTTGGGGATCAATAAAGTATCTATCTATCTTTTTCTTGCTCATGTTAAAGCCATCTGATAAATTTGTACATAGGCAGTGGTATACATGACTAAGTGATATCTGATAGGCTTAGTCAACAATCCTTATAATTCTATTAATGTTAGACACAGACATCAATGTATAGCATATAATCATTCCAAGAGAGCTTACCAATATTCAATGTGCACCTTCACCGTCATGCTGAAGACTGCTCAGAGCTTCTGGTGGTTTGGCATCAGTAGGTATTTAGCAATGTCACTGCCTAGTTATCAGTCTCCAGGATACGAGTCAAACCAGTTTGTCCAACCTACAGTTTGCCAAAAGTTTTTCCCTACATCAACATCAGTCAACGGAGATCATGTGATCCACGTTGTTAGAAAACAATTCAGCCACTTTTATTTCATATTTCATGATTCATCACCTCACTGGTAGGAAAGCAACTTGTTTGCTGAGTATATTCCATGAAGCCTACCTAAGCGTAAACTCAAAATAGAACACAGACACAGAGATATGCCGTTTTGTTTTCTTTTTTTATTAGTTGAAATGATATACAGTACAAAATGTTTTACGGCAATATACTCTTGCTTTTCACAATACCCCTGCATAAAATATTCCCCATTTTATTCTGTGAAGTTCGTGCCAAATATCTGTATCTATAAGATACACTAGGTTAAAATGATCATACATTACTTGAATGACAAAAGATGACAATAGTACCTTTATAATTATATTTCGCTTTGGACAAAGGCGTCTGCTAAATCCATAACCATAACCATAACCATAACATTAAAAATTCCTCTATAATCATTTTTGTTGACACAGTATCAGCATTTGACACATTAAAATGACATATATTGAACTGTAAAAGTTGCATTGCAATCTGCCCATATTTTACAAGATTTTTCAAATCTGTATATATTTTCAGTAAGTGTGAACCACAAATGCCATAATACATATTTCTACACATATCTTACATTTATAAAAACGAGTTTTTGACATTCTGCTCAAAAGATCTTGCAGTTTAAATTAGAGCAGGTTTCCCTTCAAAACCTACTTGAAACACAGCCCAAAAAATACAATGCACTTAAAATCGCTTTCAATTTGTACAAGGCAACTTTGCATTATTCATAATAAATACTATTCCCCTCAAAACAATAAGATTGTACCAGTTTAATTGTCACTTCTGCATACTCATATTTAACATATATCCTTTTAAAAATAAATTCATAAAAATCATCTTCCCATGCCCCAACATATTAAAATCTGGTGGAATATTTCATTTGATCATAGAGGGACATTTCACCAGAGAAGAGGGCCACTGTAACTTCCTCTACACCATAGTTCTTCTGGCCTTTCTTCTCGAGCATGATAATTGACCACAATAATCAATAACAAAAGCAAATGAGGAGGTGAGGTGAAGTGAGGTGAGGGAGGACACGCCGTGCCTGCATGCGTCTACCTTGGCAGGGACAGAGACAAGCTTCCAGTTAACCAGGCTGACATGAGCCAAAGGCAAATATTCCTCCTTCTTGCTCCCTTCTCAAAGCATGAGGCGCATGGAATGTCGCTGCTCTTTGGTGCTGCTTCCGGGTAGGGAGGAGTCATCGGGCGGGGGGTCTTGGGACAGAGTCACCTTGTCTGGTGTATACTCATTTCGCTTCAGGTCTGCCATTGGTATGGGGAACAAGGATATGAATGATTCCTTTTAAATTTACAGTTAAATTTACAATTTTCATATTAATGTATTTTGGCAAGTACATTTTAAACTGCTACAACAAAATTCCATGATACTGACTGCCCCAAAAATGATCAAAGATCATTCCCTGAATAGACTTTATTATCCATGATAATAAAGGCGTTGTGATAACGTACGTGAAAAAGGGAGAAGAAACAACTACCCCTATCTAATATTAATTTGCAAACACACCCACCCACATAACATAACAAAAGGTGCTTATCTCTTACCAGGAAGCTTGAGTTTGCGACAGCAGGAGTTACAGTGATGTTTAGCACGGAAGTTCCTTATTGCGTCATCCCCCAGGTTTGCGGGTCCAAAGATCATGTTATGCGATCTGAAAACACAGATAGAGTGACAATTATTATTTGCACTTTGCAAGAATACATTATAGTATTATATACATTAAGTATTATACCCATGCCAAATTTTATACTTTATCTGGATTTCACCAAAAGTTTTTCTTCTGAAAGGGAATTGCATTGTCATGTGTTTGCATGACATTATCGATTTGAGTGATATCGTTATCAAATGTCAGACGGATGACGCAACAAGGCGTTCCTATGGTTCTTAATCAGTCATGGGTGTGGTTTGGGCGTAACATCATTTAAACCAATGAGAATGACATCTGTCATTCCCTTAAACAGCAAGCAGCGCAACTTCAAACAGCGCATCGGTATTTTGATAGTCAGCGGCGCATTTGAAAGAATCTGCTTGCACGCGAGACCGTATGGAACAGTTATTTCACTAAACTAAACCATGCTTTACGTAAGGGATCGTGTATTGTCCGCCGGTAATTATCAGAAAATAAGTCCCGACAGGGAGAACAGAACCCCGACGCGCAGCGGAGGGGTTTTGCTTCGACCTGAAGGGACTTATTTTCTGATAATTACCGGTGGACATGGATGACTATACCGGCGGACGAATGACTGAATAAAAAACCTAAGGACATTTATCCTGCAGAGGAGTTGCTGCTCACATCTTGTGACACATCTTCAGCTGTGCATCATATTTGCCTCTCGCCTTTCGCCTAATCACTTTTATCCATCATTACCAATTTGCAAATGATGGTGAATAACTACTCATTGTGAGATGTATTCTGTAATATCTTTACTCTAATTATGTTTCCCATTGTAATCCTGTAATTTGAAATGTTTTGCATGAATGTGCACTGTGTGCATTTGTGGATGAGAGAAGCTTGGTGTGTTGGGCACCTGCCCATATCACTATTGATAATGTGCTCTTAAAAGAACATATAAACAACTCGCCATGGATTTCTGACCAGGTTTCTCTTGGTCAGTGGCGTAATGCGTTTTAGGTAGTGTACAATAGCAATTTTTAGACAATGCGCCAGACCCCTCCTTGGGTCGTTAGTTGCCACATCCTGCGTTGCTCACAAAAAGAGATGGGCATGGCGAAAAACTCGAGTCTATGATAGGAATAAACTTTGCGTCATGATGATTATAGGCTTTAGACTGCGCTTTAGACAATCATGATAGAAGACAGTAAGGCCTCTGTCACACGCTGCTGTCATTTCCATCGAGAGGAAAATCTTTGGTTTAATCAAGATTCACTATAAATCAACCTTTGGCATGGGTGGGTATTAAAAACCAACGGGGCTTAAGTGTAGTTGAGGACAGCTGAATAGTAACTCACCCCTTTTCACCACTCTTGATCACAGAGGGATCAGTCAGAATCTCTCCAACCCCTACAGAGGCACATGAGGTAGGAAATGAGATGACCATTAAGACCAGCAACATACTTGGTTATTCTTATTCCTTTCTGGTCTATGCAGAAAAATAAATAGACCTAGAATAACAAAAGATCTTTAGAACACACACCCACACCCACACACACACACCTTGCAGGTCAAGTACTAAGAGCTCTCCTCTGGTGTACTCGTACGACCAGTGGCTGAAGGCCAGCATGGTCTCCTCCAGCAGGTTGGTGGGGACGATCTCGTCGCCATTGTTGTTGTTGAACTTGCGGAACTCTCCGGTGATGCACTCCTCAATGGCAAACCACTGACCAGCAGAGTGACAGTAGAGCAGGAACACCTCCAGAAATCTGGATGGGTAGATGGACAGAGGTGAATCAGCTCTAAATGGACACAGTGGAACTGACCAGCTATATTTCATGTATCATTTGGATAATGATGGTAATCAGCCGAATGTAACCACATGTAAAGATATGACACACAAGGCTCCACCGTGACATTTACAGTGGTATAGAACATGTAGTTATGAGGATACATAGGCTAGTCACTAAAAATGCTTTTGGATTTTACTGGTACCAAATGCCATTTCCAGCTGCTGCTACCAAACATATAGTTTCCATGAAGTGCTGCTCAGCCAGAAACCAAGTCAGTCACCACATGACGTAATGTGAGAGGCAGTAAAATGTTTTCATATATGCAGCAAGTGAACGGCCTAGTCGGCAAACCACCAGACATTAGACTGGTTTCAGAGGCTTTTTACCTGGGAGAGTAAGGGATCGACTTCGGCCTCAACTGGTTAAAGGCAAAGGTTAGTTTCTGTGCAGCCCTCTGCTGCTGAATTTCCTGGAAATGAAGGGAAAGAGAAACATGAATCTTTGTTTTTGTAAGGCTTCATTTCATCATTCCAGTTTAGCTTTGCAGCAAATCTCTTCTCACACTCTCTTTCTGTGTGATGGGCACACTTGTGCATGTGCAACACCACACTACAAAAAAAATGCAAGTCTTTTGAATAGCCACACAGACCACTGCTGACCACAGAGATCCCCAGCTGTGTGGGCTCAGTTTGAGGTTAAGGGCAGCGGTCACGGCCCGGCTCCAGAGCCAGCCCGATAAGAGGAGCCTGCCCGCGTGTGGCGGCACAGGATGGGCCTGTCTGCAGCACCACCTCCCACCCACACCCACGGGACTCTGCTCTCAGGAAGCACCCAAACCACTTTCTGCCATCTCCAACCTCCACACACACACACACACACACACTTAGTTACTCAAAAACTACGCGGATGTTTGTGTGGAAAAGAAAAGGTTCCTTTCCGTCATCACGCTCAGGCTAAATCTAGAGAGGAATGCAGTGGCTGGCCTGAGGGGGAAGCAATAGGGCCACCAGACATTTCACAGCCAAAATGCTGAAAGATTGAGGGCAGAGAGTGGCAGCCTATTAAAAGCCAGTCACTTGTGAGGAAAGTTAACACCCCCACAAAATCACAGCTACCACGAAAGGAAACTGCCAAACTATTTTCACCAATGTAACAATTTGGTAACTTTGGTAACCCAAACAATGCTGCAGTCATTTGATGGTGCTTTGGACCAAGCCACTTGGCTCCACTGGATGGCCTGTGTATTTGAAAACATCTCAGCAGCCAAGACCCGGCCTGCACACACACACAAAATCACACCCAGTGCAGCCAGCGGCTGATTGGACACGGCAGACCCAACTTCAGCGCCAGCTCCTCACCCTGAGACAAAGGTGAAGCACGGTCTCCTCCTTGTAGATGCTCTGCCAGGTGTTGACCACTTCGGGCAGGAAGGACTTGACGATGTAGAGGTGGCCCGGCTTGAGGATGTCGTACTCGGACCAGGTGCAGAGGACCTTGAGGGCACGGCGCAGGCCGCCACCCATCTCCTCCTTGCTGAGGAACTCGATTTTGGCACAGAGGCCGCGCTGGGCCCAGGAGGACATGCTGTTGTTGATTGTGTGGGGGGAGCTCTCTTCCAGCCGGTACACAGTCACTGGCTCCCCTGAGGGGGACAGAGAGAGAGGTGTCAAAAAACAAGTGATAACACTAGCACTCTCTAAAAGCTTTAATGGTATGGCATGCTTAATGGATGATAATACACTACAGGTTATTGTCAGTTTAGTCATGAAATTAAATGCCATTAGACTTTTCCCAAAATGGTAAAGTACTTCAAATCGAATGGCTGTTTTGACAGTTTTTAAATTAAATGACTCACGGCTCTAAATTGTCAGTAAGTTACACATAACTACAATCATCCCCTAAACAGCATGACGTATACAAATACAAATACAAATAAGCACCTAGGATAGTATATTATTTTCCACATAATTTTCATGTTGGTCAGTTAAAGGACAGGACACTGATGACTGAATCTAACAGTGACTCCTGTCACACCTAGAACCTACAGCACTTCTGCCTCTGAGGTAACACAGCTAAAGTAGCTCAGCTCTAGGCTCTGGAGTGAAGCTTGAGAGAAGGGAGGGGGGCTGGCTGGAGAGGGGGGTGGAGTGGCACAGCCTTACCTCTAGGGGGCACAGGGGTGAACGGGATGCTCTGGGACAACCGCATCAGGTTATTACGCTCCACAGCTAATACAGGGGGGGACAGACCAACCAACGGGTTTATTACACTCAGCACAGAGAGGAGAAGAGGGAGCCAACACTCAGCTACCATTCCAATGCGTGGTTACCATGAAACAGTAATGCTTTACATTAAGTCTCCTTACATTTATTGAGTTAGTTAACATGAGAAAAAAGCCATATGCATCTCCTTTAAGAATTAAATGAGAACTACTAGTATGAATGCCTAACGACGCAGTCAACTCCTAAAGCTTGGGTGTGTAACATCCAATAGCATGTAGAAGACCTACAGCGTGTTCATATTGCTGGCATTTAGTAGAATGCAGTAAGAACTAGTTGTAGAGAACTTCATGTAAAGCATTACAAAATTACAGCACATAAAGACCACTGCTGCACTCTCACCTGAGTACTGGTAACTTTCCATTGGCTTGAACGGAGACCCGATAGCTAAAGGTACAAACAAGGTCAAGTTATTATTGCCATTTCATCCATATAATTCACCTGGAGACACACATTTGCTTTATGAACAAAGTTAGATAGAAAAGAGAAGAATTTAAAACAATAAAATGAAAAAGAAAAAAATTAAATAATAAAGAATGAATAAAGTAGTCATTCAGTTGCTACTATGGTTAGTCACTCTATGGCCATCATTATGGCATGTGATAGCTCACAGGCTATGATGCCTTCTAACAGCTTTCATAGCACATTCAACTGATCAGCTGAAGCATTAGTTTTGGTAGCCAGCCTCTACATCCAAAAGTCTCACACTACTTTAAACAGGCCATCTTTTGTAGAACATTTTTTGAACTAGCCCAAAGAAGAACATTTTTCTTTCAACCACTGCGCATTCTTCAGCCAGCAGGTGGCAGAGCAGGAGGAGTAAAGAGGGACCATAGAGAGACAGACTCACAGTCTTTCCTGGGTCCCAGGTGTGTGTGTCTGGTTGTGTACAAGCATGCTGCAGCTGAAATGAACAGGTGAAAATGGAGGTTACGTTGGCTGAATGGCAGACCCTACGGTCATCCCCACAGATCCCCATGGGTCCCTCGGGTCAGGGATAAGGTCAGATGGACAGGTGGACATTCCTGTTCTGCCTGCAGCACCGTGGGAAAATCAGCCCCGGGACACACAATCTGGAGATGGCTATCTGGATGTGTGCTAACAAAACTAAATCGGGGGAAGTGTTTGTTTGGATGCTCAAGGCCCAGCAGTGCTGCAGGCAGGAATCTACATTTCAGTGGTCTCCCACAAACATCTCAAGAAGGGAATTGCAGATTCAGGACAAAACAAAATAAAACAAACAAAAACAGCACCACCTACTTAGGGAAAGATAGCAAGACGTCTTAGAATATGCATGGTTTACCAAAGATAATCCCAGAACTGCTGCTGAAGGGAAACGCTGAGGGCAGCCCTAGGCCCTGGGGTGTGCATGATGTTCGTGTGTGTGTGTGTGTGTGTGTGTGTGTGTGTGTGTGTGTGTGTGTGTGTGTGTGTGTGTGTGTGTGTGTGTGAGTCATGCTTTCATCAAATCTGATGTTACCCCTTGGGCGCTGCGTTCCACCAAGGAATGTTGTCTGGCACTATCGCCACCACACACTCGGCAATCCTGACTATTTTCCTTTCCCATTGGTGGAATGACTTACCAACAGAGCAGGGGTGTCCCTCTTTATCGTCGAGCTCTTGAAAGCCAAACTCTTCCAAGAAGACCTCTTCTTCTAACACGTCTAACAACTCAACACACCTAACATGCACATAGCATGCACTTCCCTTCTTCTGCTTCCTTTACCTTCCTCTCCTTCTACCACTACCACCTTTAACTACCGTTTAACTCATACACACAACTTCTGCACGCTTATTCTCTGGCAGTAGTAGCATTCATGGTTACCTCAGGTCTCCTTGGTAATGTATGTTGAATGTTATTCCTCATTTTGTAAGTCGCTTTGGTTAAAAGCATCTGCTAAATGACTAAATGCAAATGTAAATGTACATGTGGTGCGTGCCAAGGGTCATGACAGGGGAGATGGAATTTTGCGAGATGAGATGGTTCATACCATTGAGGGCTTCATCTTGTGGGCTTCTGTAAAGGAAAAAAAATATGATGGTAATTTTTTCTAAAGAATGTGCAACATTTTTTCACCATACTTCATTATCAATCACATGCAAAAGTCTATGCAAACGTTAGTCTGACTTCTATACAATCAGACGAGATCTGTACTCTCTGTAACAGACTAGATGGAGTAGACAGAGTGGCCTCTTAGAAACATTCTTGAACAATCATGCTTTTTTCACAGAGAACTACTTCTCAGATAATCGCAAAAGTCTCAATAATCCCTTTGTAGTCACTGCCGACTCTAGAAAGTTTTTAGCCCGGCATAGAACAGGAGACTCATAAGATCCCCATGCTGAAAGGACCACTTCCAACTAAAAGCCTTAATAGCTTTCAGCTGAATGGGCGATTGTTTTCCTTCTCCATGGCAACTCTAATCCGGGATTGGCCGAGGGCCTGGGCCACACTCTGTGGGACCGCTCTGATTGGAGCGAGTGGCGGGAAGGAGGCCATGGGGTAGAGAATGTGACCCCTGATGTCGTGCCAGGTGTGAACCTGCAGCGAGGAGACCGTGGCAGGGCAAGGCTGACGGCCGTATACCCACAAGGAGCCTGCTAGCAATAAAGACGCAACTCGCTGACCCTGGCCTGGCAATTATTAACACACTGCCGTAGTCTTTGATGAAGCAGAGGAATCGATTACTTACAGACTGCTGGCCTGGGCCGATTTGCCTTGTACGCGCTCCTGTAATGACAGAAGTGATTGTGATCAAACAGTGAGGTTAAATAACCATGCCGATGGCAGCGCTCCAAAAACATCACAAAGCCGAGGGGCAATAATCGCTGTGAATTTCAACACCTATTTACCACCCACTCAATTAGCAAGACCTGCCAATCAGACCCACACGGTGGAGGAGTCAAATTCCACTGCAAGTTACGCTGGAGAACGGTATGCAAATGAGCTCAAGGCAGGATTCAGAGTGCTGGTGTGTTGTGTGAACAGACTGACCAGCAGCAGAGCAGCGCGTGGGTCCTTATGAACAAGGATGTCCTCTGCAGACACTCGACTGTGTTCCCGTTTGCTGAGAGCTGGGAACACACACACACACACACACACACACACACACACACACACCTTTGTTAGGTGGGTGCAATGAACATGAACTACCTGATGGGGTCTGTGTGTCTAAGAGGGTGCCAGTGGATCTGCCTGTGCCAGCATCATTGCATCGTTTCAAAGCGCTTACTTGACTCCGGATGCAGAAATGAAGGGTTCCTGTCAAACTCTGTGAAGCCAGCGTACGAGTTCACGGTCCTCATCTGACCTTCAGCATGACCCTAGGATAAAATGCACAAAACAAGCACAATGGAGTCTAGCAAAGCAAACAGGTGAGGTGTGGTTATGCCACAGCATTGTGCATACAAATAGGTCAGATACAAAACATGGATTAAAAGAAAGGAACAAGTGACATACACAAAATCATACATTAAACACCCGGTCATCCATTTACAATTTTTGGTAAACAATTTCTCCTTGCGGGAAATGGTCTGGATATTAAAATACACATTTTGCTGGTTTATGTTTAGAAAGCACCAAGTTGTTTGGCAACCTGACTGAACTGCAGAATGACTTGGACCACAATGGGCCGTTCTGTGTGTTTGCACCATTGTGCAGCAGGACAGAGGCAAAGGAGACTAACCATTCCCTTGGACTTCTTGGATGGACTGGGCTGTCGGCTGCCAGCAGCGTCGTCTCTGGGGAAAGAGTGCTGCAGATCCACGTCGTCCTTATGGCCTTCACCAGATCAGAGAGAAAAGCACAGTCACCGAGCTGGTCAAGAGCGACGAGCAGCTAGCACTGTTGAGCTTTACAGTGAATTCAGGCTGTTAACACTCTAGGGAACATTACCACACAAACAGCAATACACCACTCAGTTCAGCATAAAACTGCTCATCTGAACAGGAGTTCTGATTTGCAAATCTGGATTACATAAATCCAACTGTCTGTGTTTATGTAACATCTAAACTATTAAAACTGTAAATATATCTCAATACTCTAAGAATGTTATCATCAGAATATTGTCAAGTGTGTGTGAAACATTGCCAAAGATGTCATCATGAGTGACTAATATGAGTTACTATTTGACCAACTGCAGGCAATAAAAAAAAAGACTTCATACTGCAGTTAAGATTAAGGTTTGAAAAGGAAATGGTAAAGGTTAAAGTTATTAATAAATAAATATGAATAAGCACACCACATAAGTCCAAGCACCACCGCATAAGTCTTACGTTCAGATATATTCCCATTTCTGACCAGCAGGTGGTCAAATAGCAACTCATAAGCAAGTAGACCAAATGAATATTCACCCACTTCCATCCACCAGGTACATCCAACAACAGAGCAATCAGTTAGTTGCCTTGAGCCTTGAGGCTTTTAATATCAATTCTGTCTGCCACATCTGTAATGTTTTTGTATTTTTTATATATCTGTAATGTTTGAACAATGCCTATCTGCTGACAAGGCTGTCTTGTAATTCTGGAGTTCAGTGGTAAAAAATACCACTTAATTTTGTTAAGGTCTCCACATTTCTTTAGTTTACTGAATTTGTTCTGACCCACTTGCCAATTTTCCTTTATATCTAGGCATAGATGGTTTTCTAGATTAAGGAAGATTAATCTACATCAATTAACACAACAGATGTGGCATAACACAGAAATATGGTTGGGGAAAAAATCCTGAGTAGGCCTATTTGTTTTAGTAATTAACCCATCACAGTATATAAGTCATAAAAAGAGCAGACCTATCATTCCAAAAGGAGCCCAAAAGAAAACAGCCCATGCAAAGACGAGAAGATGATGAGTCCTTAGAGTTAGGGACTTCAAGAGCTGAAGAAACGAGCAAACCCTGACACAAATGCCCAAGCAGGCCAGCAACCAAGCACCCTCTTCCAATAACTGAAGCTGGAATTCAAACCTCGGCCTCTGGCTGCGAGTCTCAGTCTGTGCAGCACTCCTTTACCATTGTGCCTATGCTTTGGGGGCTTGGCAGGGGCCTTCTCCTCGGGGGACCTCCCAGCAGCAGGGGCCGGCTCACAATCAGCATGGCTGCTCTCTCCCTGGGATGAGTCGTTTGCCGGGCTTGGGGGGTCCGAGGGCGATTGTGATTGGGCCGCTTCACTGGCGCTACCCTGACTACCTGGGTCAATACTAACCTCTATGGCATCCTCATCATCACTGAAGGCCTGATTGACATAGCCATCAATCTTAGCGCATGCGGGCATGGAAACGGGGCGGTCCCTCTTAGCGCATGCGGGCATGGAAACGGGGCGAGCGATGTCAGACGTCTTTGAGACTATGAGAACAGTGGGATAAACAGAGCTGGCGTCTTCCTCCTCCTCCAGCTCCTCATCACTACTACTATGAGGATCAGACTTACCAACGAAGGCCCCAAACTCCACAGTGGAGCTCTCGGGCAGGGGATCCTGCTCTGGCGGGGTGACCTGGGAGAGCCTGCGGAATGTGGAGGTGGCCGTGGGCTGGGAGGGGGTGCTCACGAAGAACTGGGCGGCCGGAGGCGGGGCCCCCGGAAGGCTGCTCGGGGTGTCGTCCAGCGGAGGGCGGCCAGACCTCCGCTCCAGGAAAGGGTGACCCCGCAGACGCAGTTCCGGCGGGGTCATGGCGGTGGCGGCAGCACTGTGGGATAAGGCACTGCCCGAGGGTCCAGCCTCCGGGAGGATGAGTGCTGTGCCCGGCCGCCGCTCCGGGTTGAGGGCCTGAGCCAACTCTGGCCCCGGCCGCCGGGGGCCCACCTCGTAAGTGCTGCTGCCGAACAGCGACTCCGCAATGTTGCCACACGCCGAGGCGGGCGGGAAGTAGGCGGCGCTCCGGCGGGCCAGTGCCGACGACTTGTGCGGCAGTCCAGTCCCGCCATCGGCCACACTGGACGCCAGGTTCTTGGTGAGGCTCAGCTCACGCGTGATCTGGTTGTGCACCTTGCTGGCCTCAGAGGCGTGCTGTGCAGTCAGAGCCTTCAGCGTGTCCACTGTCAGGGCCGAGAGATCCTGCAGGTGCCCAATCTGGGAATCCAGTGTGTGCAGTGAGCGCTTGATGAAGTTCACCTTGTTGCCAACTTCCTTCATCTGAATAAACATGCTTTCAACCCTGTGGAGATTTCATTCAAATAAAACTCAACGAATACCACTATGTACAACAGCTTGTCACTCTGAATATGCTGTGTGAACATGCAGAGAAGTCATGTAAAAATACTACAGAAAACTAACGAGTAAAATTCATCATTTAGAAAATACACTTACAAATGCCAAAATAAAATATTTGTTATAATAAAAACACATGTGTTTTAATCATGCTGTAAAATGACTCACCTGTCTGAGGTCACTCTGATCCTCTCATCACTGCCCGTGTGAAACTGGTCATCCTTCTCATGGAAGTATGTTTCAACACACTGCTCCTCAAAGTCGTGCAGTTTCTTTTGGTCTTCCTCGGTGAGAAACAGCTCTATAGGAGAAAGGGACAGAGACAACGATGCTCACTGACCCATGGCTGACCACATCATGTCAACTCAGCCTCTGGTATGACTTATGATAAGCCACGTCCCATCTGTCACACTATTTCACATCCTGCTGGAATTTTGTCCATTTGTCTCAAACACCCATTCCTGAACATGTATTAATTACCATCTTAACATGCCTCCCCCTTGAGTACATGAGTGTCCTTGCTCACTCATTCAGTTCTATGTTTACTGTGCTGTAGGTCATTCTTAGTATCCATACCTACAAGTTTATTTATTTAAATATATATATATATATAAAAAAAAAAAGACATCACACATCTCTCTCACGCACACACACACAATCAAAGAGCCTTGTCGTACTCGGGCCGTATGAGGAACTGTCCTTCTTCCTCTTCCTGCAGATGTAGGCGAAGAGAGAGACCAGGTGACTGAGGGAGATGAGGGGAGGGGGCAGGACCGGCCTCTCGTGGTACACCATGATGAAGTGATACCGCTGATACTTCCACACCAGGTTGGACATGGATTTGACTTGCATGTACACATTGCTGTGAAGAGAGAGGGGATTGATTAAACAGGCCTGAGTTCTGCACAGGATCACCTGTTCCACCAGGATTACAAGGATTTACAGTGTTTCATCATCTAAAGTAGAGCCTGTCATTGACTTCCTGCCCATTACAAAAATATATTATCAATTTCACAGCCTTTTAGAAAGACAAGGGACACAATGCATAGAACACCACAACGGCAATCATTGAGAACTGTCAGATAGTGTGTGGGAGATGAGAGTTAATGATTGGCTCACTTGAAGAAGGCTATGAGGAGATTGACCATGAGAATGTACTGAACAAAGAGGTAGACCGCTTGCAGGAGTGGTGTCAGCCAGACTCCACTTCTACAGAGACTGGCATAATAGGAATCCGCATTCTCCGCACACACTGCAAAGGAACATGAAGAACGTCAGATGAGGCAGAAATGTGGCCGCTAGGTGCCGAATGGTGCATGCTATTTGTAAAGCTAAATGTACAAACTTATGCAGTGCATCCGATGCTTTTTGAAAAGATAAATTGCCCTCACAAGTATCATTTGGGACAGACCCATTCAAATTCATGTTGCATTTAGCATTACATCAATAAAATGCTAACTATCCACTCACTGAAAACTGATCTCACTGAAAATGTGACTTTTCTACATGACCACATTTGTGCATCAAAACA
This sequence comes from Alosa alosa, assembly GCF_017589495.1. Taxonomy (NCBI): domain Eukaryota; kingdom Metazoa; phylum Chordata; class Actinopteri; order Clupeiformes; family Clupeidae; genus Alosa; species Alosa alosa. The sequence goes on from NC_063202.1 coordinate 28,114,230, forward strand.
ATGTTCAATTATATTTTACTTTGGTGAGAATAATATATTTGGTGTGCACGACTGCTGACATGGTTTGGTGCAGAAAATCTGTCAAAATACCTTAAAGGCTCAGAGAAGTTTGTAGAATGTGCAGCTTTGTGTTTAGACCCTTGAAATAAGTCTGTGTACCTTGGTCTGTTGTTTGCCCCTTGGTCCTGGTGACAGCTCTGAGATTTGCTCCATCCTCTCCATTCATTTAAAGGCTATTCTGCCATTGTAGTCTAGTTTTTGTAAGAGGTTTATTTACAATCAATACAGAGAATGAAATGAGAGCCTTCATCCTTGTACATGTCCAGTATCCAACTGCACACCAGTAGCCAGGACAACAGTCCTCTATGTTATTATGCGACAAGGACAGATGGTTGAAATTGGATACTCCATTTTCAAAAGGACACATGTGTGATACACTTCCCAAGTCAAATTGATCTATGCTAAGGGGAAATCACAACATAAAATGGCGCCAGTGTGCCTTCATTGCTCATTTGTGCTGTGCTCATACTGTACATTGGTTGAATGTATGTATTTGAACCAGCTAGCTGCAAAACATATAAATGAATGGAGGGAAGGGGGTCACTAAATCTCAGAGCTACAGGCAACCATCATGAAAACCTCACACAGACTTATCTTCAGGTGAAATTCAGACTTGAAATTCATGTTCTACAGCCCTTTATCCAAGAGAGGAATTTTCACGCATACTGCTTACGTGACTTCGAGGTACATTTTACTCCAGAGAATGCCTCAGCTGGGTGGGGAAATGTGCATCTACAGTAGGTGGCAGGCAACCTGGTGTCCCCACTGGGCTATGACCAGTGCGGTGGGACAGTGGGGGGTGAAGAGGCTCTTTGATTAGGCCATTGTGGAGGTATGATTCCCATGTGTTGGTGCTAATCAGCATCCCATGCTGTGCCTGAAAGGTCTGTAATAAAAAAATCCCTTTCCCTCACCATCATAGTCCTCCTTACCGTCGATTTCATATGCATACACTTCACCATACATCATCCAGTATGGCTGAAAGACCACATCTTTGGCCAGTGTCCATGAGGCAGTCTCGTTCGGGTACAGGATGGCTTTTCTGGGGACGCCGAAGCTCAAAAGCACTATCGCCATGATCACCACAATGTAAAACATGTTGGCCACCTGCCAGTGCAGCAAAAGCCAATGGTTAGTGCCAGTTTAGCAATTCTGCTTTAGCCTCTAGTATTAATTGTGGTTATAGCATGTAAAACTGTTATACATGTGTTCTATGTTGTTAAATGTAAATGCAACAGCTTAAACACGTTATATACAAAGCCAGAAAAATAAAACATTATAAAAGCGACGTACCATTTTGCCGATCATCATAACATATGGTCCAGCTTGCTGGTTCACGGCCAGGATATCAAGGAGACGCACGTACCAAAATATAATATTCAAGCAATACATAGTTCTTCCAGCAATAAAGACATCATCTTCTCCAAATCTCAAACCGAATCCCACAAAAAAAGACACGATTGCAGCAAAGTCTGATATGTTAAAATAGTCACTGAACCAGACTTTGATCTTTTGACCTATCTTCCCAGCCTCAGACATAAACATCTGCGTGGAGACAAAACAGAAAGAAAACAAACACTGAGTGAAGGCCTCAGAAGAGCAACACATCACACTATAACAAACTGCACTGCTTCATTCATGGTCATGCAAGTTGTACAATAACGCAGATGGAACCCAAGGGTCAAGTACCTCACGTAGTTTCTCAATGGCAGACGTGAATATGTAGAGGATGACCACCCACTCCTGTGGTGAAGGGAACGCTGGCATTCTGACCAGTACAACGTACGAGTACAGCATCAGAAAGCCCAAGTAAGCTAACTGATACAGAAAAAGAGAACACAGTAGATAAGACAGATGCATCAGTGGAACTTCTTGTACATCTTACCCAACTGTGATGTCTTCAGAACTCTCCTGTTTAATCATTTCACAGCAGGAGGTCTAGAGTAATAGAAGCACCTACAGGCTGAGCAAATTACTTTTCTTGGCTCACTCCTATAGGAGACCACAATCAATACATTTTATTCAAATGAATATCCTTGGGCCCATCAAACAAACATCCTCATTAATGACTCGCCTTTTAACAAATTGAAGATTCAAATGTAAATATCAAATAAGACATCATGCAGAAATCAATTTACATTAGTTATTAATGAATTGGCTTTCCCTGGTAAATGGAGATAATCGGCAAGACTGACCTACTTCCAAAGAAAGCAATAGAATAAACTAATAAGCACACACACACACACACACACACACACACACACACACAACTCCTGCAGCCAGAGCACACAAAGCCAGCATGTAAAGCCAAGTCTTTACACTGAAACACTTCGGGATTATTTGAGGTTAACTGCTAAGTGGCGGAAATCTGAGTTAATTAATTGTCCGTGGTGGTGATTTATCACTAAAGTGTGCAGCCAGACGTGGGACTCTTTGGCTTTAAAACTGACCAAGGGACCTTTAGTTGAAGTCCCCCAGTGCCATGGAGCAGCAGTATTATGTGGCGGAGTGTTTCACTGATACGATCAGCTCTCCACAGCTCTAAGGGGGAGGTGAACAACACTCCATCAAGCGAGACAAGGTAAACAAGCAGCCTGAGACAGTGCTGGAAATCGGCCTGGGGCGCACAATGGCCCTGCTGCAATCACAGAGAGCCTGCTGCTTTTCCATGATGCTCGCTATTCTCAGGCTGCCGTGGGGCAGGGCGTTCGGGCATACGTACCGTGTTGAACCAGAATTTCACAATGGGAGCGTGGTAGAATGCATAGAATTTCCTGGTGATGGGTAACCTCCTGGAACGCACATGGACCTCGGGCTCATTCTTGACCTCAACATTGTCGTTCATTCGAACTTCTTTGAAAACATCCTGGAAACAAACATTTACTTTAATGCCTACGCAATGTAGTATTATATGTAGTTATACTACAACTGTCATTACAAAAGCCCAAACTTGTTCCTATTGGGTAGGTGATCCATACCATTTGGATGTCTTCCACTGGATTCTGTAGGTTGTGGTCACTGTCCTCCATCTGATGGGCATCCTGAGACTGTGGGATGTGCGACATCTCTGCTTTTGTCTTGTACTCCAACAAAAGGATGGCAGGGGGGACCAAAATGCTCAAAATGACCTAAAACATGCAATGTAGATACATTTGACATACTTACGGAAAGACACACTATCCACATCAAGCTATTGGTTAAGGAGAAGACCAATATGGCTGGAATAGGCACCTTATACCAGGAGTTTTTGCGCATGTTGAGACGACCCATCCACATGTCGGATAGCAGCATCTGGGTGCAGGTGTGGGCAACAAAGGGCCGCAGGTGCGAGGACACGGCCAGCTTCAGACAGGTGGAGTTGCTCCAGTTCTTCAGCTCGTAGGTCAGCAGCTTCATGGCCATGGTCTCATCCTGACGGAAGGACTCCTCCAGCAGGTCCACAGCCAGTTGGCCAAATTCACTGCAAGGACAAAAGCAATCAATTCAAAAACATGGCTCAAACGCAAAAACACCCCCCACTGAAAAAAAATAATTACTCTCCCACTTATTTCACCTTGAGAATCATAACCAGGAAAGACAACTCCAAATCCCTGTCTCTTAAATTCCATAAAAGATCCAATCAGATAATTAACTTTCTCTATCACTGGGAAGACCACTCACTTGGAGTAATCCTTCAGTTCGTCTGAAGTGTCGTCCACCACATCACTGCGCTTGGCTTCGTAGCCCATGGAGCGGCACAGCTTGCAGGCCACCAGGGCCTTGGCCATGGACTCCTCGCCATGCTGCCAAAAGAAGAGGGCCATCTTCTGCCGCTTCATCAGCACGGCCCACACTAGCAGCTCGTTGAAGGGGTAGGGGAAACGCCGAGTCTCGGGATCGTCAATGTCCACGATGTCCTCTTTGCTCTTCTTCTTGGCCTGCTCAGTCGTGGATTCCAGCTAGAAAATACAGCGATACGAGATAATTAAATCATTAACACTCCAAGAAGTTGAAGAATGCAGAACTGGTAGCAGAAGCAAGAGAACAAGTCTGGCAAGTCCACAAAGACCAGAGAAGATAGGTGTTAGAGGAAGAATAGGAATCCATGATGGAGGCAGACACGTGGAACTCACCTTGGGCTTGTAAGGCTGAGCAGTCTTGATGAAGTGATTGTGCCTGGTCTTCTCTTTCTTGTCTGCCTGAATGCTGAAGGACTCGTGGCTCTTGCGGAGGTTGGAGCCACTGGGTGCATGGCGACCAGACCGCTGACAACAAATAAAGTCAGAAGATGTCAGTGCTCTTGTTTCAAAGTAAGCTTTAGAAAAGTATAAACATCTGACATTCCAGTCAAATGGAAACACTATAGAGATACCAAATAATGTCTTATGTCTGACAAATATCTGTTGTTTTGGGCATTTCTAAGCTTGTTCCAGTTCTTCCCATTTCAACCCTCCACTGGATATTTTCCACATACTTTGGTGATGGAGTTAAACTAAAAATGACCTGGAATTTAGCGCTAAAAACAAAATCCGTTTCCACATCCGTACTGCTTTTTATTAATTTCCCGTTGTTAGCACTATTAATAACAATCATAAAACAATGTGGAACGTTATGTGGATAATTTTGGTTAGTTTTGGAAAAACCACAGATATTTACCCGATTGTTTCCATGAAGGTTGTTGTAGATTATTCTAAAGCGTTTTCTTGTATAGTTGCATCTGTAAGTTCCACCCATGAGGTACTCAATGACGAGGCCCACATCAATTAGTGTTATTTTGTAGTTTGGTGGCAAGTTACCCTTTACAGAAGGATAAAAAGGTTAGGAGGAAGGCACAAAGATTTAACACTCATGGTTTAATGAATTACAAATAGGGTATGTCACACCTGTTTGACATCTCTGACAAGATGAAAGAGAGTTGGATTTGTTGGTAATTGTTTCTAAATGGAGAAAAGACAGAACATCAATCAATGGGGTTGAAGCCAAGAAAATTCTTACTCTGAATAAAGTACAAAAATGTTGCCTTAATCTGGTGGCCTCTGTCCATTTAATCAAAAACATATAAATCACACTGATTTACCGTGTTGTAAAGTTCCTCCAGACGATTGATAGTTAGGAATCGATGCATGCTGACCCCATTCTCAATAAGCAGCTTGACAAAGTCCACACGATCCATTACAAGGGCATCTAACATGGCTTGTTCCAAAGACCCAACCTAAAACATGAACATTAGATTTTTATCTAATCCAATGAACTTCTCATTTAGCACAACTACTTTGACTTTATGTTACTGCTATATTCAGTAAGATATCACAACTAATAGAACTACTTTCAAGATAGCCTTTCAGTTATGAACAGTCATAAATGCCTGTTGGCATATTCATAAAGGATAAGATGGCGTATTCATAAAAGAATAAATATTCCTTGAGCAAACTTTTTTTGCTGCCAAAAAAACACATACCAGTAACTGCTGTCCATACAGCAACACATGATCCTTAGCTATGTCCACTCGGTCCCAGGCCAGGGTTAGGACGAGTTGGTCAAAGGCAGAAGCACTTGTGCCTGCAGAAAGAAAGGAAGCCGACTTGATTAAACTGTATCATTAATGAACAAGTGATGAACTACAATCAGATAGATAGTAAGATTAATCTGGTACTGCAGCCTTAAAGTCGATTTTATACATGCACCTTTTAGTCCAGGGCTAGGTTCCCTCCCTTCTCTAGCAATCTGCCCATATTTAATGGACTACAATTAAGGATTATCCATTATATAAGGATATGTGTTTTTTTCCCCAATTAAATGTATAAGCATTGTACATTTTTGCTGTATCTGCATTAACTGGCAGAAGAGTGATTACTTAAAACAAGTATACTTCATTGAAAGCTTTCATTGTAGAATTCCTTCATTCCTTCAGACACCAGAACAAAAGCGCTATTCCCCTAGACTTTTTTTCTGCTGCCAGTTTACAATGAAGCACCAGGACAAAAATAGGGCAGCACTATTTTTCACAACACATACAAGCAAATCTATAAAGATTATATAAAGATTGAGAAAGATATAAAGATTGTATGGGATGACAGCATAATGATGTGGAAAAGTTGGGAAAGTTAAAAAATTAAAAACTAGCCCTGTGGGGTTAACAAAAGTGGGCAAAAGCTCTCAGCCTGCTGTGTTGTCTTAAGGGGCCAAGAAAGGGATGCCTTACTGGTTCACCAACAATAATAGAGCACTGACAGAAATATTTAAACTCTCAAGCACACCCTCTAGAGAGCTTTAAATGGACAGACTGACCAAACTTGTTTTTTGTTTTGGCATAATTCGCTTATTGGCAAACATGTTAAGTAGGTTATAGGTGGGACAGTAAGGCATACCAACAGTATTGTCTATCCTAGATCCTGACTATGACTACATCAAAAGCACATCCGCGGGACCAGCCTGGCACAAAGAAATGTTTACTCAACACAGGTGAATAACCCAGCAATGTTCTCTCTCAAAAGGTACAAAGGCCCAGGCACTGCAGTAATAACGACAGGGGAAATAAAAAAGAAAAAAGAAAAAGAACTAAAGGAAAAAAAGAGAGGGAAAAAAAAAACGCTTTGTAAGATAAGAGTCCAACAACAGAAACTTAAGGAGTTTCCCTGCCAGTGAGTCCCCTTGTGTGGAATGCAGGGGGGAAAACGCTGCCCACAGGGAGGGGCTCTCCCACTGTTCGTCTGTGTGGATGATAGTCGGCCTGCTCCAGCGGCCGAGGTCCCTGCGCAGCGAAACCCAATGCGGGCTTGGCCACATGCCCTGCTGCCACAGAGATGAGGGCCCACAGGAAGAGCGTGTGACAGAGCGGGACCGGACGCTCCCCCCACCCCACACATCATCACCCTGCCTGCACATCCACTTGGCAACGGGGGGAGACCGTTCCCAAAACACATCTATATTAATTTAGGGAGCGAAACCATCCAGAATGTAAACAGGGGCAGTGAACCCCAATCCCGCCGTGCTGACATCTGTGTGCGATTAGACGCACGAGGACACAGACTCACGGATCACAGGTTTCATTTATCAACAGGCATGACATGGGACCATGAAAACCTTTAGATTAATGTGCACCATTAGATAACAGGGTACAAAGCATCAGGCTTTATTTGTGCAATAGGAAATAAAGATTTCAGCGGCAGATTGTTTTCACCTACCTTTTAAGAAGGCTTTGAGTATGGCAACATCTATATCTTGGTGCTCCTCTGCTCCTACATGAAAGACTGTTATCTTTTATATTGCCAAAAGGGAAGATGGGGGGAAAAAATACTTATTAGGACAGCAAAACTATGGTCAAAACAAATGATGTGTTACAAAATGGCTTAAATATGGTGCTTGGTGTAGATTGGTATTATTTACCAATTCTTTGTTCTTCATGCATTCCATTAACGTCTGGAAAAGGTGGATGGCATCACTGTGGCTGAAGTTGAATGTCTTCTTGATTGTAGCAATGATGTCGGCCTCAACACCGTCTGGGAGTCCCCTGAAAGGCAATCATCAATACTCCTCATCACAAGCTGTTCATACTCTTAAAAACCTTAACCAAAAAAAAAGGCCCTGTTGAGCACTATATTACTAATCCTTCATTGACCGTGAGACAGCTGGCTACACTGTAGTGTGCCGGTTTCCTTCACTCACCCTCCTTCTTCGGTCTGTTTGTGCACGTAGGCCAGGATGTCAGCGGCCCGGCCGGTACCCTCACACACCACCACGGGCACTGGGGGGCTCTCCTGCAGGTACTCCAGCACCGTCAGGATCACATTGGGGCCCCCCTCAAAGATCAGAGCCACCACTGGGACACCCTGACCGATCCCTGTCCACACACACACGTTTGTTTACATTGACGGATTTAACATAAACAAAATACACAGTAAAACACATCTGATAGTTTATGTCAGTGATGTTACTGAAGAGGCCCATCACATTCATCAATTCCAAATGATTCATTCTGATTATGTGGTCCTGTATTCGTTAACCATTACCTTTTCACTGCACTAAGAAACGTATTGCTAAGCAATTCTCACAAATATATTTAGTTCTGCAAAATGACTCATAATTCTAGGTTAAACATCATAGATAGAGAACAAGCAATTTTTCATTCATTTGCATGCTCTGGCAAATTACTGTTTTAAGGTCACAAGTCCGTAAACAGCAAAATAACAATTTAAGCTGCACTTAACTTGGAGTGATAACAGTGATCAGCCGTGGCCCCATAGAGGCAATTTCACAGCAGCAGTAGTCCTAAGAGTAAGCTATATTAAGACTATGTAGTCACAGCACATGCCTTATCTTGAAAGTTAAAAGTCTTGATTTAAAATGTGTTTTTAACTGGGCATCAAGTGGACAAGTCAGATACAGGGAGGACCCACACAAACATGCTTTTACACATTTCATGTGCCATTTCTCTAAAGAGTTTGGACTACTGTACTCCAGTAGCCCCAGCAGTGGATGGGCATGAGGCTGAAGGGAGCCCTTACTGGCATGGATCCTCTGCAGGTTAATGTGCTTCTCCAGCTCTCGCCGCAGGTTGACCTCCGCCCCGTATTTCCCCACTGTCCCATCATCCACTAGGATGAAATGCGAGTGGAGGTTGTTGAGCACGTTCAGCTTGCTCAGGGGGTTCAGCAGGGTTTGGTATGGGGCGACCACCTGCACAGTGAGAGGGCATGCGCTGTCATTTGGTTATCACGCTCTTGTTTATTTGTTATCTTTTCTATCTTTCTCCCGTGTTTTCCCCTAAGTGACTTTCTATCCCTTTTCACATGCCACTATTTACATAGAAACAGTTTCCTCTACAACTTTAAGGAGGCTAAACAATCCAGAGGTCTGAATACTTTGGACGACCTGTTCTCCAAACAACTTGGCCCACCATCAATCAGACATGTTTGCCAACAATCGATATTTAACACTGAAAGAGACACATATATCTTAAGGCAAAATACCTTCATAATCTACACAAGATGTTATTATGTATATTGTTAAATCAAAGGAGACATTTGTGTTGTGTGGTGTTGTGTTGTGTTGAGTAAGGATTACATCCCAGAGGGCATTAGAGAGAGACTGGACTCACATCTCTTCCAATGAGGTCGTTCCTATTCTCTATAACCCCCCAGGGGGCAATCCCAATAGTGCAAATTTTCCGTGAGGATCTCGAAGAGTGCTCTTTCAGGGCGTCCCCAACATGTTTGGCCACACCTGCAAAATACAACATAAAAAACAAAACAGCAGCTCAGGTCAGCAAAGTTGAGTCTGCCAAGAGTTCCACCTGACGTGTTACTTATTCCCAAATCCCACAGAAAGTCAAAACAGAGGTGTGTTCAGTCACTGTCAGCTAAACAGGAAGACAGATGCCTTTTTAAACTAGCAGCCTCTTAAAATAGTGCTGCTCTACAGCATTAGGCCTGTCTGGCCCTTGACGCCATCATTACCAATCCCAGTAAATATCACGTTAGATAATTGGCCCACAGAGACATCTCCAAAAGCGTATCATTAACTCCTTGTTTCTTAGTCTTCCATTAGTGGCTCTTTGGCAGACACCACCCTAGATAAGCTGGCATCCAAAGTTTTCAATGTTTTTTCCAATCAACTTCCTGACAAATGTTGTGTGTAATCATGCTTGTGTTGTTGGTCTCTGGTGTTTATTGTTGGAGTGGAGGGGTAACGGGGCGGTGCTATGAGGGTCTTGCCTGTGTTGACTCCACCAGTGAGGATCCATGCTCCGGTGGTGACAGCAGCTTTGATCAGGCCCTTCCCCACCACCTGCTTGATGCGTGGATGCAGGTCGAAGTTCTGGACGCCTCCATGGACAGATATGAGGATTTTGGGAAGCTCCATCTGCCATTCTTTTAGCATTAGGCGAAGGACACTCTCTGGCGTCGAATCGTAGGATAGTCGACAGTACTGCGGAGAGAGGACACAAGTGAGTCACGTCCTCAAGTTATTTAAAGTGCTTAAGCAACACTCTGTGATTTAAAGATGACCCAGAGCCAGTCTGACTGAGCTCGGGATGGCCCACCTTGGCTCTGTAGGAGTGGGATCCTCCCTGGAAGTTGATGGTGCCGTAGGCATCGGTGGGGTTCTCCTCGGTGTGCTTCTCCATAGACCACTCCTCCAGCTCGGGCATCTCATTCTCACCCAATTTCACATCCGAGTATTTCATGGCCAGGCTGGCGGTGAAGCCCGCATGCTGCCTGACCAGCCGCCCACAGCAGCACCTGTGGACACGAGGCCCCACAAAACTCTGCTTAACATGTGCAGTAATGACAGGAGTCCTACATGACATTTTATTTCCATAATGACTGGAACTAATGGCACTGTTGTGATAACATGTAATTGCCATTAAAACAAGTCATAACACATTCACAAAAGGTTGAGTAACCATACATCTACAGTCTACATAGCATATTTCATGTCTAACTTTTGCTTATATTTCTCTGCTGTTTTAGAGTGGTGTTGGGTGTCATGGACCCCGGTAACCCAGAGGCCTGATACTAGATCAGTGCCGGGGGAGGGTGAATCCTTTGTTCCCGTAAACCCTTCGGCCACATGAGATTTTCCACCTCACACCCTCCTACATACAGTATATGCCAGTAAAGGCTGAACCCCATCCAAATTTCATGCTTTGAATAACAGTAGGGAACACAATTACATCCTGGCCTTCGAAGCCCAGGAACTAATTGCTTCCTACAGAGGGGTGGTGCACAGTTTTGTATACCAGCCCTGCCTAAAACTGGAGATCTGAGGCCAAACTCAGCTGATAACGCTGCTACAGTTACAGCCAATCTGGTCATGTGCTAGCAAGACATTCTACACATTTAAAAATGCATTTAAAAAAACATTTACAGATGGTGTTGTCTAAAATGATGGATAAAAGTCATCTTTGGCAAACTACTGGCCAGCGCTTTTTATAGTGGTTTGTAGTTAGAGATAATGAAAATCACACTGAATGAAGGAAACGCCAGACACTTACCGCACTAGCTGCTGGCAGACCTGACATCCTGGAAGACATCTAGACAAATAAAGAAAAACAATACATATCAATATTTGCAATACACATATAGTGCTTGTGTGTAAAACAAATCTACACTACTGGTAACGTGTTACTGATTTCTGCTTCATGTTAACAACAAGGGTTTATACAAACCCCCACTTCTGTTAAAGGTCAAAATCCCTGTGCAGAGCTCTTCTTGCTCCAGGTGCTGATGGTGTGCAGTATAACTATTGAAAAGTCAAAAGAGTAGTATACATCACACACTGGAGTGTGTGATGTATACTACTCTTTTGACCCCACTTCTGTTAGTTTAGCAGTTCATCAAATCACTCAGTAACAAAATGTCAGGCTCCAGGTCCTGGAATGTTCTGACTGACTTATTGCCTTGAGCACTCAAGAACTCAATGGACTAGAGAGGAATAGTCAACTTATTGGTTTGGATAGACAGCAAAGAATTTGATCTGTTCAGACAACGAATGATAAAGAATGATGATTCTACGCTCAAGCTCCAAATAGAATCCTTCTATAGACTTTCCACATGAAAGTGTGACATTCCAAGGTTTGGCAAAACTGCAGAGGTTGAAAGTCAGCAATGTGACTGTTACACAAGAGTTTTGGACAGACTAAGATTCTTGATGCCATTTTTTCTGTGCTTTATATTGGGCATTAGACACACAATTTACATTTCAGTGGCATTGTCATTGAACATAAGGAGCAAGCAACCATACTATACCTGTGGGGGTCTTTCGACACTGGTAGTATATATACACATTCCCTCTTGGTGAAAGTTCTTTCTATCCAGGATTTCTGGGACTGCACAGAACCAAAAGATCACAGATCGCTTAGACAAAGGCAAAACAGGAAGATTACAAGTTAATGTAAACACAAAGATGCAAAGGACAGTAAGGAAAATGACAGGAGAGCGAATGTGGGTAAAATAATTGATATTATTAAATAGATGAATCAAACATCATTTTTTTCTTCCAGTTATTCATAAACAGCATTTCCATTTCATAAAAACCAGAGGCATGCAGCAGCCATTCCAAAGCCCTCTGAAGTTCTCCTGCAGCAGCATTGTTGAAGCGCATCTCAAATCAACCAAAATGGCAGAGGTTATAAGTGCCCCGCTAATCCAGGCTTTATTGAAAATCCTACAGGATCAGTACACTACTTAATAAACAAATAAATGTAATCAGGGAAAATCCTTTGTACCCCTAGTCCAGCGGAGGCCATTCACAGGCACAAACTCAATCACTCCACGCACTGCTTCCGGCAAGAAGTTGCATACAGCTGGAGGGATTTAAACTCCTAAGAATTTTTAATTAAAATTTCGAGCTCCACTACCTTCTGGTTTTTTGACAAAAATAATTCAGGGGCCCCAAAGACATCTGAGCCACGACATACACTCAAGCACACAGCAACAATGTCAAAGTCTCAACACACCGCCTGGTGAAGAAACGCTGACACCATGTGAGGAATATCTATACTAATTAGCCAATTGCATTTGCGTCGGCCATAATGAAAATTGAGCCAGGCGCTCTGACAGATGTACCTCAAAGTCATCTTCTTCGTCTCGCTGCTTCAAAGCTCGGTACAGGAACATAACCACAGTTCTTCCAGCATCGCCCACACCACCCAAGCTGTCCAAATCCCTTAATCACTCTTTTGTTTTCATGCGACCGGTTTGCTCCAGGTGTCAAAGTCTAAAACCACGTATCGGAATCTTCCACACAAAAAAAAGAACTTTTCCAGGTTAAAGGCTGAACAATCAGACAGAGGGTTCCGTCCGGCTACATCTCCGCCCTGGTTAATTTGTAAGGGTGAGGAGAAGTGGAGGTTTGGGGCTTGATGAATGTCTCTGCGCCAAGGCAGATTATTGGAGAGGAGCGAGGGGCTGGAACTGAGGGTGATCTATGCCATGGACACCACAGCACCTGGAGAAGCATGCAGACACATTAGGCTGGCTTCCACATCAAAGGAGGTGGCCTCCCTGATTGCCCGTTTGCACGGCTAACACTAAAGTGGGAGTGCTCTCGAGAGCAAATCTGACCTAGCCACATGTTTCTGTCAGACTACCTTGGCGCTACTATTTGGAAGCGTTCCTCACTCATATTAGACGTTATTTAAGTAAGTATGAGGACAAGTGCATATAGTGTTCTAACGGTGTACAGGGGAAAAAATCTACAGACACTTCTTTCTACAGTCTTGAGTTAATCTCAGACTGATCATCAGTAGCCCAACAACAGCAGGATGCAGTCCCTCGCTGGAAATTATTTCATAAGTGGCTTCCCCACATACAAGGTTTAACAATATGCAAAAGAAGCTTACTTGGAGGGGCCATGCCAACAGGAACCACAGTAACATTTGCCAGAAAGTTTTTGCACATTTTATAAACACCATCCTGATTAGCTTAAGAGGCACTTTTAAAGAATCCAAGGCAATGAGTTGAATGATGAAAGCATACCTCACCAATAGGCATATTCACTTCAACACTTCCACTGGTTTCAGCTAATGAGTGGCACCATTCATGCCAGATTTTACGAGAACCATCTTGAGATTAGTGTGTATCAGAGGAAAGGCCTCTGCTCAAAACCAGACCGATTTGTCTGTGTTAGGGGTTTAAAGGTATGTATTTGCACCGAACCGCTTAGTTACAGGATGTTAGGTTCAATAAAGATGTGTACTGAATGTACCGAATGCAGTCTTCAGCAGTAGGCTTTTTTTCGTGTGGACCATGTTTCAAATGGGAGTTTCCATACAAACATATTAAGTGGCGGACCATATGTCAGTTTAGTTCATGAATGGCAAAAAAACATTTGACACCTTTTCAAAACACTATTCCTGCTAATATGTGTTCAGTATCAGCAATATTGTCAGTGAATGATAGACTACACCACTGCTGCTAGCCTAAGTGATACGCAGAACTACGCTAGCCTGGGTTTTCCCATGCTGACTGATTATACACTATTTTATTAACGCTGCTAAGCAGCCTGGATTCCATGGACTTTGTTTTCACCTCAACGAAGGAACCAATCACAGAGCGGAGGGGGGGACAGCAAGACCATGACGACACACCGAAGCGGTTATGAGCTAAGTACAGACGAATTTGATAGACATCCGTAGCGCCCAATAAACGGCTCTGGGCATTCGTAAACCACATTTCAAATACGAGAAAATGTACATGTAGTTCCCAGACCGCATCTCAATGAGATGAGGTTTTGGCGCCAGGCTAGAACTATGCAGTATACCCACTTAAAAGCATCATAAGCTCAGTATACCCACTTAAAATTAGCCTGGAGATTCCAGACCCAAATCCGAAAGATTAATGGTCTGGCCATGAATAATGTAATGGCACAACTCGAGGGGCGGCACCAAGCATGCATTTGAAAATCTCACTGCACGCAATTGACTGTATACGACCAATGTTTACGGACTTGATTCCGGACTTCGACGCAATTGGATAACACTACGACTGTCATCTGTTTAGCTCGCCTCTGGCCCGCCTATATCAGATACACCGATGTGATTGGTTCCCCGCGATACAAGGGACAAAAGTAACGTGCATCATTACTCATTGCCAGAGTGACTCGCTAAGCACATTGAAACTGTGCTCCCGCGAGAACTCTGGATTCCCAGGGTAACTAAAATAGGCAAGGATACGTATTAACATTTGGAGTTGATCACAGTATACCCACTACAGCTAACTAGACTACATCACAGTATACCCACTACAGCTAACTAGACTACATCACAGTATACCCACTACAGCTAACTAGACTACACGACTGGCTAGCAGTACTTACAGGCTTACTGTACCAAAAATTAACCGAACCGTGACTTCAACACAAGAGGTATGTACCAAATTGTGATTTTTGTGTACTGTTACACCCCTAGTGTGTAGCATGTCATAGCTGTCCCTAAATAGGACGGTAACTACTTAATTGGGCTGCTAATGCTAGGCTAAAGTCCCTGAGCTGCAGCCTGCAGGCCGCGCTGGAGCAGCGACCACACGGCTCCCCCGAGTGGGCCTTTGCTCCTCCTCATTCCCACACCGGTGGACTGTGGCACTGCCTCAAGCCTTTTTCCCACACTGTAGTGGAGGAGGAATGGCCTGCAGTAACAGTTAACCTTCCTCACTTTCTAGTGCCCTTACTTGAGCAATTGTCTCAAGATAAGATCTATCCCGTCACTTCACTCACATTCACAGACACACACACGCTCAGACACACAGGCACACATACACCTAACTGTGCAGTCTGTTAACCAGACTTGCATTATCTGAGCACAAAGGTGCATAATTATCTAAAACTAACACAGAAGCCAGCAGGGGTATATTAACACTAGACTGCCCTTTACAGATGAAATGCACCAGTAGGGGGACAATATCTTACACTATCTAAGGGAAAAAGCATTTAAAATCTTTTGAACTTTGTTCCCTTTTTAAATATCATTCTATTCAAGAATGCCAACTTGACAACACATGTTAACCCAACAATTACTGCTTTCCCAGAAGGGCTCATAAAAATGGATTCTGTGAACTGGAGAGCACACAACTTTCTGTGAAAGAAGGCTAGAGAAATCACACTTGACAAACCAGTTTTCAACAGCATGTGACTACAGGTCTTAAGCTTGCCCTTTATCTATAAATAAAGCAGAGTGCAAACACAAAACTTCCACGCTGCTTCTTTAGGACTAGACGCCATATGACATGTCTAAAACTCTCCACTGCAAAAAAGAAAAAAACTCTTTCTCTCTAACAAATACTTGCAACGTTTATGTTTTTTTCCCCCTTTTCAAACCGAGGGCCTTGCTTCCATGGGTAATTGTAGCTTTGTCATGAAAATGAACACAAAGGCTAAACACACACACACACACACACACACACACACGTGCGCACACACAAACAGAGAGACCACATAAAGGTGGAAAGGGAGGCTTGAGCTGCCTGCTCACACTGAGCTATAGGAGTACAAACTGCCCAACTAGTGTTACTGTACATCAGCTGTGCACTGTGCCCTACATCCACACGGGATCCGCGAGTCCTTCAGGCGCTGCTCTGATGAGGAGGATGCTGCTGTTAGTGCCGCATCCCTACACCAAGGCTTTTTATGGAAACGCACCACCACAAGCATGAGAACTGGAGGATGCCGCATGTCATTCATAAAACACACACACACACACACACGCACGCACAGCAATTCACAGCACAGGTCCAGATTATGTTAAGCCCAACTCATCCCAGGTGTGAGATCCACTCTGGTCTCCCTTTTCTTACAGAAGATATTGATGTTGCGCTGGACTCCCAGCTGATCTATTCTGAGCTATTTGATATTCACCCCCTGACCTTCTACATTGCATTATCGAGCATCTCTATCTGTTATGCCCCCCACCCCCATCCCCAGGCCAGATTAAAAGAAAGAGTTTCTGGGCGTCGCTCTACACAACTGGCAGTCAGCCATGAGAAAATGGCCTGCATGGCATCAAGGCAACTGCCTTAATATTGTCTCACAATCAAAACCTCAGGAAGAGGGCAGAGCTAACAAGACCTGATCATAGAAATAATCCTTCAGTGGTAAGGCTTAATATGTTACAAGGCCTATGTGTGGTATGGTAATTGCTTTGCAGTGCTCAAAAGCTGCATGTAGAAAACATGGAGGGTTACAAGATTTTTATATACTATTAGTCTTGATTTATGCTTAACCTTTTACCACTTTATGTCCATCCTGTGACTGCTAAACCCATGGTTGGGGCGGAGGTCCCGTCCTTCCAGAACCACTGCTGAGTAGGAAAGCAGCAGGAGTAAGCTGAAACATGTGATGGTCTTAGAGGCTACGGTGTGAGGGAAAAGACCTCTCCACATGCCTGCCAGCAGTCACGCCACAGAGAAGGTCCACAGGCATCAGGCAAACAAAGAAGTTGTTTGGCAGATTTCAATGCCAATTTTATATGCACTGCTGCTATTGTAAGTGTATTGTAAATGCAAAGATGGGATGTAGATGAAGTCATTCAGACTGTATCATCATGTCAGCTGATTCAAGACACAACACCCCCCCCCAACCCTCCGAAGACGAGTCTGTCAGAGACATAAGACTTTTTTGTTTTTAGAAATAAACCAATAAACCACTCTTGATTACCTTACATGTGTATGATCTATCTGTAAGAATCATGGTAATCATAATAGATAATTGTTAATAATAGAACCGTAGCATCTTCACGCTTTCCTCTGCTGTAATTTGAATGTTATTCCTCATTTTTTTGTCATTTTGGATAAAAGCGTACTGTTGCTTCATTAACATAGACTGCACTAACTATATCTTTGTCCTGCAAAAGGGGACAAAGTAATAATGACATGTTCAGAAAAGCTGGGTTTTCCTACACTGTGTTATCTGCAAGGGACATGCCATTTCACCAGAATTCAACAATGAGGTTGGATATCCTTGTATGGATTTCTGGTAAGGATTTCAACTACTAGGGATTTCCATTAACATTATGCCACATTTCCAGAGCTAGAGTATTTCCAGAGTTACAAACCAAACATTTGTGATATGACACAAAATACATAGGAGTAAGATAAACCATTTCTAACCTGAACCCTGAAACAAACGCGTAATCTGTCAGATCAATCACCCAGGAGTCATGCTGCTGAGGAAGTTGGTGACGCCAAATTGTGTTGAGCTACTGGCGCGAGCCAGAGTGGTGCAAAGTGACTGTCCTGTGCAAGCCACGCTGACAGCACACCTGTCCTTCCATGGGTTGCGCGCTCACTGACAGATCATGTAAGAGCATGTGATGAAACTTATGGTAATTACTCAGCGTCTTCTGAGAGACAACCAACATAACTAAGGGTCATGCGACTAGCAAATATTATCTATTCTAGCTAGGAGAGCTCGGTAATGTTAACGTTAAACTTTGACAAAAACATTAACGTTAACCAGTCATAATACGAATTACAAATTACCCCTTTTCACGTGGGTCACCTAATGTAATCATACAAATGCTAAACCTTCTGATATCCTCATGTCTAAAATTACATTTTGATCCCAAGGACAAACCGATTAAAGATATAAAGTTAAGCAAGCCATCTGGTTGATGTCAAGATGAATAGCCAGTCTGACAATTCTAACTGTTGTTTACAAATTAGTTGTTTGTTAGCAAAAAGCTTGAGAGCCTAGACCATTTACCATCTAGCATATGAACAAAATAGCCAAGAAACCATATCAAACACTGGGTTGTTAAACAGCAAATATGATAACTCAACATTACTTTCGAACTCAGATGAGCTGGGTGGCTAGCCTTACTTTCCTTTAGCTAACAACATTAGCTAAGTAGCTAGCTCACCAGAGAACGTTAGTCAGTGAGAGCATGCATGCACGAGTGGGCAAGTAACGCAAATTGCACATACCCATCCCTTAAATATTATTTGCACACCTCACTGACTACTGGTAGGGATAATGGGGCTAAACCCTAGTTAGCAGCCCGACAGAGTGTAACTTGCCGGTTAGAGAACTTAATTTTATCGGACGCACTACTAGCTATTGTCATCGGTCCCAGGCTTGACAGTCGGCATGCAACGACTTGCTCAAGAGACATTCCACTAACTCGTCTGACTGAAAGAGCTAGCCTGCTGCTCCAAATCTGTGTGAGTCCCCCAGCATTACAAGGACGGGTAGAAAAGTATGAAATATCAAGTCGTACCATTCTCTTCACCGTTCAGACTCAGGAAGAGCTGTTTCGTGGTTTTTAGCCATCTATTGACGGTGTTATCAGTTAGCCTTGAAAGGAAAGCCCAGTTGACGTTGGAGAAATCTGCCTCCGCTCCAGCTCCAGCGGAAGGTTGCTTTTTCATAATTGTGCGACTCCGAACTGACGCTGCGTGACGAGTCAGCTGAGTCAGCCCGCAGGTTAGTCACGTGAGGCAGGAGGAGCAACAACGAAAAAACTCAGACACATCACCGCCACAGACAGTATCACGCAGGGCCATTTTATGATTGGGCATAGTCTTGCATGTGACTTGTACGAGGCTACAATCCAAGACATTGAGAAGCAGTAGCTCTGAAGTATTCTTCTGTACAAAGTTTATCAGTACCTTCTGAGGTTGACCTTATAACATAAAAGCTTCTACTCTTTGATGCAGATATGGAAGTTAGTTGGTGGAGTGGTTGCCTATATGTGTGCAAATGTAAACAGCCTTATCCACAATTTGCTGATGTCTTTAATTGTAATTTAGCAGGAGGATATATTTCAGGGGTCATTCAATCAAATATCTGCAAGTAGTTGAGGTAGGCCTACACCAATAGGCTTCTACAATGCTGACAAGGGTCCACCATTGTGGTGTGTTGGTATATTTCTTGCAATAGAGCAACATGCCATCAGACAGTTCTAGTAGGCTATTGGTCTGTTTTAGATAGGCTACTTCGGCTCGTCCTATACCTATATGACTATTAAATAGCTTTAGTGGCCTACTTATGACAACTAAACTCACTGGACATTGCAGTGAAAATGCAGGTCTAAATGTGGGTGGTGACACTGACAGACATGATGATTAAGCAGCCCATGCACATTTCTATATGTGCCAACACCAGCAACTTAATGGTTTGTAGGCTATGGGCCCTTCCACTATACCACATTTTCAGAGGATAATATTGTGTGTATTGCACTGCATTTATTTGAGATGTTCATTGATAAAGATTACACCAACAGGTTATAACCTTTTTGGTTTCTAGCTCCACCAGTTATGTTTCATTATTAAGTAGCAGTGGAAGCAAAACTTGTGCTGTAGCCCACCTACTGTTGTTGCCTACTGTCCAGCACCACTTGCCATGGGTTACGGGAATAGTTGGCAAGTGACACGGGACAGTTTGCCACACGTCACCAACATCAGTAGTTTTTACTCCTGCCTTAATATTCAAATAACACAATATCTCACCTCTAAAATCACAAAGATTAGAGAAAAAGTACAAAAACTAAAAACTGACCTCAAACAAATTCTTAGTTGCACTCTCTTCTGATTTTTCTGGTCTCCAGAATATGAAAACAGATTTGTGTATCAACAAATAATTTTTTCTTCTTTCCTCTCCTCATCAATTGTCTAACGACCCTTCAGACTTCCCTGGATCATATACAACCTTTTACAAAGTAAACTAGCTCCACCTCATGCAACTAACAGTAACATGCTGCTACACTGATGCTTCTGTTTTAATAATCTAATAATGTCATATAAGAGAGCCCAAATCATGTTTTCATTTTATAACTTCACCTGCTGGTAATGTTTAAAGCAACAATTCAGGCTTTTATCAGGTAACTAGTTTTGGCAAATTCATGTTGATGGTATGCCGTGTGATTAATACCTGTATTGTTACACCAACACTCGGCTGCTTGAAGTGTGAATTTTTCATACAGGACTTCCACTTTTAATGGAGTTACTTTGATGCTTTTACTGAAGAAAAGGGCTGTGAAAGAGGTGGAAATCTAGTTCCCATTCTGCATAACGTCCCTTAAAGTTTTAAATAACAGTGAGAGATGTTCTCTATCAGAGATGGTAAAGGTACACACTGTCCACTCAAATAGAAGTAGATACTTCTGTAAAAAAGACTCAAGTCAAAAGTACAAGTAGTGATTCAACTTCTTTACTCAAGTAAAAGAAAGTAACTAGTGCATCCTCTGAAATGTAGGCTACTTGAAGTATAAAAGAAAAAAGTATACTAGTCTTTCTGAAGGACTATTTTACCAGTTGTTTCTGTAAAAAGAAGCAGACTAGCCTACGGTGATATTTTAATTTAATATATCTAATTCCTTAAAACTATTTCACTGTCCCTATGAAATTTCATAACAAAAATTCAAGCAAACTTGTTGCCTACTACCAATCCAAGGATGAACTTGCAGAGAAACAAACATTCTGTTTGTCTGTACATTCTGATAAAGTACTGAATCCAACAAAGAAGTTTTCCATCATCATGTAACCATTGTTTTGGTGCTGTCCCTTAGGTGGCACCCCTACAGTTGCAGCCAACCCCCTTTTTGAATCACTATTGATGTCCCTTCCATTAAGGTTGAAATTAGCCTTGATGTTGGGAAAGCACACAATGACCTTAAATGCACATAACTGATAACTCGCCTCAAATGCAGTAACACAAGCAGCGAGCCAGTTTTGAAAATATTAGGAGTAGAAAGTACAGATATTTCTGTGAAAATGTAGAGTAAAGTAAAAAGTTATTTAAAATAAATACTCAAGTACAGATACCTGAAAATGCTACTTAAGGACAGTACTTATTTGTACTTTGTTCCTTCCCACCTCTGTTCTCTATATTGTAGGTCTATTTTGGTTATGGCAATAGTAAGGTCAGATGGGAACATCATAAGAAGGCACTCTTTGCAAAATAAGAATGCATCTGGTCATGTAAAATAGAGAGAGCAGAGCAGAGCATTTTAAACCCCCATTTAAAATATTTAGCTGATCGCTTTTAGTGTTGGATTTGGATAGTCACAGTTCTTTAATAACAATTTGGCCCCTTTGTATTCCAATAGTATATTTGTGAGGACTAACTAAGCAGTGTGTTGCTGTTTGAGCAAACATGCTAAATAAGATTCCAATGAGTGGAAATCCCCTGTGTTTGTATAGTCCACATATCTCAGTTAAGTTCAAGCCATTACATATTATCAGTCCTTATTTTCATAGGTTTCAGTCCATGCTTAAAAAATTGCAAAATGCAAATATCCAAAATCCATGAAACGAGCGCATTCGATTCTCATAAATCTGATTCTGAATAAAAATACGAAATAAGGGGGGTGTTCTGTTCTAGCTCTGTTTTGAGGGGGGTTCTTACCCCTCAAGCTTGAAGGCAAACCCTAGCTCTGTTTTTCATCACCAACCAACTGGAAAAAGGTCCACATATGTTCTGAGAAGTAACTGTATTGACACACTATATCCATCTAGTCCCATTGGGGTTGTATTGTGAATAATGTCATGTCATGTGCATCTTCTTGCATTCCAGTTGACAAGAGTGTTGATAGTCAATAGTAAACTGCATCATGAAAACATCAGCAACACTTTTTAATGTGTGTAAGTTGCTTACAAAAAATAACATCAAAAAAGACAAAGTGTAATTCCAGCAAAAAAAATGACCCAAGGGTGTTTTTCTGCATTAAAACACATCAAATAAGCCGTGGAGACAGTATTTTTCGTTGATCAACCACTACAGAGCCCCCATAGCCCCAAATAGGGGAGAAACAGCGGATTAGCTAAGGGCCATGAGCAAAACGCTTCTCAAATAGCATTTTTTTAACCAGTAATATTGTTCAAAACAGCATCAAACCTCGTCAGTAGCTTGCTCAAGGTACCTACACATAAAATTAATCACTAACAACATAGATAACGAACCCGGAGTTTATTAAAGAAGATTGTTAATCTCACAGAAGACTAAGATCTCACACAGAGCATGACGTCTATTGCCGGAAGGTAATGCCTTATACGGACTTTCCTTCGAGAGGAGCTGGTAGGGGGACAGTTGGTAAGTGTTCTTTTAGTCTTCTGTAATAAACTTCAGGTTTCGCGTGTGGCGTGTGATTATTAGTATCATTGTATAACTATTTGTGTAAGCAGAAATATTGTTGTGCTGAGCTCTAAGAATAGAGAGTTCAAGTTATATGTTGTTGTGCTGATTTCTAAGAACAGAGAGTACAACTTAAGTGTGCACCCAGACAGACAGGAACTGCACCCTGTCTGGGTGTGTGTGTGGGTAAGAAGAGTATGTCACAATGAAGTCGCTATGTCTTGCTTCCTATTTTCTGTGTGCATCTGTACAATAAAAGACACAGCTTTTGGGCTGCAGAGTCAGAGACTGATGGTGTGAGGAATTCTTCCTTACATTAGCAGGCTCCTCTTGGTAGTTTGTGGGCACATTTATGGCACATTTATTGGCCTTTTAGCCTCTTTTAATTTATTTGATGAGGAACTGATAAAGACTGAGCAGCAGAAAAGTCATAGTCGATACATAAATCGTTTATTATTAGAATTAGGCTATTGATAGCCTACTATTACTTTACTACTATTACTGTTATTATTATTATTATTATTCGGATGAGGCAAAGGAATGTAAATCTGAGTCTGAAATGTTGGCTACAAACAGTCTATACTGCTGTAACTGCACTGCTGCTACTATTAATTGTTAACTTCCGGGAACTATTTGAGGCTTCCTATAGCTGCCATTGTTGGAAAAAAATGAACAGCGTCAATGGAGTTGTCTATGGCTCTGGTACAGATACACCTTGTCAAATATTAGGCTACTCCAATACAAGTGAAAGTCAAAATCTAATTGAGTTGAAGTAATCAAAAATCAAAAGTACAACCATTTTTCCTTTTTAATGTAATATTTTGATAATAATAAGATGTAAATCCTTTGGATGGTCACTAGGTCGTCACTAGCACTGTGTATTCATTCACATGAGTGCATTCACACTGATAATTTTGACAACAAAGTGCGCTGCAAGTAGGCTACACGGATGGTGCACTCATAATGGTAAACAAGTTGAGCGTGGAGCGCTGGTCACTCTTCGCCCTCAATGATCGCATGACCATGATGATAGAACACTTTGTTTAATTAATGGTCTAAAAAAATAGCCTGCATCAGTCCTCTTTCTTCAAATCCCCATGCATATTATAGTAGGCCTATTGGTATAACAAATGACTAGACATTTTTATATTGTAAAAAAGGGGCGGGGGCATTTACGTTCAGTTGTGAAGACCAATAGGCTACTCTACATAGCCTACATAACATGTGTTGCTGGCTGCACTGCATTCTAAGCCATTCTAACATTTTGAATGACAAAACAGCTATGGGGTGTGTAATGGCTTAGAATGCAGTGCAGCCAGCAACATATTTGGGAACATTGAGTTCAATGCTCCAGGCATCTTGGAGGAGAATGCACTGTAGGCCTAGTTCTTGACTTGTTAGGGACCAGTTGGGGCATGTTTCAGGTCTCTGTTGCTGAGATAGTTTCGATCGTCAAGGTCATAATCGCCAAGCATCTTGTAGGGGCTGTTTTTAAAGAGTAGCCTAGAGATTGTCTGTGCTGTGGCGAGTGAGATAAGGTAGGTTATGTGTTGCGTGATATCTCTGCACCCAAGTAGCAGTGCTTCGCCCCAATATACTGTAGTCTCAAGTCAATATATCTGCCTAAATCGTCTTGTCTTCTTAATCTGCATTGGCAGTTGTAGCCTACTCGTTGTGAATACCAGGCCAAGTAATTAGGGATTTTTTTATTGGCTCACTTTCACTAACAATGCAACGAGAGATTCCATTCACTAAGCTATAAGACAATGCATGTAAGGAGACAGAAATGCTTTTGCTCACTTATCTATCCCTCAGTAAGAGAACAAAGGATAGCCTACTTTGTTTGTCTTTGGGCTTGTGCTTATATACGGAGCCCCTAAGGATGTGAGCAAAAAAAATCTAAAGTTTAGTTTCATGTGCTAACGCGAAACTTTCATTTGCTCATGCGAAACTTTCACGCACACATGAAACTAAACTTTACATTTTTTTTTGCTCATGTCCCCTTAGGGGCTCCGTATTAGGGGCTCCGTACTTATAAGTGTTTTAAAACACTTCAATATGTCAACTATGATATATTGATAAGAATGATATATAGAAAGCATGATTGATGACATATTAATATGCAGTAATAAGATAGTGACTTGTTTAGGACTCGAAAAATAAGGACTTGGACTTGGACTCGACTTGGCCTTGGTAATACTTGACTTGGACTTGCTTGGGACATCTTTGTCTTGACTTGGGACTTGACTTGGACTTCAGCGTTAAGACTTGAGACTTACTTGTGACTTGCCAAACAGTGACTTTGTCCCACCTCTGGCCCTTAGCTAATCCACTGTTTGCAATTTAGGGCTATAGCATATACCGGAGCAGGCTCTGTAGTGGTTGATCAATGAAAAATACTGTCTCGGCTTATTTGATGCGTTTTAATGCAGAAAAACACCCCTGGGTAAATTTTCGCTGGAATTACACTTTAAAGGTCAATTTAAGGCAGCAATAAGGCCCCTCCCTCAACAAATTCCGATCACCAAAAATGTACACCAAAGCTCTGAAAAATTAATGATACAAAACCTTTTTATACAAGTTGTCTGTTATTTGATAATAAACATCTCAAACAATTAAAGTGCTTTGTCCAGTCACTTTTGTCTGTCACTGAGGCAAAAATGTCAGCAGTAGCCTTTGATATTCAAAAAAGATTTTACAGCATCACAAGAACAATTAAGCACATCAAGAAGTAATCACCAATCTATTAATGTCAATTTAAAATCTAATAAAACCATGATTGATCATTATGAAATGTGTGCCATTACCAAAGTCCCTTTGTGTTAAAGGTGGCGTCATGTATACAAAAATGGAAATCTACTGATCCAAACATCCAGTGGCTTATGGGTTACAATCAGCATTTTCTTTCCCCACTGGCATATCCAGGTTCTCCATCTGTGAGGAAGACACCAGGAATACACTCTAGGTTAGAAAGCTTAATATTAGATCTGACATGACAGACAATATGACAGACAATTTCACATTACTTATAGATCTCATAACTTTAACTCCCTGATTTAATTATTTTTTCATATGAGTAACCCAGTATTATTTGAAATGTTCAGAAATCTATAATAGATAGTGTATAGTACCTCTAGAGAAGTTACTTCATAAGATATAAAATATATCAATATTGAGTACACAGACATACGTATAATATGTACAAACTACTGACTCTCATATCAAGAGATGGATGGGTTAACAGCACATTTCAATGATGAAACTTTGTACATGAAATAAACTGCAGTGAAATTATCAAGAAAATGGTTGCTATAGAGAAATAAACAGCATGCAAACTGTGTTTCCAATCACTGGAAATGAAAAGTGACCATGACAACGTCATGATTTGTTAGTCTGTGGACACTGGATGGTTAGGAAAGGACGGTGAAAACTGGACAACCCCAACAACCCCAGCGAATGCAGAGCATATGATGTAGAATGCTCAGTAGAGAGGGAAGCAGGATGGGTCTGCAATGGCCAAATATTTAATCCAAGCAACTGTTTGGACATGGAAGATGCTGAGCATCGGCACTGTTGAGTACAGAGCTCAGCACATTCCCCAGAGTTCTGGCGACATCCAGTGGCCTTTTAGTGGCAGTGGATGGACATGGAGGCTTGAGAGGGTAGCAGAGGAGGAAAAAAACACACCACAACTTCACAACAAACGGCAGGAAGCAAGCAGAGGAAAACGTCTCATACACTCAGACAGACCTGGCGATAAAGGCTCCCTGGTAGAGTCCAACACCTAATGGAACATCAAGTAGTCATTTATTATCACTTTTTTTGGCGAAGAAGAAATGTAAATGTTGTACATTTAAACTAAACTTAAACGTGTAAGGTTTCTTTAAAAAGTCTCTCACTTTGTTTTACATCTGCGCTTTCTAATTCAAGTCTTTCAACACAGTGTAAATTTTGGGAGTTCAGCAAATGTAATATTTACCCCCTAATTCCCAAGGACACTTAGGTCGAAGCATAAGCATAGAACTGTCTCACTGTGAAAATATTCCTTGCTTCCTAACTGCTGATTGGATGGATTCACACTCCTCTTTATTTTAACAACAATGTACTGTTTCAATAACAGAAGATCAGATGAAAAAAAAACAATTGCTAAACAATCATGTAATTCCCTTTCCACAGGTTTTCATGAATTACATGATTAGATGATTACATGAACTTTTATGTTTTCCATTTACACTCTGAGTGCCACCTTACAACCGTAACAACAGGTAAGATCAGGATCGCCTAAGAATTAACTTAATTTTGTTTCGGTAGACACCCGAGAACATAAAGAAAGCCAATAGCTGTGGGTTTGTCCATCTACTGAATACACTTTTTGTGCATTGTTGTACAGTTCCTCATGCTCCCTTCCTCTCTTTCTTTTTAAACAGAAATGAAATCTGAATCGCTGACCAACAACATGTGACAACATCTGACCCGCTCCTCCTGCTCTGTGCGAAGCCTGGGTGAAGATTAGTCGACAAATAAACAGCTCTGCTGTCAGGCATACTGAGCTAGGCTTGGAGTTGCCTATGTGCACACCCACCTGGTAAGTGGTTCCTGCCCAAAACTGCTGCATCTCTTTCCGGCTCCACGCCACCACAGCACTGGTGATGAGGGTGAAAGGCACCAGGTATAGCAAGGCTGGCTGTCCCATCTTGGACAGGAGCATAACCGCGAAAGTCACGATCATGCCCAAGAAGTAGGCTGTTGAATTAAAGACAAGAATCAGAGGCTGTACTCATTGGTGTCCACAATTGGAAACTGAAAAGATTTTTCCACTAGAAATACTACTATTGCAAAATCTTTCCAACAAAAGGCATATTTGGAAACAAAACGTACCTATTGTGCAACAAATGAAGTACACTCTCCTGGAGCTGCCAGTCCAGACATCAAACCTATGGCAGTAGGCGATCAGCAAGCCTAAACAACAAAAACATTTCCTTGTTCATTAAAAACAGACCAAGACCATTGACATTGCTAATGTGTAAGACTGTTGTTACCATGACTTATCAACCAGAGAGAACATATTGGATGAAATGATTTCACCTGGCACAATGATGTCTCCATAGCCCAGGATTGAGAACTGCATGCCACATAGGTTCTGAGCCCAGGCAGAGAACCTGGGGACCCTCATGACCACCGGAAGCTGAAAGGCAACAAGGAGCTAAGCACTGGAGGACTACAATCTACAGACTAACAGAGAAGACATCTTGAAAAAAGAATGGCAACATCTAAACAGCTTTTCAAACCTCCTTCAAAAAGGAGATACAATATGTTCTTCTACACATACTGTAACATATTAAGTTGCAAAAGTAATTCATTGTGAGAGTAACCGCTAGCTTCCAAACACTACATGCTATAGGTGTACTTGCAAATACTTTTGTATAAAATAATTGCAAGCATTTAGATGTTATCCCATTAAAACAGAACCAAAAAGAAATCTGAAACACTCAACATGGAAACTAACAACAGTTACAAGGTCACAACAAGGACACAACAGACACACAAACACAAACAGATACAGATTCCCACCCAACATTAATCTGTTAGTAATGAAAGGTATATAGATGTAATATAAACTCCATCAAACTAACACTTTCAAAGTGAGGGAGGTATTTTTTAAAAGAAGCACCACTAAATTGATATTAAATACTATTTTTTTCAGTGTTAGGATGCAACTGATGCTGAATCAGTTGACTGACTCAATCAGAAATTCTACTTCAAATAAACCTAGGTTTTAACTCAAAGCTATGCTCCAAACATGGGTAAAAGCTCCAGTCACATGAGCAAGGGGATTTATATTTCAGACAGCTATTCTCTTGGACTGTCTAGGAGTGTTGTGTGAAACATAAATCCCTTCATAGCAGAACTATGAAACAGCTGGCCACTCTCTCCGAGAGCTGGACAACATGTTCTTTGTACCCGTTTCCCCATGAAGAGGTGAAAGATGGGTCTTACTTTCTCATAGGTGGGTGTGGGGTCGGCTGGTACTTCCACAATGTTACCATCAGTCTAGAACCAGAGCCAAGCCCAAATACACAGTCAGTAATCTGTCCCTGACACAAACAACCACAGAGGCGCAGCAACGAAAATCAAGTGGGCAATGTTAATGACGCGTTTCCCTGCTATGCTAACCCTCTTACAGCAAACTCCATTCAATAAAAATGACCTCCTGTCCTGGTCATTCTCACCTTCTCCCCAGCAGACTCTGGCCCCAGGGCAACTTGGACCATGATGCTTTCCCCATTCTGTAGACAGCAATACATAATGCAACAATCTTAATTATATGTGCTGAATAATAAAATAACAATACAGAAAACACACAAAATAGTCTAAAGCCTAAGGGAGAAACTGCTTGTGCTGTATTATGATTTATGGTAAAATGGGTAAAACACTCCCTATTTTATGAACAGGGATTAATCAAACAGATGTGTGAAGTGACCCACCGCTGTGAGGAAGGGAGTAATGAAGACAAAGAACACATCATAGAGGAGCAGCAGGCTCAGCAAGATCACGCATATCTGTAGAGAAGACAGACAGGGAGAGAACACTTTAGTAGGGATTGAACACTGTCTTACACTCGTCTTGTGATCTGGCCAGCGTGTCCTCTTAGTGTTGTGGTAAGATAGCATGCATGTGGGATGTAAGCTGAGACACAAAGCCCCAAAGTGTCTAATTACTGTGCTGGAATGCGCTAGGTATGTTAAATACAGCACGGCTTTATGAAGAATGCAGAGCCACTGCAATATGGCTTCACCAAATGTTGGCGAATTCAAGCACATCACTTGAGAAGGAAACTGAGATGTAGACCGTCCTATGGAAGCAAAACAATTTCTCTAGAAAAGACTGTTATGTAAAATGTTCCAAGTCATCCATATCTGATCCATCTAAAAGATCCATAATGAAGTAACATACTGTGAAATGAAGTAAACATTAAATAATCAGTCTGTTTTTACCTTGAAGTTTGAGAGAGTGATTGTTTTCATGAAATTCAGACAAAAGGCAATGCCCAACAAATCTTGGAGTATCCAGATCCATCTAAAAAGATGAAATACCTTGTTTTGCCGAGTCCAAAAATAAACAGCATGTCCATCACCAGATTACTGACTAACAATTCTTAAGATTAATAAGATCACTTGCAAACATTTATAACACCCCAAAATGTACGTTTAAAAAAGGCTTAATTTACTGTTTGGATAATGGTCTGACACTAAAACATATTTACATTTTATAATCCACAATGATTCATTCAATACCAGCCTGGAAAGTAGATGCATGACTACACTATTTTCATGCCAACTTTTCAGACAGACCAGACCTAACAGATCATTTACAGGTATGCAGGAGAGGTATGCTGCAGGTGACACATTACGTAAGGAAAATAGGATTATAAAAATAATTAAAGAATTGAGTCTTTTAGCCAAATGTAGAATAATAGACTCAAGTGTAAGCCTAACATTAAATAGTAGAAGTCTTTATGGCTCTCCCAGCTAAAAGGTTCTCAGGCAGTCATAGAGTTTCCCATGCAAACTTTCCAGACCTAACGTAAGTGTTTTATGAGCCCAGACAAGATGTATATCAGTATAAGAATCTCTTGCAGAAAACAACAGCTTAACTTTCCCCGCTCTAAAAACACTCCCGACCACTTTGTGACCACACATCATAGCCTCCCACTTGCTGTGGAGTGGCTGGAACAGCAGCATGCATTGATGAGAGTGGGCCTCCAGACAGTACCTGTCCTCATTCCTGTACACTCCCCAGACCACAGCCACGCTGACACACAGGGCCGCCAGCACTAAGGATCTCACAGAGACCTCTTTACTGTGGCAGGAGAAGCTGAGGGAAAATAAAGACGGCAACAGTAGGTCAGAAAATGTGTGTCAGGCCCAGCAAACCTCAGAATGAATCACTAGACATACGCAACACAGGGACATGTGACTGTACGCCACAGCACTGCAACAGGGCTGTTTTTGGAACACACCCTTTTGAGCGCTCCCTTCAATGTCAGATGAGTCAGGCCAGCTTTCAACGCATTAAATGGAACTAACAATGAACTCCAAGCAATACAACAGGGCAAAAAGAATGTTGTCTGAAATACAACTGCAAGTCCTATTAATCATCAGAACATTTTTGCAGTTGTAGAAAAATGTATTTCATTTACTGCTTCGAGTCAAAGTGAGAGGCTATCCTCTCTCAAATCATAATTTCACTTTACAGGTGAGGGCATTAACTTTGATTCTTGGGTAATTTTAGGTTTCCACAGAGCCAGGGACCTATGGCTTGCAAGCCAGATATGGCTCTTTTGTTGATTGCATGTCCCACAGAGAAATTTGAGCTGAGATTTTGCATCATGGTAAATAAGCAGCTAAAATAGGCAAATATTAAACTATTTTGTCAATCCTACATAAAACGCCAATGACTACAACTGTGTTTTCATTTTCATTGGACAATGTGGCAGTTGTCATGTCAAGTTCAGACTCTTCAAGTTCAATCTCCTTACTATCCTAACTTACTTGTTGGCTACCATTAGAGCTCCTGAGGGAGATCAGAAAGATCAGAACTACCATCAGGCCAAGCGGACACACAAGTTTGCCTTTATGGATAGAGCTGGGTCTGTTAATGTTGAGCATTGTTGTGATTGAACGCTACGTTCACGTTTCCCTTATGTTTCCCTGGTGTTAGATGATGTTAACTAGCCTGGTAATACCAGACTAACTACTTCATTAGATTATAGGTGGGCTAGACCTGCTAGACTTTAACTCTTTTTTTTTTTCAGATCATTTACAGGTATGCAGGAGAGGTATGCTGCAGGTGACACATTACGTAAGGAAAATAGGATTATAAAAATAATTAAAGAATTGAGTCTTTTAGCCAAATGTAGAATAATAGACTCAAGTGTAAGCCTAACATTAAATAGTAGAAGTCTTTATGGCTCTCCCAGCTAAAAGGTTCTCAGGCCGTCATAGAGTTTCCCATTCAAACTGAGACTGTAATTAATCTTACCTGCATATTCCACACCCAACCTTATTCAGCAGGGCATCCAGACAGCTATACAAAGCTGTTGCTGAGGCCAGGCAGAAGATGGCGATGATAACATAAACTGAAAGAGGAACCAGGTCAACACTGTGAATGTGCTGAGCAATTGCAATGCTTCAGTAACTGTCCAAAGTTGGCTGAATGGGCACTTACCAAGCCACCTGTAGAAAAAGTACATGAGCACCAGCATAGTGCACATGAGGGCCACGAAGATGACTACTTTCAGAGGAGAGTACAAAGACAGTTCACCACTTGATGTTTCTTCAGTCCTCCCAGGAAAAGCCCCTTCACTCTGTTTGTCCCTGATAAGGAACAAGCGAAATGTTCCATTCAATGTTCTGACTCACCATTTACATTGCACACCATTTTACACGCATAGACTCAATTACGGTAACCAAACATGGATGTTTTGGATGCCACATCTTTAAATGGTCTTTCCAAATGATTTTTACATTAAGTAACATTTTGTAATGTAAATCAGGTTTCTAGACCAAGTATACTTGCATATAAAAGGAAATTGGTCTCTGCATTTATCCCATCCATGAATTAGTGAACACAGTGAACACACAGTGAGGTGAAGCATGTAATCAATAAGGGTTCTCTCATGATGAACACACATATTCACATATTTGGAATTTGCTCCAAAAAGTTTTGAAGCTTTCACAGCAGTGAGCTACCTTGCTATAGCGGCGCTCGGGGAGCAGTAAGGGGTTAGGTGCCTTGCTCAAGGGCACTTCAGCCGTGGATGTGGGCATGGGAGAGCAGTGCTCAACCACATTCACATACCCCGCCTACAGGTCGGGGATTGAACCGGCAACCCTTCGGTTTCAAGCCCGAATCCCTAACCAGTAGGCCACAGCTGCCCCCGTGAATGTTAATCAGGTTTATAGGCCAAGTATACTTGTGTATACAAGGAATTTGGTCTCTGCATTTATCCCATCCGTGAATTAGTGAACACACAGTGAAGTGAAGCACACGGCACTTCAGCAATGGATGTGGGCATGGGAGAGCATGCTCAACCACTTCCCCCGCCCACATTTTTCCTACTGGTCGGGGATCAAACTGGCAACCCTTCGGTTCCAAGCCCGAAGCCCTAACCAGTAGGCCACGGCTGCCCCCATTTTTTGTGGAAACTGCGGTCCGATGCAGGATCCAAGTCATGTTAATTGACAACAAAACGCATAAAATCACTCACTTTTCTGCTGCACCACTCCAGAAGCCTCCCAGCGCAACTGTAGACACTGCGATGATCAGCATCACAACAATGCTTACATCAAACACTGGCACAGGGGGGGCATACAGTCTTGCACTCATATCTTTGCCAAACACCTGAGAGAACACAGACATGTAGACCATTTCCATTTTGACACTGATTTCCAAAACACCTATATTGATATATTTCATGAAGGAACATTCAGTCTTACCTGCTGAGCATCAACAAAGTCTCGATAGCGCATGAGGACCAGTGGAATATGAACCTTGCCATATTCTGATTCATTTGCTGATGGGGGAGTCTAAAAGTGTAAAAACATGTATATTGTATTCCCATCTAATGTAATTGCATGATAATTCAAATATCAAAAGTAATTATGATGTCAATGTGTCTTTTTACACTACTTTGTTCAGTACGTACCATAGTATTGTTACTGGCAATGATGAGAGCAGCAGCTCCCTTTTCTTGGGCTACCAGTGCCTTTTGACTGAAATCACATTGCCCCCTCATTACCACAAGTGCCTTTCCCGTCACATCGATGACTATAGCAGAGGAGTTACAAAGATAACTGGACACCAGATTCACCACCTGGTACGTCACCTACAGGGAGAAAAGACCAAGCTCAGAAATGATATCCCCAACCTTTCTATGGCATGAATGCAATTACACAAACTAACGGAGTCTGCTTGAAACGTAAAAATATTAGTGTGCAACCACATTCGGTGGACTTACCGAATCTCTGAGAGAGTTGGAGAGATTTGTCCAGGCGGCATTGTAAACAAGACAATACTCTTTATCGATGGATTCATTCGAGATGTGCAAAATAGCCTCTTGAGAGTACGTCTAGCATAAAACAGTATGAAAATGACAACACTAAAACAAGAATACAATTTCACATTCATACTTTGGTCTTCAGTCATTATCGGTAGAAGGTGATAACTTTGACAAAGACTATCACATAGGTGACGTTAGCGTGAACCAGTAGCAGCTAACCTTTGAGTTTTCTTCGGAAATCCCCGACATTATCCAATGAATAGCTAGCTGGCTAACGTTAAGCTAATTTTGGTGTACGAAGCGATCATTTAGCGGTTATTAACTTTGTGAAAAATAAATACACATACACACACAAGTATGGTAAGTTCATAAGCGTCTCACATCAGAGACATTAACAGAGCTATTAACATACAAAGAAACTGCGTGATTTGCTAGCTAACGTTAGCTTAACTCATAACGTTATCAAGTTTTTTAACTCACCTGAGTTGACAGGAAAATGACAGATAGTATTATCCATATTTTTGACATGCTGTTGACAGTCGTGATTCGTATAAATACTGTTAGTACGCGGTTTATGTGTCTAGTCAAAAGAAGTTAATAGACCTAGCTAACATTGAAGGGATCTCCTGATTATCAGCATAGTGCTGTCCCGAAGTTGAAAACAAACCAATTTCACTTCCTCTTCCGTTTCATAATCAGCGAGATGACAAGCCAAGTAACATGTCCGTCAAAAAGTTTATCCAGCCAAGATTTTGGTCTATTTTTTTCTCCACTTAATTTGAACAAAATTACCCTTTGTTTAAAGTACTTTATTTAAACATGAAGAGAAAAATACAGGATTTGTACAAAAATACTTTTCTGAATCATATTTAACAGTGTGTTCTACCGTTTGCAAAATTCGATGTAAAATCTGAGACCCTGAATTTTTTTTTAATTGTATAAAATTCAAGTGGCTATGATCATAAAACTGTTCTTTAATGACATGACTTTAAAAAAGAACATCATGAAAATGTGCCTCAATATGCTTAGTGGCCCAGCCACAATATCAATACCAATATGAAAACCAATTGCTTGATGACTCCAAAAATAAATACGCACCCACACATAAATCTAAAAAGTGAAAAAAAAAGACAGCAAGAAAAAACAAATAAAAAAAACCTCATACATAAATTCAACAAGCATCAAGCTAATGGATCTATTTTACAGTGCAACCAGCATAGCTATGAATGTATTGCAGTGCTTTCAGTATGAAAATATATACAACTTCATCAATACCAGAGGATTTTCTGCTTTACAATATGATCGGAGTACATTTCAGCTTTTAAATTGGCCCCTCGTTGATCAGTAGTTTCTGTCGCCTTATTTCAACCTAGGGAAAACAGATAACACAGGTGATATTTAAGCTTCAAAGCAAAAATAAATGAAGTAATGATTAAACATTATAATTATATTACAATCACTACACTCAGTCAGCTGTCAGTAGGCCTACCAACTGTACTGTTGCCAGTACGCTTTTTATGTAGTGGCCTTGCTAGACTAGACTCGAATTCCTGCATTTTTGAATTCCTGAATTTTAAGCATTCTATTTGTCTAATTGGTCGAATGGCTAAGCATTATTAAATTTAATAGCTAGTTTAGGTTCAAACAAACCCCATTTTGAAGAAAGGTGCCAAAAGGAGATTCAAAACACATATACGATTCATACATAGTCAATCATACTTACTTGATTATATTTGGACACCATCCGATACACCATTTCCGTATCCACCTTTGGACCTCATCTGTGCTTGAACAGAGTCAACCTAAGACAGATAAATTATAATGACAAAAATGTAAATTCAAATAAAATATTTTATGGATATTTCATTACACAGATTAACAAAAAGTTAATTATATTTGAATTATATTTCATACTGCAAAGCGGAATTCCTTCCACAAGAAAATCATACCAAAACTCTGTTCAGTTAACACGGAACATGACCTTTAACCATCTTTGCTGCTATAACATTTTAATTTTCTCTGGCATGTAATCAATAAGGGTTCTCTCATGATGAACACACATATTCACATATTTGGAATTTGCTCCAAAAAGTTTTGAAGCTTTCTGTTTTTATCCCACTTGGACATTTTAAACAGTTACTTAAACGATCCAAATCTGAACAGTGCACATGCTTCCAATGACCCCTTTATGTGATTTTTATATTCCAAATCTGAACAATGCACATGCTTCCAATGACCCCTTTATGTGATTTTTATATTGTTTTCACATGTACTGTAAATCTGTTTTGTTTGTTGGCTTGTGTCGCTGTTTTTTGGTCTGTCTAGTCCTCATGTCTTTCTTCTATGTTATTCTGTCCTTATTAGGCTGTCTTGTCATCAATGTTTCTGTGTAACTTGTGTATCTGTTGCCCCAGGGCTCCCTTGTAAAAGAGATTTGAATATCTCAATGGGACATCACCTTGTAAAATAAAGGATAAATAAAAAAAAAATATATAATTACTTAAAATTAAATTGGCTAAAATAAAACAGTGACTAGATTTAGGGCCAACAATTAATTCATTTGGTAGAAGAAAAAATGAGCAGATGAATAGACTATCCTTTTCAAAGTTTGCTTCACTAATACTGTTAGTGGGCATGTAAGATAATGATCATATGACCAATCAGAATATGAATCATTACCAGACACATTGGCATAATTTGCCACAAATCATTCAACTGTTGCAGACTACCGCTCACGCGGACCACACGAAGGACTGTTTTTTTTATTTTTTTTTATTTTAGTTTGAACCTAGCAATCAAAGTGCAACACTGAAATAGCCTAGAAATCTAGACGCACCCTAGCGGCGGCAAATTACTTTGCTCAGCCTGTACGTCTAGTATCAAACCATAGGGATTTCTATTGGCTGACGCCGTGGACCTCATCCAATCACAGCGCTCTATTTTGTTAGAGAGTCTTAAGGCGGGCTTAACAGGATAACGACAGTCCTGCGACGGTGAACAACAAGGAAGGTGGCTATGGCCGAGCTAAGAGCGGTTGTTTGAATCGGCGTTGGCGTCAACTTTGGAGAAGTTGGACTTGTGCTTTTCTTTGAAAGTTGAGCAACACAATGCACTTAAGTCATTCCTTCAAGAAGAAGGATGTATTTGCCGTTTTGCGACCCGGATAATGGATATGGTCGTAGCGCTGGCCTATTGCATGCCTAGGCAGTTTGAAAGACAATTCTCTGCCTGCCCCTTGGATTAAGCGAGGTGAATGGTTCGATGCCAGACTATACATCTCAATCAGTGTTTCCCCTACAATGTATTCATCAGCGGCGTAGCGCCGCTGCTGGAATTCAAGCGCCACTGCAAAAAGAGTTGCCTAATTAAAAAAAAATAGACGCAAGTGAACTTCAGGAACAGCTGCCGTTCGTTCAGGTTTCATGTCAACAAATAATAGTAGGCTAACGTTGAAGGCGCAGTCAGGGATTCCACAGGAGATCACGTTTGTTTGTGTTTATGTTTAAGTTTATTAGCAGACGCAATTTTGTGCAAAAAAACGTAGCCTACATTATGTTAACCAAGGAACCAAATTAAACACGCCAGCAAGATTGCTCGCCCCTACCTTCAGTAGCCTATTCCCAGATAAATCCACGCATTGTTTTGTTTTTGTTTGTGATACAGGCAATGCTTTCAAGCCCTGTGTTGCTAACATACCTAGGCTGTGAAACTAAGGTCTAGCTAGCTAGCCTATTGGCGGGTTTAATTGAATTTGAGTAATAGGATACGCAAGCATTTACATCTGAGATAGTTTGTAATTCCTGTAGAGCTCATCAAAATTATAGATATGATACAAGACACTTATCTGCTATAATCCAAGTGAGTTTTCTTTGAATTTTTGACCATTTATTTTACCAAATGACATGGGAAACATAATTAATTTCATCCACAACAACGCTACTAAGTTAGCTTAAAACCGTGAGAATCAAGCCAGCGTCACGGGCCGTCACGGCATTAAAGTGACAGGCACTCAATTCGACTTGCACAGCACCAATACAGTGTAATGGCATGAAAGAGAAGTCTATATAGTTTATAGTGCTGTACAAAAGTTAAGACACCCATGCTGAAATTGACTAAAGGGAGGAATAAAAACATATTTTGCCTTTTGTCTTAATGCCTTAATTAAAAAAAAATAGGACATCAATTATTTTTAATGCATCATGTATCGTAAATAAATACATTATATATAAATGTCTTAACTTATGCACAGCACTGTATATTCTAAATAGTAATAGTTTGTACAGTGGCCTACAGTGTACAGTTGTACAGTGGCTAATACTAATAATGTAAATGAAAAAGGTGAAAGAAAAACATGAATAATCCTGTTCAAGTACTGCAATAATCATGCTTGTGTTGATGGTTATGTCATAATTTGTAACTCAATCTGTCCATTTCTGTCACAAAATCCACCAGAAGTCACAATTTAAGGAGTCATTTTTTTATAATGTTTCTCTTTTTGGGGGGGGGGCTTCCTACGATCAACAGCACCGCTGCTGGAAAAAATTCTAGGGGAAACACTGTCAATGATATAGGATGGCCCGCCAGGCTAACACTGAAAGGCACATCTCAAGCAAATGCCTACTACAATGTCAAATGTAAATGTGTATTTTGATTTCAAACATCTTTGCAGGCTTACTTTACCAACTTATGTGAATTTCATCTAAACTAATATCACCACCACTATAATCTATTTAAATCAAACTGATGTAAATATCATGGTGCCAATAATACTGAAATCTCATAGAAGATTCAGAGACACAATATGATTCAGCTAGCTCAGACACAAGGCTTACTCACAGATGGCGCAATGTTCATATCTCCAGATCCCACATGTGTGGTATGAACGAAGTTTGTGGGCTCCCCAATCATTGATCGATCAATTCGTCGTCTTCTCTTCTGGAATCACATTAAACAAATATGTTATTATAGGTTTATTAAACAAGGGAACATCAAGCTAAATAACAATATGGTCTTAAAACCAGCCAGGATTTGTCATGACAGGTTCTATGTTTTCTTATAGGCTAACTATTGGAAGAGGCCAGTCACGTGTAATAAACAGGCATCACCAGGCCAGTAGACTTCAGTTTGAGACCCCCTGTGTTAAAGTTAAGTGACATTCTGACAGCAACATCTTTATTGGAGATCAACCACTGTACTCATAATGAAACTGTGTTTATCTTCAAAGTGGCTGTGTGACTGACTGTAAAGTTATCATAAGTTACTTTAATTGTCGTACCCACTAGGAACCCGTGAGCAGTGAAATTCACCTATGGACCTACACTATATAAACAAACGTATTGGAAAGCCTGCCATAACACCCATAGGAACTGCTTTTGTCGATCTTGAGTATCTATGCAGTGAGCACACATACACTGGGAGAAAGAGTAGTGGGCAGCAGCAGGGCCACACCCAGAGAGCAGCTGGGGATTAGTGGCTTGTTATCATGTGCAGAAAGTAGATTCAATTATTCTATGTGAACTCACAGGTTGAGGTTGTTCAGCAATACAGCAGCTGAAGCAGACCCAGAATTCAGTCATGATGAACCGGAGGAGGTGACGGAGCAGTAACTTCCTCAGTGTCTACAGTCTTCGCCCGTCTTCCTGTTCGAGCTGCACCACTGCTGCCGCAAGCTTATGCCGGAAGCTGATTACAGACAAGGGCCATAGAAAATGTGCCTCCCTCAGTGAGAAACAGTTGATGCCTACAACCAGTTGATGCACAGACCTGGGGGGCAAAGGGGGTAGAAAATGATGAAGGCAACACTACACTTTGATATAAACATTTATATCAAATGTCTCATGAAACAATAATGTAAAAAAAAAGCAATGGGGTTGAATATCTTAAGATACTTCATGGCTATGCATGAATACTGAAAAACAATATAATAGCAGCAAATTACTCTACGCAGTCATGTAAGAAGCAGTGGTGTGGTGGTTTAAGAGACTATTTTGTAACCGCTGTCTGGCTTTTGAAAGAGTCTCGACATGCAAGTTAAGTTACATTGGCTATTCTTTGATAAAACAAAAAAGATACATTTACTCTGGATTAGGTCTAATTTCCTAATTACATTTTCGTACTTAGACCAGAGTAACTGTTTAAAATTGTACTGAACAATGACGCTCATATTGTGGAGGTGGAGGGAGAAGTATCTGTGGTTTTTCTGTCAGTTAGTCTGCACTTGCTGACATGAAAAACAGGAAACATGCAATAGTTTGTGTGTGAGTCCATTCCTATTGCTAAACACATTTAAACACTTAGATGAATGTCTATAATAACTTCTTGTGTACTTCTGTAGATGTAATTACGAACACAGGCCAAATACATCAAGTGTATTAGTAGGCTACATCAAATGAAAGTACCCTAGCAACAATAATCTTGTAGAAAGTATGAGAAAATCTAAAACAAAGTCAGAGCTGATGGCTTTGTCTATGTTGTAAACGCCACCAGCATAGAGGAGGATGCAAACAACCCGAAAGAGTGGCAATATTGTCTGATCATACTTCGATGCTAAATAAAGTGTATCTGTCAAGTCTTCCAGCTATCTCTAGCTCTCAAAATTCATGTTACAAATAGAAGCTAGATCAGCTCAAGTCTATAGAATTCTAACGCTAGGCGATCATTTACTGCAGCGCAGCAAGATATTGATGCTGCCATCAAGAGATTGACTAATCAGGAGATGTTTAAGTTAAAGGTCACAATCATAGATGTATGTATGTATGTATGTATATATATATATATATATATATACACATACACACAGGTCACAATGTTTTTTTTCCATGTGATGTTCTGAATGGCTAATTAATTGACAATTGTCAACAGCAAAATAAACCAAACAACATAGACAGCAAAGACCTCTACCCCATGACCATGCTAAGTCATCTCTAGTCATCTAGCACTACAATGACTATTGGAATGGATCAATTGGCTAACGTTAATGCTAGGTAGCTCAACATTTTTAGAGTTATAATTTGGAGAGTGACATAACATGGGCTTTAACTATGTTATTTAACGACATAACGCGGCAGAAACGGACTAAAATAGTGTTCTACATGTATAGCATCGAAGATGGAAAACCTTCAGCATAATGTTACTATTTTCACTTGACTAGCCGCTAATGATACTGTGGATGCGACATTCAGCGAGGCATTTGTTTGACGTACGGTATACTACTTTATCAATAAAGGACTGCTTTCATGTAAAATGATACGCCATCTCCATTCTCATTCATTAAAAATAATTACATAAAGTACACGACATAATGAACACTTACCTTGACACAACGTTGATCATACAGCTAGCGTGCTAACTTCCGTGAAGTTGAAACTGAGAAGTATCATTGCCCCTCCTTGTTGAGTTGCACAAGCGCAGGGACAGCTGGGAAGCAGGGATGGGGTAGCCATCATGAGCCCGGGATTTTGGTCGTTCTGTGGATGAAGTGAACTATATTGTCAGAAAGTAGGCCTGTTGACAATGTATGATTAGCGAGTAAAGTTCCGAGTGAAATTATATTATTTGTGGGCAACATTTTCCAAACATAACTTCCACTTATGTCATTGTAGATGAGGTGTGGAGCTATTAATTCCAACACTGAAACAAAGAGGGACTCCAGTTGATTACAACGGATGATTATTACTTCAACTACAGCACTTCCACCAGGCAGACACCAGGACGTCAGCGTGAGGTGGAGCTATTCATTAATTCCAACACTGAAACAAAGATACAGTAACGGATGATTATTAATTCAACTATACAGTGCACTTCCACTGCTAATTCTCTGTCTACCAGGCCACCAGGACACCTGGCCTGAATCCTGATGACTTTGACCCATCTCCAATCCAGTATGTATTATTGTGTTTCTAAAGTTTCATCTGAATCCAGGAGCACCTGAAGGACGAGCTCTTTGAGCCATTTCAGTCTGGATTTTGCCCTATGCACAGCACAAAACTGCCTTGATTACAATAACCTTGGTTAAGACTGCTCCTGGACCTATAGCGCAGACACCATCTCTCATCGGCTTAGTCTGGAATCCATGGCAGTCTCCATCAGTACAGTAGGCCTACAGTAGCCTACATTACGTTTGTACTGAGCTGCAAGTTGCAGTTAGAGCTCTTGTTAGAAAATGGGTTCCTCAGGGCTCCGTGCTTGGCCCTCTGCTATTCATCATCTTCTCCTCCCACTTGGTTTGCCTATATCTCTGACAACATGGTGTTCAGTTTCACTAACTACATTGATGATAGTTTTAAGCCCACAGTCTCTCCTCATGATGCAATCATGACATAAGCTTGTAGATGACAAATGTTAGCTTACTTAAATCCAAACTTTCACCCTCAAAATCAATACTTTCACCCTCTTCATATCTGCATCATAATTGCGCCACTCAGGTCAAGAGCCTTAGTGTAATATTAGACAGTAATAGACAGCTTACACTCTCCATCAATGCACAGATCAACCATTTTATCACAATGCCTTTTTCCACCTTCGGAACATTCCTTACTCATCAGTAGTGAAGTATTATCAGCTGTGATTCTCATGAAGCTGTAGTGAACATGTCCGGGTCCTATTTTTTGAAAACAATATTTTATTAATAGTAACTAAAGATTTTCTACAAAGACATTAAAGAACACTATAAGAACAGACATTTTTATTAGCATTTTAACACAATTTCATAGCATTTTAACGAAAAATCACAGTGAATTCTCATTATCGAAATGTGTCCGGATCCATTATTCTATTTTTGTTTTATTTTCATTAAAAATTGAAGAATAAGATTATGCAAAGTTGTGTAAAAATGTCTATATTTATGGTTAACATTTATGGTATTTTGCAAAAGAAAATATTACATTTATTGTAAAACTATTATGTTACGATGTTCCTTATTACTGTAAAGCAACTTTACCTGCCTATAAAAACGACACTGTTCCTTTAAATTAACAAGCACACCCATGACGCATCACTTGGGACAAAAGGTTTAACCTGGAATCAAGTTCAGTTGTTCTCTCTTCTCTCACATCATAATATGTGTGTTAATGTCATAGAATCTTACACTGTGGACATTACCGATATGCTGCGGTATTTCGATAATGAAAGTTAATTAATTCAAAATGGAGTTAAAAATATATAACACATTAATTTTAATGCACTGCACTGTTCATTTGATGTAGTTATTTGTGTAAATAAACAATTTATTTTTCTTACTAATGGTCTCTGTCATTTCTCGTATCCGTAATAAGAATTATTCTGGATCATGCTACCATTGAATTAAAGGGACACCAGGCAAGCCTGCTGCTTTTTCTCTGCGAAGCTACCCCTAGAGTCTGTACATGTCGATACGTGTGCAAGCCCTCGCTCGGTCTGAAGCTCTTTTTTCTTTTCTTTGCATCTTCCGTCAAGGGTTTTCGCTGCTTCTTCGCCGACTCGAATCGCTAGCGTTTTGTTAGCCTGCCTCTGTGCTGGGGATCCAGGATGTAAACTGATCCTGCTTCTCGCGATATCTGAGACTTTGTAAGACTAAAGGTCGGCGGGTCGGAAACACCGAACTTGCAAGTGGGATATTCTTCCTATAGGCAGTATAGGGGTGGGCGAGAGATTCTTCATTCGCCCTGATGAGTCATTTAACCATATACCGACTTAGGAAGATGAACGAAAACGTTGCCTGGTGTTCCTTTAAAGTTATATTAAATTGTTTCACTGGCTAATACTTTTATCAGAAAATAACATTCTGTTTAGTCACTAAAATAAAAAAATCAAGGGGTGAAGTGATTTGGGGGACCTAAAGTTACAAACTGTTCTCTTGCTGTGAGATATGTTTTAAACCAGCTGTGACAGTCAACAGTATCGAAGGCAGCAAGGTTGAGGGGGAAAGGATGCTGACACTGTGTCAGCAGCTAGGTGTACATAATTTATTACCTTAACCAGCATAGTCTCGGTACTATGCTTTGCCCTAAACCCTAACTGAAACTCTCCATAGGTCATTAGATGCTCCTGGAGCTGATTGACTGGTACGCTCAAGGAGTTTGGCAATTAATGAAAGGTCAGAAATAGGCCGGTAATTTTTAAAGTCATCAGTGTCAGGTTTTTAAAAAACAGGAGCGATAGCTGCTTTTTTTAGAGGGAGGAACAGAACCTAAAAGGAGCTATAGACAAATGTATTCTTTGAGCCAGGGGGCAAAGAGGCGGCAGGCAGATCTTGACCAGTGTGATGGCCATATATACAATAAAGGAGGCAGGCGGTAGGAAGACCTAGCAGGAGCTCTATAGCAGGAGCTGCAGAAGAGGGCGCATCATTGAGTACCTAATTGGGTAAATTGTATTGGAGCTAATGGCAGACAGAGCTAATTTTGTTGTGAACGAAATTCAAGAAACTTAAGGAAGGGTTTGGCAGGTTGGAATGTTGGTGTTAATACTGGAGAAGAGGGCTCTGTCCTTTGGTGACAGTGTGTGGTCATAGCTTCATTAGGGATTCCACAGGCTAAGACAACAGCCTTGCTCCAGCTGATGGCTGGCAGCCTTCATTTTGAGGATTGAGGAGGTGTGAACCATGGCACAGAAAGTGAGAAGGAGACAGTGCATGTCTTCAGGGGGGCAAGATGGAGAGAATCAAAAAGATGGATGTTCATCACATGCTTGAAATCCACAAGCCATAACACCTATAGCCTCATCGGCTTCCTGTAACATTCCAAATCCAATTTAAAATTCTGCTCCTCAGATATAAGACCCTATAATCATGCTCCTATTTACCTCACTGACCTCCTGGAGAACTACACCCCTACCAACTCTATGCGATTCTCCTCAGCAGGTCTACTCAGAATACCTAACATGAACCTCAACACCATGGGAGAGACAGTATTCTGTTACATTGCCCCTAAGCTCTGGAATTCACTTTCGGGCAATGTGAATCAATTTGGACTACAAGGATACAAGGAAGTTTATTGTCACATGCATATAGTTACTGGAAGTAAGAAATGCAGTGAAATTATGTCTGGTGTCAGCCTATTTGTGCATTAATGGGGGGGGGGGGGGGGGGGTAAAAAGTGCAGTAGAAGAGGGGTTTAGTAGATTAAGTGGCAAGGGCTGCATAAAAAAGGGGGGGGAGGTTTGGGATTGGGTGGGGGCACCAACAAGGAGCACCCAAGAGCAACAGGGGCAAGGAAAAACTCCC
The DNA here is from genome assembly GCF_017589495.1 of Alosa alosa. NCBI lineage: Eukaryota > Metazoa > Chordata > Actinopteri > Clupeiformes > Clupeidae > Alosa > Alosa alosa. Next base: position 28,159,097 of record NC_063202.1, read on the forward strand.
TTACCAAGGAAGAAACCTTGGGCAGATCCACGGTTCAAGGGGCTAACCCAACTGCCAGGGGTCTTGGTGTGTGTGTTGGGGGGATGACAGGGGAGATGGGATAGTGTGCTGTGTATGTGGGGAGAGGGCAGTGTAAATAGTATAATAGTATAAATAATATAATAGTATAAATAGTAATTAGTGTAGACTAAGTAAATAGTAATCTGAAAACGTATCTCATTGGCAAGCCTTTTCACTGTAACAGTTTTATTAGGCCTACATTCGTTGTAAATATAGCATTACATAAATATGATATTACTACATTGCCCCTAAACTCTGGAATTCGCTTCTCTATCACATCAGGCAATGTAAATCCTTTGCAGACTTTAAAAGTCATCGGAAAATGTATCTCTTTAGGCTAGCCTGTTCATTCTCTGCTACTACATTAGTTGTAAATATGACATTACTGTTATTTTAACATTTTTTTTATGAGTTGTATTTGTATGCTCATATTTGTGAAGCAACCGAAAGGTGTGTTTAAATAAAATGAAACTTTACTTGTGTACTCTGTCCCATTGTTAATACAACTTAGGCACAGTGTACTATTTCAGCAAAGAAAAAATAAGGCCTTTTGCAGTACATATCTCTGATCAATTACAAAATGTCCTACTAAAATCCACTAGATGGCAACATTTATAGGCTTTGCGACAAAGACTGGAGTGTTAGGGGTAGAAGTGTTAAATGGACAAATTAAATTGAATTAAATATTATTATATATTAACAGATATTTAAGTATGAACAAAGAGATAAAAATGTATCCACCACCTATGTAGCTTGTGCAGGGTGTCATGTGATATCAGCAGCCAGCTTCATGTCCACTTGAGAAGAGCACAATGAACTTGTCTGCCTTGTGACAAGAAGCTGTGATTAGTTCTGAACCAGAAAACTATTTGTCATCATGGTGTACATAGGCTATGCTAAACATAAAGACATAATATCACAGCAAAATGTGAAATGCTAACACCGCCATTACCACCCACCCCCTGTCCCTGTCAAATATTATCAACCTCCTTCCATTACAAACTAGCAATAATTTAAATTTCCCTTCTGAAAACATGTCTAGTAGACCATTACGAAAAGAACATATGATTTTACTCTAACCAAACGGTTTGATTGTTTAACAATGTCATGCCAAATGAAACTTTACTTGTGTACTCTGTCCCATTGTTAATACAAAACTTAGGCACAGTGTACTATTTCTGCAAAGAAAAAATAAGGCCTTTTGCAGTATGTCTGATCAATTACAAAATGTCCTACTAAAATCCATCACTAGATGGCAACATTTATAGGCTTTGCGACAAAGACTGGAGTGTTAGGGGTAGAAGTGTTAAATGGACAAATTAAATTGAATTAAATATTATTATATATTAACAGATATTTAAGTATGAACAAAGAGATAAAAATGTATCCACCACCTATGTAGCTTGTGCAGGGTGTCATGTGATATCAGCAGCCAGCTTCATGTCCACTTGAGAAGAGCACAATGAACTTGTCTGCCTTGTGACAAGAAGCTGTGATTAGTTCTGAACCAAAAACTATTTGTCATCATGGTGTACATAGGCTATGCTAAACATAAAGACATAATATCACAGCAAAATGTGAAATGCCAACACCGCCATTACCACCCACCCCCTGTCCCTGTCAAATATTATCAACCTCCTTCCATTACAAACTAGCAATAATTTAAATTTCTCTTCTGAAAAATCGTCTAGTAGACCATTACGAAAAAAACGTATGATTTTACTCTAACCAAACGGTTTGATTGTTTAACCATGCACATGCATGCCCATGTGCCATGAAATAATGCTTTCTTTTTAAAATTCAACGCAAAAACCTCAATAAAGTTTTCTTAAAATGGTCTAAGACTCTGGGTCACCCCATAGCGGCGCGCGCACATGTGTGTGGAGGGCAGGATAAAGCACCACTTGTGTTCAGTACAATATGTTCTTTTTCCCTTTGAGTCAATGTATCTCTTGGATTGTTCTTTTTATGTGGATTAACGTCAACGTGAAAAAAAATACCCTGATAATGATACAACATTGTTAGTGTCATAAATCACAAAACCAGGCTGAATTCTGTGCCATTTTCGAAGATACCGGTATGTCTTCTTTCTTTCTTTTAGACTTTTTTTTTTTGTTGCATTTTTGGCTTTGGAGCTTGGGTGGAGCCTTGAGGAGGAAACGGGTCTTAGCGGTCGCAACGCTGTGTGATTGGCTGTAGCAATTTTGTTCCGCAAAATTCTACTCTTTATATACCCAATCAAATTTCAAGTTGTAGTATGTGTAGCACTGTTACTTGCTGCAAGGTTCTCTCTTCGTGGAAGACTGGCAAAGGAGCGACATCGTCCTTTACTTTCACCCTAATCGACGCCATGGAGGACTCGACTAGTTGACGTTTCCTGAACCTTCTCTTTTAAGCTTTCTTCTTCCGATCACTGCGTTCCTTCAAAAAGCCACCCGACGGTTTTTATCGACGTTATCTCAAGTTTCTGCCCTAACACCGTTGCAAAGATGAAGTACATTATCGGCATTGGCGGGTAAGTCAATGAATGACCGGCTAACACTACTGAATTAGCATGGTAGGCCTCATGGATGCACGTGGTTTAATAGAGGAAGGAGGAAGAAAAGATTGGCCGTGAGACGGTTATTTATCTTTTGAGTAGTTTTTGTTAATTCATCAATGTATGGAGTAAAGTGCTTGGCTTTGGCAGTGTGTAACGTTTGTAAACAATGATTGCCATTAGATAAATACATGAGCCTATTCTTTTATTGCTGGCTCCGATCGCATTTTAAACGTTCGTTGTTAAGTTACGGTTGAATGCATAGGTCCGCTAATTTTTAGTAATTATTATTAAAATATTCAGTCAATCTGTTTTAGCCTACAAGTCTTCTTGAAACAGAAACCGTTTCAACTTAACTTGCTCGTTTACTTTCCCGCGGGCTGTCCATATGTTTCTTTTTTTTTTTTTTAACGTTTCAACATTTTTTTTGCAGCGTAACCAACGGGGGTAAAACTACCCTCACCAACAAGTTAATCAAGAACTTGCCCAATTGCTGTGTGGTTCATCAGGATGACTTTTTCAAGGTGATTATTCCAATATTGCTCCTGAAATAATTGTTCCACTAAATTACTGAATTGCAGTAAGTAAGGCACTCTTACTTGGTTGTCACTGTTTTGCTTAACATTTGATATTCAATGGATATCATTGTTTGCCAAATTACTGGAGGGATGTTGGTGGTTGGAAATTCATCAGATAAAACTCCATGGGCACAATTCCTTTGTGGCCATATGTTAAGCAGGGATGAATGAGATAAAGCTTCCTAAAGGCAAGTCCCCTGTAGAATGTACACGAGTACATCTCATTCATGTATGTTTCAGCCCCAAGATGAGATTGAAGTTGGTGAAGATGGCTTTAAGCAGTATGATGGTAAGCTGGGGTCTCCATGAAGGGTCATTTGTGTGTGTGTGTGTGTGCAATATGGGCGCCTTATTTAATGCATTATGCATGTTTTAAACTAAGACGCCTATATGAGTGCATTGTATATTAGGGTCTCATTCCTGTTTTCCTGTTTGCTCCCCTATAGTCATTACTGCTTTGGACATGGACGCCATGATGAGTACAATCTACGCTTGGCTGGACAACCCAGTAAAGTTTGAGAGGTCACACGGTGTCAACAACACCATGGATTCTGAGATACTCCCTGGAACCGAGCATAAGGATGAGGGCATCCACATCCTTATTGTGGAGGGCTTTCTGCTTTACACCTATGAGTAAGTCCTCATCCTTGTCTTTTTTTGACAGTTTAGTCTTTCCTAATATATTAGATTATTGGAGGGCCTTATGTGTATCTTTTTCATCAGACCTTTGATCGATGTGCTGAACCAACGCTATTTCATTTCCATTCCATACGAAGACTGCAAAAAGAGGAGGTGGTAAGTAAATTTTTTTGTTAAACATTTTAAAAACCTGTGCCCTCATGTCAGTCTTTATAGATCTGCCATTGTCCAGTGAGGAATGCTGTCTTCACATTGCAATCATGCCTTTGGGAAAACACACTTTATTTTGATTATTTTTTTTTAGCTCAAGGAACTACGCGGTGCCAGACCCACCAGGTCTGTTCGATGGCCATGTCTGGCCCATGTATGTCAAACACAAGCAAATCATGGAGAACTCAGGTGTTGATGTTGGTAAGTTTCTGTGTTTTTCCGTACGTTTCTGTCTATCTCTGTATTGAGATCATGTGAAGCATTTAAATATTTGACTCTTAATCGATTTTGTTATCCGTTATGTAATTACAGTGCAGTTGGATGGAACAAAGACGAAGGAGCAACTGTATAACTCTGTTTACGGAAACATTATGAACAACATCCAGAAATGTCTGAAACAATAAACAAAGGTATGTTGAGTTGTTTACAAAAACACAAACTGGGCCAAGTAGGTTTTGCATGATGCCCTAATTATATTGTAGCTAATCAAATTTGTCAGTATTCTGTGTTTAGAACAGTGCCTGGTGATCATATGAGCTTGAATTCTTGTTTTGTTCAGTAGCCATGCCATAATACAATTTTCAGAAAGAACAATAGTGAAATGTGTGTGGATGACATTCCTGTTTACCGTCATTCACCATGAAACAACAAAATGTGTGTTCTACTTTTAGGTCACATGATCGGCTAAGAACAAGACTCATCACATACTCAGCATGCAGGAGGAATACCGCCTTGCTTGACTTCTGAAGTGGCAGCTCACTATAAACCAAACTCTCAAGACTTTTTATAGTGTAAATTATTCATCCAACAGCATCATATGCTGGCTTGAAATTGTATATCGTCTATATTTATTGCTTTGTACGCCTCTACTGAAGTTGATGTCAGTCCAAGGATGGTTGCAATTCATTGCACAGTCTCAATAAAGACTCCTCCTGCAACAGATATTTCTTTGTCATTTGATCTCCAGCCCCCCCTCCTCCATTTGCACACAATGTCAGGTTGAGAAATGAAATCATAATTCCATATTTGGGAATGGGAAGCAAAACATGCCATGACTTTATTTATGTGAGCTCAAGTCTAAACCCCACTACCCACCTGCTGCTGAGCACATATGGCTACGTAGGTGGCTGGCAAACCCCAGTTCCCCACTCAGCCAGGACTAAGTGCTTATTATGGTTTTCCCTCTTAGTCACTTTGCATTTCTTAAGTATGGGTTCTAGATAGAACGAGACACCACAACTGCTCCAGGCTTCAGAGCTGTGTTACTATCTGTTGTTACGGCAACCAGGGGCAGTAGTGATAGCAGGGCGTATCTACTGCAGCAGTTGGTGTGTGACCTGGGCCACAGAGGGGGGTTATGGTTAACTGGAAAGCATAGTCGTGTAATGTCTACATTGCTTCCACCCTCCTACACAAGTGTTTCCTTTTTTGATTATTTATTTAACTGGTTATGAGACTATTTGAGTGTTTTAAGCATTATTTTACTTGTAGGTTTAGCTTCTAAAAGGACACAGACAATGTATCAAATGTTAAATTCCTATTTCATGGAAAATGTTCATTTTGATGTTGGTACCAGCAACATGTTTTTAAATAAAAGTTGGGAAGGAGTAACAAAATGCTGAAAAAGTTCTATGAAAAAGCATCCCCAGAGAGGCAGAATCTCGGGATTCATCACACTGTAAACCTGTGTGGACAAATCATGACACAATGTCACTGTAATGTTCTTAACATAAAATTGTGTAGTATTTGGGGAGTTCATCATCTACAGTACAGTATAGTTTAATATTAAAATATTCAGAGAATCCAGAGAAATCTTTGCAAACTATTGTAGGGATAGAACTGAAAAACAATATTGGATGGCCATGGACTTTTGGACCGGATGGCACTGTATTAAAACCAGACCTATTTCTGTAAAGAAAATCATTGTATGGGCTCAGGAATGCCTCTGATAACCATATGAGCACAGTTTGATACTCAATTCAGAAATGCTAGTGTAAACTTTACCATGCGACAGACAAAATTGTATTTAGACATGATACAGAAATACCACCGTCTTATCTGGGCCTGAGCTTTTTTAAAATGAACTGAGGTAACTTGGGAAAAGGTCCTGTAGTTAGACCCATCAGAATTTGCCATTCATTTTGAAAATCATGGACTCATCTGGGCTAAAGAAACTTGTTTTAGGACTCCGTTCGAAACCAAACATCTATGACGGTGTGGAGGTGCATTAGTGCCTGCACATATGGCAAGGCACAATCAATGGTGTATCCAGGTGTATACAGGTTTTGAGCAACATATACTGTCATCAATGTATCTGCAGGGAATACCTTGAATATTTCAAGAAAACAATGTCAAAATTAATTCTGCACATATTTAAACAGTATTTCTCCACAGACATTCTCCATCATGGAATAAAAAACATGATTAGGATTAGGAATACCTCATACTGTCGAGCAACAGAAATCCTATATTAGGCAGGAATGGGACGACATTTCATTCTCAAAACTCTAGCAACTGGTCTTAGTTCCTTCAGAATTTTGTTAAATGAATAGGTGAAGCAGCACAGTGGTAAGCATCCCCTGTCCCATTTTTTTTTTAAAAACATGTTGCTGACATCAAATTCATAATGAACATATATTGGCCATGAAATAGTCAACATTTGCATTTTCAACATTGATATGTTGTCTATGTCCTTTTTGCTGCTAAATATGGGTTTACATAACTTGTATGCACATTGTTTTTATTTGGATTTTAAACAACGTCCCAACTTTTTCTGATTTGGGGTTGTAGATAAGTGGCTTTGTTTCTCTACTTCTGTATTATTATGAGTCAAGAACTGAGTTTTGAAAACTCATCTGTTGCGGAAATTGGGATTCGTAGTGTAAATCGGCGGCATGGTTGAGCACTGAGAACACTGTGAACTAGGGGCAGGGCAGAGAGAGGGCTGCCGTTTTTTCTTTCTTTTTTGTTTTTTTAAACATTCAAGTTACGCAACGGACATGTGGAGAGAATTCAGACAGCAGGACAGAGGGCGCATCAAGCATGTTATGAACTGCAAACTGAGTAATCAAACAGAGTGCTCAAGTCCTCTATGAACTATTTCTAAAAACAAGTGGTCATTTCAGCAGAGCTGTGAAGAAAGTCAAGCAAAACACTATGTTTTTTTGCTATGATTTGAGGCCAAAGCAAGAATATAAAGGGACTTGTTGGCACCACACATTGTTTTGTATACCTTCACATGTTTTTCACAGATCAGAATAAGTTTCTTTTCATTTATGAAGGATACATTAATTTAACATGCAAATAGCACCCCGGAAAAGCTTATGTACCCTTATTTGTGAAATCAATTATAACATGGAAAGTGAACTGTATTTCATGAAGAATGCCATGTTTATTGAATTGAAGTACAATACATGAATTGAAATGTACATTTTTTTTATTTAAGAATGGAGCTCTTTAGATGCACTGTTGATCATTTAAACCACACATATCTTATGTTATTACACTTATTAGTGAATATGATCAAATATTATTTCTCACTCGCCGAAAAATGGATATGTTTAGTGATCTATTGGTCTGTGACTTGTGCAATGTAAAAGCTTCTGTTAACCATTATTACTTTGCAATTCAGTGAAATATATCTGTAGATGAGGCATGATTACCAGTTGCTTTTGGACAAATAAACTTTCATATAGCAATATGATCCTGATTTGTCCTATGTCCTGATTTGTCCTATGTGTCCACTGTCAAATCAAACAGCTAACAGTGTGAAGGGGCAATGTAAACCCTGCTGATCTGAAAACCTGTCAGTGTCTTTGGCAGAAGAAAAAAATCAAGGCAGACTTAACCAAGGAATTTGTTTACCCAAGGAATTCACCAGGGTTATTCCCTGTTGTGTGGTCAAACTACATATCTGTCGTATCTGCTAGAAGAGCCTATACATGCAATGTGGTGCTTGCTGCTGTTCTATCCATGCTGAGAATTTCCTGGTGTCTATTTTGGCTAGTGCATGCCTGATGCACACAGTCTTTACAATAAATATATTAAACTGCCTTGTTTCTCTTTTTTCTTTATTTCACATATGATTATTTTGAAGCACTGTTAATAAAATCCTTCCTAAAAGCCCCTCAGAATGTCAGAACGGACCTATAGGTTTTTGGCACCAAGTCTCCCCGATGACCCACTTAACCCGTTCCTTACACTGGACTCACTACAACAGCTATCCACAAAGCCTTCCAACCTCAGATGTAATGGAATGACAGTACAGCCCTTGTGTCTTCTCTCTTAATTGTGAATTAACTCTGATAATGGAAAAAGCAAGGCCTAACACCTCATATGAATATTTGACACAACCTCACAAAAAAGTCATTCCTGGGTCAGACGTGGGCTTGACATCACCACAAAAGTGTTGAGGATGTGCCTCAGTGCCTGAGTGCAGTGTACTCTCCTGAGGAGCAAATGCTCCAGATATGCGGTTATGTAACCACAGGTTAGTCCCACCCGCGCTTACACTTGCGACCTCTTAAACAGTCCCTCCTTAATGTCTTTGCATGGTTCAATACACTGTGGCAATGCACTCTGCAAAACAGTAACTGAATATAAAGAGAACAAACTTTTTTATATTGATTTAGTTTTGGCAACAATTACATGCACCCTCTATTTGTCAACCAACTATCAAGTAAATAAAAAAAGTCACATGCACAGTAAACATAAGGATCAGATTAATGTGAAGTTGCATAATTATGCAAAAGGATAGCATATTCAAACATGCTGTTCATAAAGACAAAACACTGCAAAGTAATAAAATAATAACGTTATGATAGCATATCAGACTATAAAAATGTGTCCACCAGTGGTATGAGATGGTTATATGAGGCCCCAGTGCAGTGCCCTCATGGAGAAAAAGGAGAAGTCACACTGTTAGTAATAATGAGCATTGACACATATGTTTCCAAGCAGCCTGTACCTGCACAATGTTGCCTCCACAAAATGAAAATACAGAAACATATTATGAATTGGGAAAACAAGATTTTCCAATGGAGAGTTGTCAGGTTAAGTGTACATATTGTTTAGTTTGCACAAACACTTACAAGTTGTAGCCACTGTGCTCATGCTTTGAGTAGCCTGAGTGATACACAGAAGGAATCCTCTTCCCTATATCTGTGTGCTGTGGTCCGCAGTGCAGCTGCTCTGTCTGCACTCACTGCCTATAGTTATACCCCTCATATATAACTGCAGCCATTGCCAATACAGTTTTGGCATTTAGCTCCTGTGGTAAAAACTGAGAAAAGGTGCTGTTCTAACACTTTCATACACCCTCAAGCTGTGGATTCCTCTCATGGACAGCAGCATAAATAGGTTACTGCTGTTTGCCTCATAGCGACGCCTCCACATTGAATATAGGTTAAGCATTTCACAACTCACCCAGAATCTGTTGCCAGATGCAGGTAAAACATAAACAAAGCAATAACTCCTCATATACTTCCCTCCCTCTGTCTGTCTGTCTGTTTGCCTCTAAACCCTCTATTTCAGAGTGTTGTTGCACAGGCTGTCTGAAGCCTGCAGTCTTTGAGCAGACACTCATCATCTCCAACCACTGGCAGCTTGATGGCCATTGAGGTGAGACTGATGTAAAAAGAATTTGTTCTGCTTAAAAAACAAAGTCAGTGCATGAGTTTGCCTCAAGTCAACATAACACATTTTCCCTGCTCAGTTACTCAATTCAAGGCAATAACAAGGGCTTGGCACATTGGCTTAATCAAATTGTCCTCATTTTCCTTACCGCAATTACTTGCCACTTCAAAGTCACTTTCTCTGCGTAGGACGTGCTTCTATATTTACATAGTGCAGATGACTGGATAGAGGCTGTTGAGGCCTCCCCTTATTTTAATACAAAAACTATTTTCCAAATCCTTGCTTTTATATGGTTTCGTTTGAAAACAGTTCTTTTGACACAAACAAACCCTGGACTAATGGAGTTAAGTTGGGGCCTTGGGCACAAACAAAATAGAAGATTCAATTTTGTGGTTCACCATGGCATTTACCGGAATATGGCAGCAACACCTTAAACATTTCATTGTCTTGAGAAAAACAAGTTAAAGGCACACAACATGCACACACTGACACAAACGTCAATAACTTTGTAATTTCTTTTCAGCAGACAAAAGTATTGGGACACTTAAAACCACTTAATCACTGAATTAATTTGTTTCATTTAGACCCATTCCTTACATGTATGAAATCATCCACCTATGCAGTCTGCATTCACAAACACTTGAAGAAGAATGGGTCGTCCATATAATGTATCTGACAGCGATTCAAGTATCAAACTAAAAATAGGATTTATTCAGTATAATGGATCCTAGATATTTACTCAACATATAATATTGTATATACTAAGAATTGTTTTTGTTTAGCAATTGCCTTTGACATGTGAATGTTACATAAAGTTATATAAGTATTTTTTTGGGGGGGCTTTTTATGCCTTTAATGATAGGACAGTGGAGAGTGACAGGAAGCGAGTGGGAGAGAGAGTCAGGGTGAGATCCGAAAAGGACCACGGGGCAGGAATCGAACCCGGGTCGCCGGCATACGGTGCAGGTGCCCCAGCCAGTTGTGCCACAGCTGGGGCCACATAAAGTTATATAACTTGTTCTTTGAGAAGATGAGGACTTAAAAGGCCTTCTCCCAGTACAGATGCACAAAACATGTTTTCCAGATCTTCTATGTCAGTATTTAGGCTTCACAGTGAATACTACCATGCCAACCAAATGGTAGTGTGGAAGGGGGAAAAAAATGACATGATGCAGCAATTAGTAATAACGGCCTTAAGACCATATCCTGTTATGGTGGGTCAAACTGAGGCTCTATGTTGTTGATCCAGTCTCAGCAGGTCCCAGAAGTAGCCACAAGCCTCCTACTCCTCGCCATGGTGAATCATTGTTTACTTAGACAGGAAGACAGCCCACGACTGCGCCACATGCAGCTAAATATCTGTGGAGTCGGTTGTGGCTTGAGAAAGAGGTTTGTTTTTTCCCCCTTACGGCCAAGTTCTAAATTGAGAGGCAAGTTTAAACGATACCAAGGGCAGGGTGAAATGGAGCCAACCTCGAAAACCACTGTTTAGCCGGGGTTGTCTGGCTTCGTAAGCGTGGCCTTTTTTGCGTATCCGCCCTGACCTCATTGAGGCGCTGTCTGAGGCACGCATTTGCATCCAGACTTTTCAGCCCAGTTCCTGATCCTAAACAGAAAGAATGGGGAGGTGTTGTAACCCAAATGTTGTTGCTTTGGGAGCCGCTCCTGCGTGTAGTAAGATTATAAATAGACTTTATAGAAAAGCGACAGGAGGTGGAGTAGACATCTGGTGTTTGGAGGAAGAAAACTATTTAACCTACATTTGTTGACAATCTCTTCGTACCAGTAGTTATTCGCTATATTTAAGTACAGTTGAGAATCTACTGTATGTAAAATGTGTCATGTAGCGTGACACTATACAAAAGCATTTGGGATTCATTTCGGAAAGTGAATCAAATATTTATCAGATGGCTGATCTGGGGGGAAAAATGATATGCAGAATGTTTTGGGATGAGGCATTGGTGAGAAGTGTCTTATGACAAATTGCCAACAAGGATGGGAGAATAATATGAAACAAGAAGGCCTACATAGCATTTTCCAAAGTGTATGCAGCTCTAATGAATAGATCTTGATAATATTCAATATTTCAAATATCTTAAAATTGTAATGCATCTCCAAATATTCACAGTACCATGGTTTGGTGTAATTAAAATGTAACCTTTATCTGCATTGAGAATTTCCTTTCACAGTTATATCAATGGCCTGTTGTCTTTCAGGAAAAAAAATGTTTTCTCAAAAATCCACAAAAATGGGGTGCATTTGTAGTTAAGCCCCTGTCCTGTCCCTGTCTGCTTATCTGTGATCAGCCTGCTAGGTGACACTTGGAGAAGCCTGAAGAGTCAAAGATTATATACTCTGCTGCTCTCTAGAGGTTGGGATGGGTAGTAATGGGAACATTCTCTGTTGTGCTGCAGAGTTTGGGTTTGGTTTGGTATGGTACTAACAACAGGATCCAAGTTGCAGACAAATGTCCCATATACAAATTCATGAACAGTTATATGTTTATATGTTTTCTTTTTAAAAAAAATAGCACTGATAAGGGATGAATAAATTACAACAACTAAGTAAACACAGTGACAGGCGTTATCAACTCCAAAAATAGAACCCTTTTTGGGTTTTTGCAGATAAGAAAAAGACGTTGAAAGTTAAAAACTGCACTCTCAAGTGCTTGCTCTTGACAGGTCTTTCTTGGACCATGTCTTTAACAAACGTACATGTTTCGACCACTCTATTACCTAATGCTATGCTATGTTCTACACATTTGAGGGTGTGTATTGTTAACACCTCATCATTCCTATAAGATTACTATACTATTTTCCCCAAAATATTATAGTTAATTTTCGTAAGAGACGTTTTAATATAGGGAGATGGCCATGTTAGCACTTTTCCCATCAACAAAACTGAACTACAAAGCATTGTAGTGAGTGTCCTTTAAAATGATGCATACACACAGCCTGAAGTCCAGCCCAAGCCAGTTCATCTGTCCTTAGTATTGGATTTCTGCATACCACAGGGATATTTCAGTTTGGATGAAATTTAGATCGACACCTTCAGATCAGATATCCCCAAATCTGTGTTTCTGGTATTCCCAGATACAGCTATTCCCTATAGATCAGCATCCAGCTTGGTTCAATCACTGACCTCAGCTAAAACGGCATGTAACTTGGATTTCATAATTGATGACCGGATAAATTTCAGAGTCAACTCTCAGTCAAGTCAGGTTGGTCTATTTGGAAGCGCAGTACCTTATCGAACAAAATATGCCACACATCATGTGCAGGCCATATAGCTCTTTCCAAACTGGACTATGGCGATGAATTGTTGGCTGGCCTACCTGCTTGCAGTGAGATAATTACAGATAATATCAAAATGCAGCGGCGGGTCTGGTCTTTAATCTGTTCGTTTCTCTTCATTGGCTTACTATAGCAGGCAGCCAGAATTGAATTAAAATCCCACACTGGCCTTTAGGTCACTAGATCTCCACCTTGCTATCTTAATTCCAATAGGCCACTAGGTCTGCATCTTATCTTAATTCCTTGATCCAGCTCTATGCCCCCTCACACCCACTGTGGTGCTGTGATGAGAGTAGTTGAGTGATCTTGGTGGTCTTCCATAGGAAGTCACAGTCACAACTTTTCCTCTGCGATTCCTCAGTGGTAGAATGATTAACCACTGTTCTTCGTTCTAGCGACAGGTATAGGATCTTCAAAAAGCGTCTAAAGAATCATCTGTTTACATTGTATCTAACTAATTAATGTGGTTTCTTTAGTTGATGCTTATTGTTATTATTCTGTGTTTTTCCATTTAGTGTACTACATTAGTATATTTGTCCTTTTTAGGTTATATGATTTTACTGTTCATTTTAATTGTTCATGTAATGTTTATTGCCATCATTGTAAGTCACATTGGACAAAAGTGTCTGCTATAGAACCATAAACATAAAATGTTGCAAACATTACAAACCTTTAAATTGGCTTTACTGTGTTATACAAATACAGACAATTATCTCACATTGTGCTCTATGACATTATGTAGCCTTCTTTTTTAAAGTAAAGACGTACCACAAACAAGTTAATAATTAAGGGCCTTCTGCTCAACAAAATCAAGAAATACAGTATTATGATGTAAACTGACAATAAGCATGATGAGCTAGCTGAAGGTCTAGATACAATGGAAGCACAAATAATCTCTGATAAACCTATAAACAGATTTGTAAAAATGACATGTTACATCACCTTCCATTGTTCGTCACTTCATGTTTGTGTCATTTCAGCTCACATTTTGAATGTAAGCATTAGCTGGTGTATCCTATATTGTAAGATGTTATAGAGAGGGACTTAATGGCCAAATGTATGAAACTTAATGAAATATTGGCCTCTGCACCTGGGCTATATTGAGGAATAAAAGTAATTTACAAACACAGTGTTCAGTTGATTGGCCTAGTACCCACGTGCAGATCTTGTGAATGAAGTGGTAAACCATGAATCTCTTTATGTTCTTTTTGCAGGCTTAGCAATAAGTTGCCGTTCTCGCTCTAACTCTTTTTCACGCTGTTGCTCTTTTTCCAAGGTTTCTTTCTGTCTCTGTTGCTGAATTTTCAAAGCTCTTTTCTACAAAAAATAAAACATGACATTTACTTGGAATGCAATGTGTCCACTACAAATGTATTCTACCATTAAACTCCTAGACTTGGTTTCTTTCTTACCTTTAGTTTAGTTGTCTTATCATGAAGAACCATCATCTCTCTTCGTATGTTCACCAATTTGGTATGATAAATCTTTGCTTCTGTGAACTAACACACCAAATTGTTCCAAGTTCTTTCCCAAGTTCCACCAAATACACAAAATAGCAAAGATTTTACAAGTTTTGAGGTCCATACTTACCAGTGAATTTAAATCAAGCTGTGAATTGCAGTCTTTAAATTTAGTAATTTCCTGATCCAGCGTGTCAAGCAAAATCACTTGGTTTTGGCTGTAGGGGGGAAAAGAACATCAGTGCTTGCTTGAGCACTAATCAGTAACATCAGAGAATGTCTAATAAGGGGAGAACTACCACTCTCGGAAAACTTCCGGTTTCTGAACTGGTTGCAGTTCCTTCTGTGGTTCCACATGAGGGCCCTCGTCCACGAGTACAGAATGCATGGGGGTCTATGGCGCTGTACCCCTCAAAATCCACTTTTCTTGGGATATAATTTTTTTTTCAAGTAATTTGAGTATTGCATTTGAAAGGGGAGGCAAAGAAAATACACTTGGTTGAGTATTATATTTTTTAAAGTCACTTAATTGTTCTAAAAAGCCTTTCAAATGTGTCAATGACGTCATTCATTAGCACAATGCTAGCGTGTTATGTGCAACAACAACCCAACCTGTAAGAAATCAAAAGGACATTAGTACTCGTTCACTCAACTTTTGACATATAACCCATGTTGAAGTTATACAAACTTCAATCAAATCTGAGATTTGTCAACGACAATCAGGTGAAAGAGACCAATTTAGCTGTCTAGCTCCATTGACTCCCATTCATTCTGCACTCATGGCGATCGCCCCCAGTGGAACTCTGGTGAAACTGCATCCAAAATTCGGTACAATGGGACGGGCTCTGGTAACATTCTGTTTATAAACCTCTGCATAGCCTACGTCAGTTCCTGGAGTGCTTGCTTGGAGTCTTGCAGATCTGGTAGATAATGAGCTATAAGTCCATTTGTTAACCTTTCAATGGTTTGGTCATTGATGAAGGCAATGTCATCTGGACGTGTTGATTCTCCAGTCACCATATTAGGTCCTGTAAAAGATACCAGTAGTAGCCTATATCAGATATCCGATTGCTGACACAGGGATAAACAGCGGGACCTAATATCACACTCATCACAAACCTTGATGCTGAGTTGACTCGCGCTCAGGTAGACGTTCTGTGTCCCCTTGGTCCATGTGTGACTACAGAATAGCTATCACCCCTGTCCTCAACAGTTAAACAAAAAACAAGGCAATCATTAGATAAGCATCTTTATAATGTGTCTCTTATACATATAAGAAAAAACAATGAATAACAGCGAGTTTCCGATATAAGGGCTAACGTTCTTAGCTTATTTGCTTCCTACTGTGTCATTGCAGTTTAGCCTAATTTACATCAGCTAGTTGTTACTCTATAGATAACGAAAAATACATCTGCCCCAAAATGTACCGTGCCATTACCTCTTCGTTATAAGTTAGTCATTTATCACCTGGTAATGCTCGAATTCATAACGTTTCAGGCCGACGACCTTCTGACTAAGCAACATTTAAATTCCTCTAAAAGAAACTATCATGTGATTTCTATCATGTGACTGCGCATGTAACCAAACTTGCTAGCTGGTGGTGTCTCCGTAAACAAGAAGCTAACCTTATTCAGTGCTTTCAGTGCCTAGCTAGTTAGCAAACTAGAAGTACTCGGACTTAATAACTAAACCATGGCTGAGGGAACAAAAAAAAAATGACTGATTCACGAGTTTTACTTGTTTCACGTGGTCATAATGTTGCTGTCCTAACGGTGAGTAAATGAAAATGCGAATCTGTTCAGAGTACGTTAACAGGTAACATCGATGGGAGGGTGAGCAATCGTGAAATGTTTTGAGACGACTGACATCATACATCAAACAGCGAAATTGACATCTTTACCATTACCATGGCTTGATAATCAATTAAATGCTTACATGTAATACCTAAACAGCACTGTCTACATCCTGTAATATTAGTGCGAATTTTAAGACACAGGATCAGTGGATACAATACAAGCCAGACATTTTAGGATTTTAGGTAGGTTTGTAGGTAGCACGTCAGTGAGCTAACTTTATTGCTAAATTCTCTGTGGTCGCATGCTGTCATTTTTCAGGTATCTCAAGAGCACAATGGTCCTGGTGATGCTGACAGATGAACACGGTTTCTACTGAAGAGCTCAACGTATTCTTTTTCTGACCTCTTTCCCCAATCGTCCAGGTGTATTTTTTTTTTTTTACCTGGGAGGTTGTTTTCGGTCTTTTTTATTTATTGTTTATTAATTAATTTATTTATTTTACTCAAACGACTGTTCCGCCATGTCTGGTGCAAACTTTATGGCAAGGATGAAGTCCGCTTTCAGGAAGGAGCGGGAGGATTGGGACCTCAGTGACACGGCTACTTTTGATTTTTCGGACGATCTGGCAGATGATGAAACTCCCAAATTTAACAAATTAAAGGTAGTTGTCTCTGGAGAAATGGACGATTACTCAGCTGGTGCTGCATCTAATGGGACGCCCGTCAATACCATCGTTGTAGACGATGATGACTCGCTTCTCGATTCAAGTCTTGGGAGCCCAGGTGTGAATATGGACCCCTGCGAAAGCTGTTTGAAAAGAAAGGAGCGGGTGAAACAACGGAGGGTGATGAAGAAGCTTGGCTGTGCCGCTGTATTGTATTTCCTTTTCATGATAGGAGAACTCGTGGGTAAGGACATTTTTCTCCTTATGCTGGTGAGCCTATAGGCCAGTGTGGCTCAACAAGTGTTTCAAGTTGAGGCCACATTCTTTAAGGATACAATCTCAACCAGGTCTTATGCAGCTGCACGTGTTGTGGATAGGGATAGTTTGATTGGGCTTCGAATTTCATATGTAGACGTGGTGGTGTGCCCCTACCCCATGATATAAGTATATTGCCAATGTTTTGCTGGGTGCAGTAAGTAACACTTGTGCATCTCTAGTAAATGTGATGGATGACTATTTAAATGCTCAGGAAGTGAAATCATCTGGCGTCTTATGCTTTGATTAAAAGAAGTTAGATAATAAAAGCTAACAACTCACAATGGCAACATTAACAACTGACCACCAGGTTTCAGTGCAGACATTCTTATGTTCTTCAAAAATAGGTTATAATAGGCAGTGTGTGACTACTTTTCCAAGCACCTAACACTAGACTACTATAGGGGCCAATTTCAGAACTACTGGATGGATTCTGCCTCTTCATGGTGCCAAATAATACAGCAAACTCATCATAAAGCTCTTCAGTTTAACTCTTCACACCTCTTTACTGATTGCTAAGGCAAGCCACTTCCGTTTGGTTAGCATTTAAAAACAAGTCAAGTGGATTCACAATAGTGTCTGTTAAAGGGGGAAAGAGATAAAAACAGAAACAGAAACCCCAAAAGCACAATAACCGAAAAAAAATATCAGAAACATGATAACTGAGGTGCTAGCACAGACATGCTCAGTGATTTAAATGTTGTTCTTAGCTTGGTTTGAGGCGAGCTAACTATGCAAATTTGTTGGCAGGTGGTTATGTCGCCAATAGCCTGGCAATCATGACTGATGCACTTCATATGCTGACGGATCTTATTGGAATCATTGTGTCTTTGCTGGCCTTGTGGCTTTCAGCAAAGCCTCCATCGGACAGATTCACCTTTGGATTGCATCGCTTGGGTATGATAGACTCCATGGCAGTCGCAAGTTGTCAACATTCATGTTAAGAGCTATTTCTTAAAAGCAATCTATTTGTTTTTCCCCCTCTAACAGTAATTTGCCACATTTGATTGTTTTACGTTCTTCGTTGTTCTTTGTAATGTGTTTTTTTTTTTTTTTTTTTTTTTTTTTTTTCAGAGGTGGTGTCAGCAGGGATCAGTGTATTGCTCATATATATACTGACTGGAGTGCTATTGAATGAAGCTGTGCAGAGGTCCATTCATCAGGACTTCAGCATAGATGGAGATGTCATGCTCATTACAGCTGCAGTTGGAGTTGCAGTGAATCTAATGTGAGCAACAAAAACTCTGCCCCAAACACACACACCACACACAAAGACGGCCCCTGTTTGACCACCATTTCTGTAATGCGTCCCTCGTGCTTGTCATAAATTGCTAAATAGTGCCGTCCAAAGTCCCGTTGTTTCAGGGACACACGGCTCCCCTCAACCTCATGATGTTTTAAGAAGTGACCAATTTCTCACTCACTAAACGCTATCACTATTGAAATTAATTGGCTTAGCCATACCCTGATAGGTGGCTTGCAGCATGGAGCTAAATACATGCATTCCAATAAACATTCCAAGCAGTCAGTATAATGCCCAACTTTATTGTCTTCATTCCTGCTCCTCCTACTATACTATGTGACTGCAGTAGATTCCATACTGCTCTGTAGAATGTGTGTAGCACTCTGAACATATTGGAATGGACCAACTAATGCCCAATGTTGTGTGATGTGACAGAATGGGATTCCTGTTAAACCAGACGGGGCACCTCCACTCGCATTCCCATGGGGCCCCTCAGCCAAGCCAGGCCCACGGTCACGGTCATGGCCACGGCCACGGGCATCAGCGGGGCCATGGCAGCCTGGCAGTGAGGGCTGCATTCATCCATGCACTGGGTGATCTGGTTCAGAGCATTGGTGTGCTCATTGCAGCCTACGTGGTCCGCTTCAAGGTAAGTTGAATGGTCTCTGCGTGCACAGTGTTGAGAGATATTGGTGTTGAGGTGTATAGCATTGGTGAAACCTGAAGATGTTTTTGCCACCTTTTACAGCTGTTATTGATGCCAATCAGTTGGCATAGATTATACAGTATGTCAGACTTTTCATTCCATTATTCAATAAAACTTGATATTATAGAGCAACCACATCCAATATGACTTTGCTTTGATTTTCCAATATCACTATGTCTAAAACTGGTTTGCTAACCACTGACCTAAAGAATCACTGGATTGTGCAATTACGTCACAACAGTGAAGCCACAGATAAATCACGGAGGCTGCCATATTAGGATCACTTGTGAGTTCTGATTTTAATCAGTGCCTGTATGGTCCCTACCCTGGGATTCTTTAGAGATCAGTGGTGCTGACTAGGTAGCAGCCAACAGTCTTAGCATGCGGTGACCAAAAATGGCCCTTCTCTGGTAGCGACCTTTAGCTTGTTCGTTTTCATTGTGCTAGCCATGAGATCCATTAAAAGGGTGTTACAGTAGTCATGGCAGGAGATAATCTTGGCCTGTGCCAAGAGTTGGGTGGCATATTGAGTTGGGTATCTTGCTTATGTTGTATAAGAACATTTAACACTGCTGGTGAGAATCTGTTAATCAGTCTGTCTAGTCTGTCAATCACCAGTCATTTACCTGACCATGGGCCAGCAAAGTAGATTAATGGATGTTTTTTCTTAGAAACTGGTAAAAAGAATAAAAATCTTGAAAAGAATAAAGACCTTACATTAAAGGTTGTATCAGCGATAGCGGGGATACGTCACTTCTGTTGATGTTCAAACAAAACAGAGAGCTAGCTCGCTACTCCCTCCCCCTCCCTCCTGTGCAATTGAAACTCTCCTAAATGCGCATCTCGTCGGTTATTGGTTGAAACACTTTATTTTGCTTTTGAGTGGTTGCCAACCCCTGTTGGTAGCTATTGTTTTTGTTTACAGATTTTGGAACCTAGGCTGCCTACAGAGACACGTTTTTTTGACGATACAACCTTTAAGATGACTTTCATTTATTGTCTCTGATAATCTGTTTTTTTCTGCCTCTTTCCACAGCCAGAGTATAAACTGGCAGACCCTATCTGCACATATGTGTTTTCTGTCCTGGTGCTATTTACCACTGTGAGAATCATAAGGGACACCGGGGTTATTGTACTGGAAGGTAAGGCAAGTCTCATTGGTTTATTCAGACATAAAGCTTAACCTGATGCATTTTGGGATGAAACTGCTTTCACCCACTGTAAATAGTGACTCAAAACATTTCTGAAAGTGATCCAACTTTCGGTTGATCATAGACACTCAGTATCCATGGAGGACACAGACTAACTGATTGTGTGGTTTGCCAAGTAAATGGATTGTAGACCATTTGAAGATTAACTCACTGAGGCATTTATTTTAGAGCAAGATTGTATATACTTCCAACCTCAGGGATTCTTCAGGGGTGAAACAACAGATGGTTTATAGTGCAGTGGGTGGTGGGATTGCTTTTGTACACAGATTTAAGACAATGCTAATTTACTAATTTAATTTAGTGTGGAAGGTTTGCCTAAGCAAAAAGAACAGATACTATACCTTATACCGGTAATGGTTTACCAAATGTGACTGGTATTTTACTGAAGTTTTGATGTAATGTGGTTTGTTTTATTGGTGTTTTTATGAGGATTGGCATCTAATTAGTGTTCTACACACAGATACTGCTTCTAAGCTGACCTTTGCTACATGAAGATAAGTCACAAACACATTGATTAGTCACCTCGATAGTCGGGTGCAGACTGCAGAAGCTGCATTGGTCAGTAGCACTTCTCATGTGCTGCCTGATGAATGCAGCATTTAAGCTCCCTGGAGATCCATCTGGAATGGAACCATTACCATATTGCTGTTGCTCGTTATGTAGTTTATCCATAGACTATATAAATTATTATCAAAGCTTGTTCCTCGTTTTTCAAAAGATGATTTTATATTCCTCTATTTAGTCAACTTTAGCATTTGAGCGTGGCATGGTTGTTGGTGTCAGATGGGCCGGTCTGAGTATTTCACAATCTGCTCAGTCACTGGGATTTTCAAGCACAAACATTCCTAGGGTTTACAAAGAATGGTCTGAAAAAGTAAAAACATCCAGTATGCAGCAGTCCTGTGGGCGAAAATGCCTTGTTGATGCTAGAGGTCAGAGGAGAATGAGCCGACCGATTCAAGCTGATAGAAGATCAAGAAGATCAACTTTGACTGAAACTAGATGTACCGCATAGCGGTACAAAATATGACCGCCGCTCAGTCCTGTACATCCATTCCGCGAAAATAAATCATATTAATGAATTTGTCTCCATCTTCTACTCCATTCCCCACTCTTGAAACTTTTGTTTATGCTTGTTTGGAATGTGTGTTTGCGGGCCGCACACAAAGTAGCCTACTGGCGCTGCAAAGGTGAATAGATTTGTAGTACTTGCCAAAAAATTTGTAGCATTGTTATAAAACCTTTAAAACCTCTAAACAATCACAAGTAGGGCAGTTCATCACAGTCCATCCATTGCAACTGGACTGAAGAAAGGTACACCTGTAGGCTATATTGTATTTGGGAAAAGCAGAAGGTAGCAGCATTATTTATTTATTTAATTAATTATTTATTATTAAACAAAACAATCCCTGTCAGTTCCATGCAGTTTTCAACAGCTATCAAGAAGAGAGGTCATGTCATGGATTTTTGTGAATATTTCTTCTTCTACATATGCATAAGGGCCAATCTCAATTCTCTATTTTACCCCTTCCCCTTAGTTTTGCGCGTGCACGTGAGACGAAGGGCTATCTCAATTCTCATTTCGATTGAGGGGTAGGGATAAGGGCAAGGGGTAGATGCCCCTTAAAACCAAGTAAGATCGGGAGCTTACTTGAAACCGAGGGGTAAGAGAAATGCCCAACATACACCGCTCACACCGGAAAAATAAGCACACCGAGAGATTCATTGACATGAAATGTTGGCATTAATAAGGATTATAAAATGGTAATTGTTTTATGTTGCATTCAATCTTGTGACCATATATTGAAGGTCCTGTTCTTCACGAGGAAGTTTTCAAAAAATCGCTGTTTTGTGAATGTTAACAGCACATTATTTTTTGTGAATGTCTCATTTGACATATTTCCATGTCTACCCCGCGAATTGGCAGCATACCATGTCAGAAATGTAAAGTCCAACAGCAGCTAAATTGGCGTAACTTTTTTACCGCTTCGTCTGATATGAATGCTGCATAGGCCTACTGCTGCCGACTCACGCGATAGGCTATTACATAGCGATTGCTTCTGATGTCAAGTAAGCGACCATTTGGATATTATTGTAAAATATCAAAGGAGTTGTGGGATGTTTACATAGCAAACTGCATGTTTATTTTGTCCCCATCCCTGTTTCATTCACCCGGACCAAGGTAGGCTGCTTAAGAGCGAACATAGGCACGTTCAGCTGTTGTTGAAATAATTCCTGAGCGGTTTTATTCGAGCTGAATTGCAATTATAGCCTATTTGACAGAAGACAGGTTGCTAGTGACAAAATATTAGCTTTCAGTGTGGTACGATCTCAGTAAATTACGTTAATTCAAGTGTTTCAATCATCCAGCTCTCCCTTATGGTTGGCTAGTGGTATCTCATTTCCAAGGGGAATATTCTTCACCCCAATGTCTTGCCACTCGGTTTCGAGGGACAAGGGCTAGGGGTAAGATGAAGGGATAGGGGAAGGGGAAGGGGTAAAACAGAGAATTGAGATTGGCCCTAAGTTTAGTCATCTATTTCATATGATATTCAGCTTTATTGTCAATGCACAAATTAAATACCAGAAGTTGAAGAGCTACTGTCCATTATTGTTTGTGCAAATTATAGGCTGATTCATGTTCCCTTGCATTTTGCAACTATGAGGTCCATGGTTAGTCTGGCTCTCGCCAGACCAAGCTCAATCTTTTAAGAAATCGAAAAAGAAATCGCCGGCAGATCAGGCTGAGTTCACCCAGCCTAGTCCATGGTAGGCGCCCGATAGAAATATTCCCCCCCCGCGACATGTTCGCCCCCCGGTTTCAGAGCTAAATGCATAGAGGGAGTTATGACAACCGTGACTGTTAAAATATAAGCTATATAAGGTAGGCCCTATAGTAGGCCTATTACACAACATATATTGTCACTAGGCTATGCTGGCGACCCAAATAAAATCTCCTTTGGGAACCAACAGTAACAAGCGGACTTAAGCTGCCACCTCTTGGCGAAAAGTTAATAGTTTTGCATATCAGTCACGCAGCTGCGTGAAAAGGAAAGCGCGAATGAAGTGGACACTTCTAAATGGGACCCACTGTACAGTAGCTGAAGGTCTGTGGGTAAGGCAGCCATAATGAAGAAAGTGTTATCATTGTTTGGATACTTCACACACACATGCTTTTTAATCGCATAGACTACAACTACCAAGCTGGAATCAAAGCACATCGAACAAACAAAAGCGTCTCAGTCTCACGGTAGGCTAAAGCCATAGGCAAAACTATAGCGGACTGGTGTAACGTTGGTACTAAATCATCCATGGCAAATAATGATATTTGTAGGACGTGCAACAAATATGTGTATGTACAGCCCTGCCCTGGATACATCTCTCAACGTGTGCTCTAAAACATTTGGTTTAAATGGAGATGTAGATCATCACGGGTGCGTTAATAAATCTACATTGCTGCGAGTTGACACGAATAATTCACTTTGACGAATTTATGTTTCAGTCCTTGTTACTTTACTTTGAGCCATGCTCTTCCTTACTTGAATCACCTTTTGAAATAGAGGATTGAAGTAGCCTAGTGGGTGTTTGGGAATGAACGTTGACTCGGATGCTTTTTGAGACTTTGAGCAGAAATGTCCCAGCCCAGTGTTTAGGATGCATCATAGACAGGTTATCTTTCAGGTAGCCTATATATTTTCCAGAAAACCATGACGTTAACGAACGTGTTGTGGCTAACTCACTTAGCTCCTGCTAGTAGCCTAGGTTATGGTCATAAGAGAATGGGATGACAAGTCGAAAGATATAATTAGTGCTGTTATCAATTTGCTTGGTAGCCTATAACCGCATTTATGGTTTCTACAAATACATCAATAATCAAATTGGCCTATATCACTCAACCAATGCTAATGGTAACATTATTTGACCTACCTCCTAGGCTATAACTTACAAGATTAACGTAGCCTACCTGCAGTAAAAACCAAGCATGTCCGATAAACATTCTCAGATTTATTTCAGCTTCAAGAAGAAATGGGAATTACATTTAATGTGGAAATCATCCTACACTTCTTAGACGTTCTCTGCGGTAAACTACAGTGTTGTCTTTCCAACCCACTTTAGATTAAAGGAGAATTCCGGTGTGATATTGACCTAAAGTGTATTGAAACATGATGGCGAGTGTGAACGTATGTCTCATAGCCCATCTTGGCTTGTCCCCTGCACTCCAAAATCTGGCGCTAGTTAGCCAATGCTACCAACAGCTTTTTCAATAGTGGTGCTTCGGCATCAGGCTAGCCATGCAAATAAATCACTGTTTTACACCCATTTACGAGGCTCAATGTATCTCCACACTTCATTGGTAGACTTCGAGGGCCCCTGACATTTTAAAGCGAGACATTGAGAACTTTGAAAAAGCACTGGTAGTTTACTTACAAGGCGATTTATACAGACAGTATCTTCCACGAAGTTTAGCGTTTGCAGCCATCTTGAATTTAGTCCCGATAAATTCGGCGGCAGTAAGAATGAACAGGTATGATAAGGGATCAGATTCCAAAAATAATTCAGTGGAAATGTATGGATTCCAGTTGCTGCTACTGGAAGAAATTGGAATCCATGCATTTCCACTGAATTATTTTTGGAATCTGATCCCTTATCATACCTGTTCATTCTTACTCGTTGCTCGACTTATCGTGACTAAATTCAAGATGGCTGCAAACGCTAAACTTAATGGCTAGCCCGATGCCGAAGCATCACTATTGAAAAAGCTGTTGGTAGCATCGGCTAACTAGTGCCAGATTTTGGAGTGCAGGGGACAAGCCGAGATGGGCTATGAGACATACGTTCACACTCGGTATCATGTTTCAATACACTTTAGGTCAATATCACACCGTAATTCTCCTTTAACTTCCAACAAAATTACGTCTCACTGCAACGATGCACCATCTGGTGGACAAACGACTACGTAACGCCAATACTGGAAATGCTGCCAAATGATGATGAATATTTGGTTTTCCTTTAATCCTACTGAATTTGTAATTATGTATTGGCCGTTCTAATTGCCGATACCAATAGTATGTGCGTGCGTGTGTATATGTGTGCACCACCATCTACAGGCCAATGAGTGTACAGTCACTAAATGTACACATAACTTAATTTTTTTAGACCCCCCCCCCCCCCATGAATGAAATTCTACAAAACTTGGCATACCCCCAGAGAATGTCGGGTTAATCATACACATACAATTTGGTGCAGTTCTGAACATCTTAACTGAAGAGAGGGGCGATTAAAGCAGAATGATATTGCATTTTCATTTTTAAATGAGTGATTATGGGCTAGGTTGATGTGGGCCCTTGAGACCAACATACCATAAAAATTTCTTCATCCTCGGTGCCACGGTTCAGGTAGTTATTTAGGAAAAACAGCATTTTTTGGGTTTCGGGGGGGCCCAGCGCGGGACCAAACTAAATTTTTCCGTAAAAGTCTAGTGGGGCTACATACCCACCAAATTTCATGTGCCCTGGTGTCGTTGACCAAAATTTCAGGAAGTAGATGACTGGGGGAATGGAAAAAAAAACTTTGACAATCCCTATATGACCGCTTCGCTAGCGGCGGTCAAAATAATATATACATACATACATACATACATACATATACATACATACATACATACATACATACATACATACATAGTTAAGAACAATATACAATGCAACAATATATATTGTTTTGTTTTATTTCGTACCCACAGTACTTTGTGATTTCTCGAAACAGACAAATGGCCGGAGTTCTCCTTTAATGATTAGATGAAAGGTTGTTCTGGTTCTGCATTTCAACACGTCTTGACCAGTCAGGAAGTCATTTAGAATTGTGATTCTGTGATATTGCATAGTGCATACACACCAGAAGTTCCACAGCTGCTCAGCCTGGGATTTATCCGTGAACTTCCTCTCACCTGGTCACACCTCAGGAGCATGTGAAAGCATTGTGCATATGCTGCAGTTTCAGAATTTACAACCGGTTGTTCTTCCAAATCGATGTAGGGATAATAAATCAGGTTACTAGGATGCATCACATGCATTGATGGGCTATTTCATCACACTTATTCTTTGACATTATTTCCCCCCCAATCAGGGACTCCAAGGCATCTGAATGTGGCACGCATCAGGGAGGACTTGTTGAAGCTGGAGGACGTGCATTCAGTGGACGAGCTGAACATTTGGGCACTCACCGCAGATAAGACAGTGGCCCTCGTCCATCTCCAGCTCTGTGAGTGGCTCTTCTTGCTCTAATGTTTTGAGACTGCACTCATGTCTTCAGATTGGATCCCAGCTTTAGTTAGCGCAGTGCCCTAATCCTGTCCCTGTTTGCCTAAGGCACTTCAAGTCAAGGCAATTTATTGACCTGCACAGGTTACTTACTTTGTGCTTTAATCACCACATCTGATCGGGTTCGTAAGTAGCCTTGATTAGAGTCAGGTCCAATTGTGAGTATGTATAACTGCACAATTTGGTGTAATAGTCATATTGCAATTAATGAGGACAATATTGCGATTTGCAATTGCACAGATTATCATCTGAATACACCTTATTCTATATTACTTTTGATATTGACTCAGTGTGAGAAACTACACCTTTACAGTAGGTCTACACTGTACTGCACAGCTCCACTATGGCCTGAAGGGACTCTCCCACAGATAGGATTTGGATTTGACCTGGTTCTGTTTCATGCTGGGCTGGTACACTTAAACCTTTTTCAGCAGCTAGCTTGAACGTATTGTAATGGTCATTGTGTGTGTGTGTGTCTGTCTGTCTGTCTGTCTCTCCCTGTCTGTCTGTGTGTGTCTCTCTGCAGTGCCGTCTAACAGTGGGAACTGGGAGGAGGTCCAGGCGAAGGCCCGGCACCTGCTGCTGCACACACATGGAGTGTCCCGATGCACAGTCCAGCTCCAGTGTTCCAGGCTCAGGGCACCAGACACATGCACAAACTGCCAATCTCCCAGTGCCTGAACACACACACACACACACACACTCTCTCTTTCTTTCATACAGAGCTTATGCTCACACCCCATAGCACACACATTGGTGCAGCTTTTCGACCATGCAAGTTATCTCAGAACTGCAGATCATATGAATGTCTTCGAAGCTGCTACGAAGCTGTAGACATGTATTATGCAAGAAAGTGGAATCATTTTTGCATTGGAAGTGCCAAAGGATATTGGTCTAGTTTCTGTCGATGATTGCACTTTTCTAAAGGAAAAAACACATTGCATATTCTTCCCAGGTTTTTAAAGCTGATACTTGCAGAGCTTTTGTAAAATAAATTCGATTTTTGATATGTTTAATACAAATCAAATTCAACTAAGTACATGTTTAGTTGTTTTAACATAGTCATGGTCTGTGAGCAGATTTTTTTGTTTACCTTATTGTATATAATTATTTGGGTTATTTTATTTAGTGTGTGTGTGTGTGTGTGTGTGTGTGTGTGTGTGCGTGGATATTAAATGGCTCTTAAAGTCAAGTATAATGTCTGAGAAAGTGTCATGTTGAATTCTTTTGGGTATATCATGTCCTTTGGCCTCAAGGGGGACCTTACTCATGCAGATCTGCATCTTTCTTCACTCATGATGTCTCCATTATGATTTGCCTTTGTTTTCAGACTAACTGACTGTGTCATTTGTCGTCTTTCTTTCCATGGAAACGTATTCAGAGACCATGGAAGTTCAGTGCAGTATTTACCAGACAGAAAGGTGATTATGAAAGACATGCCGGCTTGGGTTTTGAGTGACCCAGTGGCATCATTTCCTACTGGTTTGTGACCTGTGGATTCAGGTCATGTGGCTTGAAACAGAAAATCTAGCATCGTTATATCATGCACAAAGTGAGTGCATCCTCTCGTAAATGCAGTGTTGGCAGTTGCTTGTTGTTTCTTTGGTGATGTGTTGCCACACAAATGATAATCAGATTTATTTTGCTTTCTTTGATAAAATAGTTACCAGATTTTTAAAAAGTGGTGCATCATGTTGAGTGTACGTTTTACATGTGTAGTATGCTCCATGCCATGCAAATTATTTATGTAAACCACAACCAAAGCATACTGAACTGCATAAACATTTAGAAAATGCATCTCACCTCTGCCAGTAATCTATATCATGCCTTCAGACCCTTAACTGTATGTGCACAGCTCTGAATGATAAAGGCATATTGTGCCAATGTCTTTCTTGTACAGTAATTTACAATGTTATGGCCTCACGATAGTTAATTATTTGGATGTAAATGGAAATGACTGTCCTGCTTTTTGTGTTTCCATGATAAAATTGTAATAACATTTGCCACAGGTGGTAAAATGCTTTGAAATGGAATCCATTCCTTGTCATGATGGGCTTTTGACACAACACTTGGGACATAATTTGCACATTCCTTTAACTGGAACATACAGTGTTTATGTTGGCAGTATTGCTGTTGTCTTATTGATTTATCTGTTTGTTTCATGTGGTTAGAATCTCATTGACATATCATGTATGTGGCTTTTCACTGACACTGAAAATGTGAATAGCTGGGTGTTTTGTTTGAAATAAATAATTTCAGTATCTCCCTTTGCCTTTAATGATCCGACTGGAGAATGAATTAGACTGCGAAAAGACATATACAGATGCTCTGTAGTTTGTTCCACTGAACACCACTAGATGGCAATAAGGGAATATGGCAGCCGTAAAAAGACACTCACATTCTAGAATAGAGCAAAGGACTTATTGTTTATCTTTACTGTTGAAGTGATTTGGGATTGATGTCTACCATGGCATGTCAAATGGTGACCCTTAAAAAAAAAACCCACCTGAAATGAAATAGAAATTCAGCATTTTTACACAATAAGCCTATGCCTTGGGTTTCTACAAAAAATAAAATATGTGTTGTCACAGTTCAATTGTATGTGTGTTATCCAAACAAAGGCCTGCAAATTATTTCTGTGATTATTTTTTCCTTTCACAAACACATCCCTGTTACCAGGCAATGTCATGTGGTTACTAAGGAAGTAATGAGATAACAACACAAAGCAGTTAGGCGTGTGTATTTACATAACATAAATGAGTTTTACAGCACTCACTTTGCTCAA
Organism: Alosa alosa; assembly: GCF_017589495.1. Taxonomy (NCBI): domain Eukaryota; kingdom Metazoa; phylum Chordata; class Actinopteri; order Clupeiformes; family Clupeidae; genus Alosa; species Alosa alosa. Next base: position 28,188,550 of record NC_063202.1, read on the forward strand.
ATGTTATTTCTTGACCAGTAAGACTTAGACATGATGTCCTGCTGTTTATTGTCTGTTAGTGCATCATCTATAATAGATGTGCTCTTGCTCCATTACTAAGTAGAAAAGGAATGGTGTAAAGGTTCAGATCTGGAGGCATGGAGCTATGCAGTAGTGCATGTAGGAGTGTGTTATCACCACAGAGATGCTGAGCCAAAGTATGTCTGTCATTGGTGCCTGACAAAAACAGACCTACTGGTGGAGTCAAGTGGCTACATGAGCTCACTCAACTGTACTTCCTGGTCACATGAATAGTTTAGTGGTAAACTGTGACAGGATGTGAGAGCAGAACAACGCTGCATTCCCCTCAGTCATCACGTACACAGGGCTCGGCGTGGGGTCAAACATACATGTAGCTAGGTCTGCTCTTTGCCAATCCGTTTCCTGAATGAATACAGTGTGGCTCCTAGCCCTACCCAGGGAGTCACAATACTGCCTATAAAGCAGAGAGGGCAACAACATTGAAAAGGAATATTTTCAGCTTTCTAGCTTTTTGTCTCAGAAAAAAAAACATTTATAATTATGACTGAAATAATGTAATCTGCATAATACTGTATGTAATGCTTAGAGTATTTAGAGACTTGACAAAGAGTTAATGTGTGGTATCTCCTGGAATCTGTAGCAATAATCATCCGCTGATGTTACTAGAAACAAAATTCGACATTAAGAGGATTATCTCTGAATGTCAAAGACGAAGGTGATCATCATTAACTTGTGAAGCAATGAAAACATTGCCTCTGCTTGCCAGTTAAGCACATAGCTGAGTGTAGACCAATCCCCTGACTGTTACTGTCAGTGTCAGGAAGATCTGACATTTGTGTGCAGTTCAACAGGTACATTGGATTCTGTTGCTATTCAGGAACAAAATGAGAAAAGTTAGATTTATTAAAGAACTGAACAGGGTGAAAAAGTGTAGAAAATGTATCCAACTATTCATTCTTAATCCATTGTTCATTGGGGCATGAATTTCATGCTCAAATAACGTCTGGCAAACAGCTGCCTATGATGTCCATAGGAATCATTGGTTCCATGATGATCCATCTTTTGTTATGAATTACTGAAAGACAGTGAATTATGTGAATCACTGCACTTGAAGATTTGCCTTATAGGTATGCCTTATATTTTGGTCATGCGTGGTGTTTACCATATGAGAGGGAATTTCAGTGTTTTCTAAAATTACACATATTAGTAAGTAAGGAAGTAAAGTTTATTTTTAGATCACATTTAAACACAGCTATCACTGACCAAAGTGCTGTACATAGCGCATTAGCCAAAGAATAATAAAATAAATACACTTACAGATAAGTGATTTAAGCTAAGATGACATCAAGAGACAAACACTTAATTACAGACATAACAGGGTAAGACCATAGTAGGGTATGACAATTAAAACACAGGGAAGTCCAATGTAAATGTGTGTTTCGAGCCTGGTTTTGAATTCTGTTGAAGGGGCATTTCTGTGGCAGTTGGTTCCACAGCTGAGTGCCCCTTTGTTGTCTCTGGAGTCAGAAAATGCATTTGGCTGTGTTCTTAAGGTGATAATGTCAAATTGGATTTTGACTCAGCAAGACACCATTATCTTTTAGAGTTTTTGTGGTTGCTATTCACCTAGGTGTGGCCGTAGATAGATACAGCAAACTAGTTGTTCTAAGGAAATCCCTGAGGCATAAATTCACAGTGAGCTTCCTTGTATTTCATTTCATAAGTAACCCATAACAAAGTGACTATTTGGAAGGCTAAATTTTACACTACACAAACAGGGTTATATTAGAACATACCAAGTGCACAAACATAAATATATATTTCAGACGTACAGAAGATGAATCACATTCAGATTTTTTCATTCAGAAGTTGAGGCAGAGCAGGCCATAACCCACCAGTTTAGTAGAAGCATTTCCGCACACTGTTCATCCATGAGCCTAGTCTGTGCAGAAAGGATTCCGCTAGACTGGTGGGAGGTGCAGGAACAGGTGCATGAGCAGGTGTGTGTGGTGGAAGTGTCTGGAGGAGCAGGGGAGCACGTTGGGGACGTTCATTTAGTCAGGCTCTTCACCAATTCCAGCTCCTCCACTGGCTTCCATTGCTGGTTGATGGTAATGAGCTGTGAACATGGGGGTTGGGTTAAAGTAATTGAGTGTAGGTCTGTTGCATTATAGTTATAGGTCCAAGGCACATGAATATTTCTATCACAAATAAAGACTAATATTATCTACTGCAGCCAGCCTTCATCAAACCGGCCCCATGATGACTCAGCACTGATGGCAATGTTGCCGTTTTTATAATTCTCAGTACATTTTTATGAAACATAAAATACATTAATGTTTTAACATACCTTTTGTGGTTTGGATGGATCTATCCTTTCCCAGGGCTCAGGGTTTGTCGATCGGTTTATTCTGGCAAGCAATTTTAATGATGAATATATTTCGTCAGAATCAACATACAGATAGGGATAAACAAATGTCTTCAGAATCAACAAGGCCTACAGATAGGAATAAACTAAAAGTCTGTTGTAGAGCTATCTTTGGTTGGAGTTAATAATAATAATAATAATAATAATAATAATAATAATTAAAAAATCGAAAAGAAAACTTCTCACATCACATCAGGTTTGGTCAGCAAGAAGTAAACTGACGTAAAGGCTGCACCAGCTGCAGCACAACCCACGAATCCAATTAAAGGAATAAGCTGGAAATGATAAAATAGTGTTGGATGTCACGCATTTACTATTTTAACAAGTTCGACAAAATCCTTCTGCCTTCCTTCTTGCATTATAATGAATTATATTACACTTTCCACTCTCAATCTCAACCTACCTCTTTTCTTTTCCTCAGCAGATGTATGAACCCAGCCATCTTGCCTAATTCGTCATAAAGAAGTAAAATAATGAACATTTAAATAATCATTTGCAACTATTCATCAGTTATGAATCGAATTCCATAACAGCATGTAGCTAAGTCTGGCATTCAGTCCTACCTTGGTCGAAGTTAGCGATTGGGAGTTCAAAGATGACTCTGGGCGCAGCATCCTGACGCGCCTTCAGTAGACCTAGTTACCGCTGAGGTGATACGAGTTTCAAGGCACGTACACAGTATGTCCCGAATCAAAATCAATCATAAAAACCATCAACAGTTGGTTTGTCTCAAAGTCACAGGAACGCCCCCTGATGGCTTTCAACCGTATCAGAAATAAAAAAAAACTGCAGAGAAACCGATGGTGCCAAAATGAAGCAGGCGTTTACGTAAATAACTACGGATCTAATTGAACTTGCTCAGTGTTGCTGTGCAAGAACAAAAAATTCTTACAATCATAGGTATTAACAAAATTACATAGCAAAAGATAGGATCACAATAACGTTCATTGAATAAATCATCAGATCCAGTAAAGGTACATCATTTACACATTTATTATAATAAATAAACATAAAATATTTACACACATGTACACACACTTAATTTGTATTCATTTTCACTTGAATATACCAGTCATAGGAACACCTGTCATGTAAAAAGGTGATGATAACTTTCCATTTGGAGTGCACTGAGGGAGGGCTTTGAATTTTGTAAGGCTTTAATTAAGTATTTTTGCTGGATTCTGGAAGCTTCCATAGTCTTCTCATGAAGAGTCAAAAGAGCTGCCTGATAACAGGAAAAATAAAGGAATCAAATTAGAAAAGCAAAATGTTTATACTTCAAACAGTGCAGTTTTCCTTTCAGACATCAGTATAGTGTCAATTTCAAACTCATGTTGATGTTCTCTTTACCTCTTTGCACAGATTTTCTAGGTCAGCCCCAGAAAAGAGGGATGTTTGACTCGCCAGCTCTTCCAATGACACATCTGAATCCAGGGGCATCTTTTCTGTGCAAAGCCTCAGTATGGCCAGTCGAGCCTACCAGTAGACAATTCCTATACAAATTAGTTTTCTCTAGTATGCTGTAACTAAAGTGTAATTACTGTCTGAACTTTCTCCTTTATTTACTAAGACTTTCTTAACCATTTGTTTACCTCATAGTCAGGGGGTGGTACATAAATTATTCTATCAAGCCTGCCAGGACGCATCAGGGCACTGTCCAAAGCATCAGGGCGATTTGTAGCAGCAACAATCATCACATCCTTGTTGCATACCTCATGATACTCCATCTAAAAGACATAAAGCATGCAATAAATGTTCAATTTTCAATTTCAATTACAGAGTGTTAGACAATCAGAGAAAAATAAAGAAGGCCCATGGGTAACAGGGGCGAGGAAAAACTCCCTAGAATTGGAGATACATATAGAAAGAAACCTCGAGCAGACCCACGACCCAAGGGCCTGACCCACAGAACAGTAAGGTCTGTATACATAATAAATGCATAAGTTAGTCAGATGTAGAGAATAGAACATGGTGTTTAAAGCCACCTGAGGTGTGTTACAAGAGGTGGGATGGTTACACGTCCGGTATGATAATGCATGAATCCTATTTAGTGTCAGAAAGTTCAAATAGTCCAGTGTAAGAAATGGAATTGTCCAGGGGGATTAGGAGTTGTCATAGGGCAGGCGGAGGGTCGTACAGGCCAGGATTCAACTGTTAGACATGCTGAGAGGATGTGTTTGACTCAGTCTCAAAATTACACTCAACATACTTCATGTCCTCCTTTAAAAGGCTCCATGAAAAGCTGACCTGATGCTCCTGCTGGGACTCTGGACGCTCCTCGGACACGCAGAGCATCCTCTGGGTGCCTCTTCTCTCCATTGTCTTTAGGCCAATGCCATCCAGCTCGGTCAGCAGCACTGACAGCACCTGGGCCTGGACGCTGTGGGGAACTCGAGTGTCTCCTCTGGAGCCCAGCAGGGTGTCCACCTCATCCAGGAACACAATGGAGGGAGCACAGGCTCTTGCCTGATGGAACAGCTGTAAAGGACAAAAGCTTAATACTGAGCTGATTCTTAAGTCATGTCTATGAGTAGTATATGACAAACTTGATGCGCCTAAATATCTTCAACCTCAGGTATGCTACTAATAAGGAAATAGAAAATTGATATTTAGACAAGGTCAACTTCTCCCTACAGTGGAATGTAGAAGGGGATGCTACAGGGAAGATAATTCAAACACACCCAGCACCTTATTGATGTCATTGTGGTTCATTGAGATATCTGTCGTTTGTTTTCCATTAAGGATTAGCATAGAAGCAAGAGGACTGGTTGCCTTGTCGGTTGTCTGATTGCCTTTGCCCTTTGCTTTATGAACTTGCACAGGTAAAGTTGCTCACCTTTACCTACCTACGTCTTCACACAAGGAAGGCTTCACACCAGGGCCCAGTTTCCCGATAATGATGGATACACGCACTTACGAGGGTTTTCTACGATTCATCTTAAGATTGTTCGTTTGGTTTTCGAACATGCTCGTAGCGTGAACTGCTCTTAAGACGCTCTTAAGGGGAGCTGTCCACTTTAATGGTTCTGAAATATCCTCTAATTTGATGGTGATGTCAGGTGACTGCACGTCACAGCTAGGCCTAAGGTTTAAATTTCAAATCTACACATTGATTCACATCAAACCGAAAATAGAAACTTTGACATCTGCATGGAAGCATCCCAAGTAGGCTAGGCTCTATACCACACACAGACATAAATAATTGTAATTATTTAAGATTAGATTAGATTGTTGCAACGTGCAATAATGTTTCTCGGTGTCACTTAAGAACACGTTTGAAGATAAGAAAGAATTCGAGTAAGAAAGTGAGGAAATGTGTAGGCTTAGAATTTGACACAGCACAGACTAAACCACATGTTTCTTTCTCTGCTTTTACCTCATAGGCCTAATAAAAGATAGCCTACACTTATACAAAGATAGTGGCAAACTATTCTAGCAACGTCTCGTTTCATAACTTTGCATTTTTGTCCACCTTTAATCACATTATAGCAGGCCGTCACCACAAACTGAGTGACCGTTCAAGAGGAATAATGGTGGGGGAGGCCACCAAGTGCACCAAAAGCTTCAGCAGCTGTGATGGGAGAAACTATGCATACAGCAACTTTTGCCTGAGTCCTTCACCAGTCAAAGCTCTATGGGTGAGTGGCAAAGCTCTTATTAAATCTCCACTAAAGTTCACCCTTGTGGGAGACTCCAAGGTCAAATAGAGGGTTTGTTGGTCTGATGAGACCAAAATTGAGCTTTTTGGCCATCAGACTAGATGACACCAAACACTGCACACAAAGTCCTTTTAGGCAAGACCCTCCACTTGGCAACCATAGTGCAACACATTTTGGGCACTTATCGGGCATCTATTTCAGGCAGAACTGCGCGTGCACAAGGCTTCATGACACCAACCTCTCTCTAACTGCGAGATCACAACACATAATTGGCACAATGTATTCCCAACATACCACATGATTGGCACAATATATTCACATGACAGCTTTTGGCGGCTAAAGGGGCAGAATATGTGTAGACGACTGCCATGTTTGCGTTACGAACTAACCCCATACATTTCTATGGGAGATTCTTTGAGTGCTTTGTCTCGTCATTAGAGCGTCTCCACTGCACTAATTTTAAACATAGCGGTGATAGCATCATGTTGTGGGGATATTTCTCGAGGCTTGTAAAGGCAAAATTAAAATGAATTCAGCAAAATATATGGAGGAAAATCTGATTCAGTCTGCAAGAGAACTACGACTTGGGAGAAGATTTACTCTCCAGCAAGACAATGAGCTTAAGCCCACAATGAAAACTACACAAAAATGTTTTAAATACAGTACAACAAGGTGAATGTTCTGGAGTGGCAGAGTCAAAGCCCAGACCTCAGTCCTATAGAAAATCTGTGGCTGGACTTAAAAAAGGGCTGTTCACACCCGATCTCCTTCCAACCTAGCAGAGCTTGAGCAGTTTTGCAAAGAAAATCTGAGTAAAATTGCAATCTCCAGATGTTACAGCTGAGCTGTAACTGTATGCAAATAAGACAAACCTGAGCCAAGGCCTTCTCTGAGTCTCCTACAAAGGGTGAGAAGAGGTCCGCCCCGCTGACAGACAGAAAGGCACAGTGTGAGGAGGAGGCTGCAGCTTTGACCAGCGTGGTCTTGGCACATCCTGGTGGGCCATAGAGAAGTATCCCTTTGGGGCGCAACAGGCCCAGTCTTATGAATGACTCTGGGTATTTCATGGGCCATTCAATACTCTAAAGAAAATAGAAAAATGTGTATAAATGACACTGGCACAATGACACAACAGCATTCTCACGATGATTGAAGTTGAAATGCTGGAATTTAATATACTGAATCACGCTTAGTTGTAAATATCAAGAAGTATCAAAAAAAAAAATGACAAACAAAACACATAATAATACATTTTATAAATGCTAAATCAAACAAATGAAGATTGAGCACCTGTTTTAATTTGAGTTTGACATCATCAAGCCCTCCTATCTGTTCCCAGGTGATTGGTTTGTAATCAGTCAGGCCAATACTGCTTCTTAAACAAGAAGGCTGTACTATCTTCAGAGCTTCATGGAAGTGCTGCATTTCGATGGCTTTCACATCTGTGTCCTTATAACGTAGCAGACAAACGCATAATGACTCAAACAATTAATATCCAATAAGATTCAGCATGTGATTTCAATTCCCTTATGTAAAACAGTTGGGTTCTCGTACCTCGGGCGAGCGGAGGATGGCCTGAAGAGCTGCCTCTCTGCAGAGGGCACTCAGGTCAGCACCCACGTATCCAGTGGTCACTTCAGCCAGAGCGATCAGATCAACACTGCAAGAGAGGGGCATCTTTTCACTCAGATACTCCAGGATTGATTTTCTTTGTGTAAGAGTTGGAACACCAATGATGACCTGCAAAAAAGACAAGGACAAATAAAGGTTGGTCAGTAAGTCATCATTTCACATATAGCACTGTCATTTGTAAATTCAATGATTTTTACTTCTCTGTCGAATCGGCCAGGCCTTCTAAGGGCAGGATCTAATGTGTCCGGCTGATTTGTTGCTCCAATGGTTACAAAGTGGTCTCTGCTGACCATGCCGTCCATCAAGGTCAGTAGCTGGGCCACCACTCTGTTCTCTGGCGCACTCGAGGAGCCGGCTCTCTTAGGACACAGGGAGTCTATCTCGTCGATGAACAGGACACAGGGTCCGTCTTCAGCAGCTTCCCGAGCCTGTTGGAACATGGCCCTCAAGTTCTCCTCACTCTCCCCAGGCCTGGATCCAAGGATCACAGGCCCGTTGATTGTTATCAGAGAGGCGCCCACCTCCTTCACCACACTTCTCACTAGCATGGTCTTTCCCACACCTGGTGGCCCAACTAGCAGCACTCCTCTTGGGCACGAAACACCCAGCTTTCTTAGGGTGTTGGGATAAAAGAGGGGCAAATGAATGAGCTCTTTCAGCGAGCCATAGACATCCTCCATTCCACCTATTGATATCCTTGAAGATTCCTGGGCAATTCTTCTGCTGTGTTCTGCATGAGTGATGACCGCTGCTAATTCCAAACAGGTCCTCTCTGTGACAAGACCTACCTTAGTGGAGCCTGAGTTTACGTTCTCAATGTGAATGCAGATCATTTCAGTTTCAAAGGAATTGACAGCAATGATGTGCTTCTCATGCACATAAACACCACAGAGAATTTCCTTCACGATGTCATTAATTAAATGAGGGGGAATTCTTTTCTTAAACTCACTACTTTTTACAACTACATTTACTTTTATACGTTTTAGTTTCTGACCATTCAGTGGCCTAATATCTTCACAGTTAAAATGATAGGGATTGTGTATTGGCCTGAAATTAGGTGTAACACATTTAGTATCAAACTGAAAATAGCCCTCTGCCAGGTCATTTCTTGGCCAAGCCGTGCACAGGCAGGCACCTCCGGGTGTAGATATTAGGACAGGTGAACCAATATTAAGTCTGAGGCTGGACATGAGGCCTGGACCGATTCGGCATCTTTGAGTGTTTTTGTCTAGCGTGTCACAGGGTATCAACTGCAGTTCCAGACCCTTCGTAGCCATCATTTTTGCTTCGTTGTGTAGGAGTTAATTACAACCAGGCCAGAGGGATACAAATGTAAAAATGCAATCTGGAAAAAATATTTAGCATAACTAGCTATTTAGACGTCTGTCATTACTTCTATTCGCAATGTCCTTTAGCCGAGAACTAGCCTAAATTACGGAAATATTTAAACCGAGACACATCTCAATGCCCAAAACCAACTCGGTAATTAGGAATAATGACTTTTTACCTAATTGCGCTGAGTACACATACATTAAGTTCTCCTGTCCTGTTGCAAATGTAGTTTCTACAAGTTCCATTCTACATACAGTAACGCTACCGTAAAAAAACGTACAGCCACATGTGTGCGATCCATAGACAGTAAGCGATGTGCCATCAAGCAAAAGCGTTGGTCAAATAAAACCATTCTCTGCGTTTAAATGAAGAGAACTAATACATGTATTACCATGCTGAAACATGAATGAAGATAAAAACAGAATAATTACCGTTGTTATAAGCTGCATATATTGCAAACAAGGCAATTGTATCATCTCAAAAGTGGAAATGTTGGATTTTGTTGGAAATGTTGGAAATGTTGCATTGTTTTGGATTCATGGTCGTCCAACCATTTAAGATTCAGTGTTTTCTTTACTGTGAACGCCCTTGAGCACCATCGTGTGGAAATATAAGGATTAGCATACTCCAGGAGTTATAGTCTACTTGAGAACATGGAAAACTTTTCTTATGCTGCTTTGTAGGCTAAATATGGCAAATTCATAAGTCTAATAATAAGAATGATGCTTTGAACTTTGACTACAGTTTTTTGTTTTGTTTTTACTTATGCTACATATTATGGCAATTAAAGTAATATTTTGAAATACAGTCTAGGTCTACAAATGGGTATGCCTCTACAGGCATTTTATTTACAGACACAACTCTGCTGTGTTTACCTTCAATGTTTTACATTCACACTGAGCCAATAGCCTAGTCTTAAAAAATGCAAACCTAGTCTAGTCTAGTCTACACACTGATTTCTCTGGTTTATTGTGAGACTGAAGAAGTCTTGAAAGTGATGGGGTATAAAAGTGTAGGGTTTTAGAAATGGATGATGCTCTCATGTCTATCGTTGCGGAAGAAGCCGTAGTAGCTATTGCAACAGCGCGTGTGGAGGAAATTGCAGCGTGTAGTCTTGAATCAATTCAGCAGTGAGGCAGCGTCTCTAATGCACTTTCAAATCCTAGAAGTTATGCTATGTGAAGATGATGTGTCCAGAAATGTTATGGATATTCAATAGCTTAGGCAGAGTCGTCAGTATCTTTTGACTTCAAAAACGGAAGCAATGACAGCCTATTGTCAACTGCCAAGAAACCCCAAAGAAGAAGAACATCCTAGGCTATGTGAATTCATGGCTACTGGTATTCCGCGAGGCATGGATTAAGCCATACAACATCTTCTGTATTAAAGGTGCGTCCCTATCCTACATCTAATGGTTTGTGCAACGTTTATTTAATTGCTGATTATGCTGGGTTTTTTTGTCTCCACAAATTTCTTTCTGTTGTGGTAGCCTAGTTGAAAATAAAAACGGAGTAGGCTACACAGCCTTAAAGCTTATTCAATTATCCGTTTGATGTCCATTTTTCTGCCCCTACACTTTACTTTACAGAACTGTTGCAGTTCACAAAAACACAATAACTGTTGCCATTTGTTTACATTTTTAGGTAAGACGATATCTGAACAATTATGTTTTTGAGCGATCACAGTGGCAGCAGTTTGGTTAGGTTAACTGACATGGATGAGCTGACTGTCATTTCGCACCTCACAGCCAGTCTCTCTCTCTCTCTCTCTCTCTCTCTCTCTCTCTCTGTCTGACCATTTGCCATTACATTGCATTGTGATGGCATAACATTAGCACTCTGAGCTTTGCCTCGTTGGTATTTCACATGCCATTCTGGAGGCCGTTTAAAGTGATGATGAAACAAGTTTGAATGGTAGATCACAGTATGTTATGTGCAATGCACACTGATTGTGTTCAAGAATGAAATGTAATGCTCCCCAGACCACAGTATCTCACTATATTTCATGACAGGACCCTCATACAACTTTCTAGGATGTGATTTTCTGGTGACAAGAGACTAGCAAACCCCTATAAAGAGACTATAATGTGGTGGGGGCAGACTTGCATGTCAGGAAACCAAAACAGAGCAGTTGGTGGCTAGTACCATAACTTCTAGACTTGACTTCACATACAGCTCAAAAAGAAGATTTTTTAGATAGTATTTTACTATATCAAATAACGCATAATCACTAATGCAAAAAATCACTAATATTTACCAGCCTTTCACAGCTTGCATGTGAAACAGTTTCTTAAGTTTTGGTTACCTCCTCTGAATGTGTTGAAAAAAGCAAAACTGGGTGATGTCCTCTCCCTGTGGTTTTCACAGCAGATGCATTTTAATTCTGGTTAAGGACGGCATCAACTCATTTGTCTATCCATATCGACAGAAGGTAAGATTGTACAGGATAAAGATCTTAACTACTCCAGTTAATGAACTCTTTATTAGGTAATTAGATAACAGTGGTTAATATTTTCTACATTTTGGGCTAACTGAAGAATAGAGGCAATTTTACATAATATACGTTTCTTTCCTTCTGGCATATTTTCTGAAATAGCACATTTTAAAAATGGTTTATATATATGTTAAATTTAGACTTAATCTTTGGAATGCCTCTTTTGAATGACTGAAAGCTAAGCTGAGAAGGTAATTTAAAAGAACAGTTAAGCTGTAGATGCTTGAATCAATTTTAATGCATTGTTTTCATACAATAAGATTATCTGAAGAGACATGACCCATACAGAGAAGGGGACATGGACATTTTGGCCCAGTAGGACAAAATGGACCTCCTGCAGGACCTCCCATGACCCAGGTATTGGTCATCCCTAAAGAAGGCCATGCTTATTTTCATGAGATGTACAGTAAGAATGAATTTCTATAGTAATGAAGTCACACTATCTGCAGAGGAGGAGCGGCGTGTTCGTGCAAATGATCGGGAGTATAACGGAAAATTTATGTATGCTGTGAGTATGCAATACTGTTTGCCTCTATACAGGTTCTCAAGGATATTTGTCTTTATTGTCATAATGTAGCAGTGAAAATGGGGCAGATTTGAAGCATTTTGTAAATATATTGTGAACATTTTCAAAAAAGTTTGAGTTTGTATAGACAGACAGTGTTTGTTTGTGTACATCCTACATTGTTCTGCTAGTACAGTAAAATACAGTAAATGATTGATGCATTAGATAGAGATAGATAGATAGATAGATAGATAGAGATAGATAGATAGATAGATAGATAGATACTTTATTGAAATTCAAGGTCTCAGTAGCATACAGACAGCATTAGCCAGTAGTAGAAATTTTGATTGATATCTAGTTTTTGCTTATTGGTTCTGCATTGCATGTTTAATGCTAAGCATGGTGCTATAGGTGACAATATGCTGAAATACATGTTTTGCCAATCACCAAAACACAACCAGTTATAATGGGGGCAAGAGTCACATGGTGACAAAGGAGTTTTCTTGCTTATGATTTGTATTAGTAACCTGCAACAAACGCAACACAGCCACATAGATGAGCGAGCGTCTAGACAAAAAGAGTTGTGAAGGTCAGAGAAGTGTAGGGAAGTGTTGCCTCAGATATATTCCTGAAAATGGGGGATATATGATCTGACAGGGGAATTGCTTCATTCTCATCCATGAATAGCACATGGCTAAATGCCAAAGATACAACCTAAGTAATAAAAGCCCTTTCAGTGGTGGAGGTTTTATACAGAAAATAGTATAGTAATGAAATGTGACAAAAGCCTTATTCTTCTGCTTTTCAATTCATACTTGCCCCTAAATGTTCAGTTTACTACATACCTCACCCTCTATAATGTATGAGTATGGGTATAGCTTTGTGTGACAGTGTAAATCAGGAATAAAACCATCTGGTTGTATTTAAAGTCACTATATCAACACAACACTCTGTTCTCTAAACATATATTGTTTCAAAATGTATTGGTCTGTTCATGTTTGGTAGACTGTGTGTGTGTGACATGTATCTTTTGAACCTTCACTATTAATGTGAATGTTGTTATCCATGTTACCTTTCATTACAGCATAACCACATCAAAACATCCAAATACAACATATTCACTTTCTTGCCCATAAATCTCTATGAGCAGTTTCAGCGTGTGGCCAATGCATACTTCTTATGTTTGCTCATCCTACAGGTGGGTTTTGTGACTTTAGAGCCCTTATGTCTTGGTATGACTGTGACAGTTGAATGTGACACCAGTTCCTCTGCTTGTTTGTAGCTGATTCCTCAGATCTCCTCCCTGTCCTGGTTCACAACCTGCGTGCCTCTGGCCCTTGTGCTCTTGGTCACCGCTGTAAAAGATGCCACGGATGATTATGTAGGTGAAGATGAGACGATGAGATGAGATCTTTTTTTTCTTACTGGGAGAGTACTAGTCTCAGTGATAATGCTGAGAGAGCCATACACCAGAGTAATATAAGAGTAATATAAATAAGTACTATACACCAGAGTTTCCCCTTTGGATTCACATTATGCTTCATACACACTGATACCCATGAATGTTTTTAATTATTCCCCCATGCCACAATGTGTCTGCACCTACAAGACATTTGAGGACTTAGATTTTGCTTGCCTGGTTTGGATTAAGGTTATAAATGCTATATCTTCTAAAATATCTTTTTTGAATGATTCTTTGACTCTTCTTTGCTCTAGTTCCGCCACAGAAGTGATCGACAGGTGAATACCCGGCAATCTCAGGTGCTCATTGAGGGCAAGTAAGTGCAAAGTGCAACCTGTTAGTGGTTCCAAATGGAAGCCTCCATATTGGTAAGGTGAAATGAGTGTTTTTGTTTTGTCTGCAGACTACAGAGGGAAAAATGGATGAATGTTCATGTTGGGGACATCATAAAGCTTGAGAACAACCAGTTCATTGCTGTAAGTGATTGACCACACATCCTTTTGTGAATCCTAATCCTTTATCCATATTTAATCACTGTAATATATTGATATGACACTCAAATCATAGCACCATTACGCCTGCTTTACATTGACGGTGGCAAAGACATAAGTTAATTTAGAGACAGGAAGGCTTGCATGGTTATTTTAGCTGATTGTCAGTATTAAACAGCTACATAACGTAGAACTAATGCAATATAATGCACAGTATTGTAATGCAGCATTATAACATCGTCATTGTAGTTGTCTTGGGAGAAAAACTGTACTTTTGTTTTCAAGCAACATCTTGTAAACATAGGGAACTAGATTTAGAAACAGGAAGTGGGCCCTGTGGATGACAGTGAGCAATGTGTTGTTGGGTTGGGGTTAAGACATGGGGAGGGAGAAGGAAACAAGAAGTTTATTTAGAAAAATGTGTTAAACGCTCAGCTACACGTAATGTATAGATTTCAATATAATACAATAAGAGTATTGTATAATATAGTATGATATGTATTGAAATATTGATTAAAACATTTACACTTGTTTAACCCTTTTAATGTTGTCTTGTGGATGCAAAATGTGAATGTTGTATCTTGATGCAGGCAGATTTGCTACTGCTATCATCAAGTGAACCCAATGGACTTTGCTACATAGAAACAGCAGAACTGGATGGGTAAGATAGTAGCAGTTGTAGATGTTTTAGGTCACTTTGTCTTATTTGTGTGTTTGTCTGTTATTCCAATTAATTGTTAGTCCCTTGTGTCCTATAGATTCAGAACATAGAGACTGACATTGAACTAAGAATGAAGAATTTTCTTGAAACGAAAAATGCTATTATGTATATTGTTGGAACAGTTTTTAAGTTTGTTAAGATTGTAAAATTTTGTTTAATTTTTACAGGGAGACAAATTTGAAAGTGCGTCAGGCCTTACCAATTACCTCTGAACTTGGTGCAAACATCACTCAGCTAGCAGAGTTTGATGGTATGTTTCTCATTGAAGAATAATGAAAAACCTTTACAACTGATGGATACCTTGGCTCATCCGATTCTTCTTTACAGGAGAGGTTGTTTGTGAGGCTCCCAATAATAGATTGGACCGCTTTACTGGGACCCTAACATGGAAGGATAGCAAATACTCCTTGGAAAACCAGAGGTTACTGCTGAGGGGATGTATGCTCAGGAACACAGACTGGTGCTTTGGAATGGTCATATTTGCAGGTAGAATTAATACAATACCATACAGTACAATACCATACAATACAATACAATACAATACAATACAATACAATACATGGAGTCAGAAAACATTGAGTGAGGTTATGTGCACATTGGCTATCAATGAAGTTCTGTGTATTCTGAGTATAGTGAGGTATATATATTAAATGTAAATATAAATAGGCAGCATACAAACATACTGAAACAACGATGCACACACATGTATGAATGTATCTCACTCAGTATATTGAAGCAGAGGTTTGATCTTTTCTAGGCCTTCAAACCAAGCTCATGCAAAACTGTGGAAAGACAAAGTTGAAGCGCACTAGCATTGACCGACTGTTGAACACACTGGTCTTGTGGGTAAGTCCCACCGAGCTAAAATTCTTGTTTGTAAATGATTCAATGCTCTATAAATATCATGCTTGTAAAACCTTAATGTGTAATATTTTATCAATGGCATCTATGGCAGTGGTTCTTAACTGGTCTTGCTTTGGGACCCACAATTTTCCATGTTCATTAAGTCTCGAATCGCGACCCATATATTTTTTTAGCGATCAAGCCAACGGATATGGTGAGCTACAGTACAAGTAAGAAGTGTTCAACTCCTGATGTCACTTTTCAAAGTACTCATGTTCGAGCAATTCAGTGGGGTTTCTGTCCCATTATGTCTCAATTTAAGTGAATCCATATCCTACTTTAAATATTCAGGGTTGTAGCCTAGGCCTACTTGCGTTTAGGCCTACCGCTAAAATGATGTCTAACATGACCTGTCACATAAACATTGTCTGCTGTATGTCCATGGCGATGAATGACATACAGATAAAGTCTACCAAAATAAAGGCCCAATTTTCTTTTATTTATTTTTTAACTACAAGCTCCACGACGCACTTTTGGTTCCCCACGCACCAGTTAAGAAACACTGATCTATGAGGCTGATCAGTGCATGATCATGCATTTTTCACCCTCTCCTTGTCAAGAGCTAAATTAGGATCAAAAAGTGAGAATGTTTTTTGGAGAGCACCTTTGCAAATTATCAATGGGATTTTCCTAAGTGATATACCTGCAATTTCTGCAGTGGCTATGAAGGGGCGCATGTTTTGCATGCCTAATTAACATGCCATGTAATTAATTTAGGAGGATCTTGAATTTGTATATAACATGTTATAAATGTATTCTTTGAACTGTGTTTCATGTGATCAGATCTTTGGCCTGCTTCTGTGTTTGGGCTTTACCTTATCTATCGGAAGTTCTATTTGGGAGTACAATGTTGGAAAGCACTTCCAGATTTATTTGCAATGGGAGCCAAATATGGACAGTGCAGTATTCTATGGTTTCCTGACATTCTGGTCTTACATCATAATCCTGAACACTGTTGTGCCCATTTCTCTTTATGTTAGGTGAGTATTCATATGATCATAAATTAGGTATGTGTATGACCATAACCCAACAAACACTCTACAGGCCGTCATTTCAAGGTATTTGAAATGATGTGTCCCAAGAGCAGATATGGATATGGAAGTGTTAAGATATGGAAGTGTTAAACAAACAACATAGCAGTGCCAAGACAATAAAATATTGTAATTCAGAAGACAGACAAGACATTAGACATTAGAACAGAGTTAGTTTGTGATTTGGTAGGCTTTTGTAATGTTTAAGTGAAGGTGTGTGTGTGTGTGTGTGTGTGTGTGTGTGTGTGTGTGTGTGTGTTTCTGTGGATTGTCTATAGTGAGTTACTGTGATGAGGTACTGTACAGAAGTGCTCAGTGAGTGCCCAGAATTGTTGAAGTTGTGCTTTAGAAAATGACAATCTATAATAATAAAACATTTAGTGACATATTTATATGACATGCTGGCATAAAATGGCTTTTTAATGGATGCATTTTCTCTGTGTCTGGGAAATCAATGTGCTCATATCCACTGAGGTCATAAAAGCTTTTGATAACGTTCTTTCAAAAGCTTCTAATTGATCTTCAGTGTTTTAGGTTTTAGGCTCTTTGCTTTGCCCTCTCAGGGGTGGTCACTTGAGACGGACGTTTGGGATCTTTGCACAAATCTTTTACTATTCCCACAATGCATGACTGCTTTGTTTTCCACATCCAGTAGTATGTAGTAATTGTAGTAATATCAGTTACCATGTTTGTTTTTGTTGGCATCATCGCTGGGGCATGAGGCAAAAGGGCAAAAGGCATAAGGTGTTTTTTCTGAGGCTGCATACAGTGGACCTGCCAGGTATATGTTGGCCCAGTTTGCAACAAGTCTGGCTAATTTATGTGTTGCCCAGACTGAAAGTCCCTAACCTAAGTGTGCATGATAACATTGAAGCCATTGTACAAACTAACATGGATGAAATGCAAAGGGACACCAGCTTGTATATCGCAAACAAAACCACCATCATAAAACTCTCTAACCAAACTAAACTAGCTAAACATGAGAGTATAGGTGTTTCTGAGTAGGAGTGTTTTGGTCTGATGCTGCTGTGTGCTCTCTGAACCACTCCCAGTATGGAGATCATCCGCTTGATGCAGAGCTACTTCATCAGCTGGGACATGGGTATGTACCACAGTGGGCAGGACATGCCAGCCGAGGCCCGCACCACCACCCTCACCGAGCAGCTGGGCCAGGTGGAGTACGTCTTCTCCGACAAGACCGGCACCCTCACACAGAACATTATGACCTTCAACAAGTGCTCCATCAATGGGACAGTCTATGGTATCTAACTCATATTATCAGAACTGGCTGTGGTAAAGTAAATGTTGTATAGTGTGTCTTCTGCCATTCAATTCTATCTGTTTTAATGAAGGTGAGGTGTATGATGACTATGGACATAAAGTTGAAATCACAGAGGTGAGTTCCCACTTTTAAGCAACTGAGTCAACTGTCATGATCATATTGCTTAGGGTGTTACTCAGTTCACATATTTCACTGTGCAATAGTAGTATTGCGTATCTAGAAACAGACTGCATCAGTTACGCATGTTTCCTGTGCAGAGCACTCCTTGCGTGGACTTCTCCTTTAACCCGCTGGAGGATGCACATTTCCGTTTCCATGACGCTACACTGGTGAAGGCGGTGCAAGATGGCGACATGCCTGTCCAGGAGTTCTTCAGGCTACTGGCGCTGTGCCACACGGTCATGCCCGAGGAGAAGGTGGAGGGTGAGAAGCACCCAGAATACTGAGGAACATTCTCTCTGTGATTCTGACAAGCCAGTGGCTCACTTAATGCCCCGACATCTTGGATTAGTCTGGATCCTGTATAATGGATCTTTTTTTTATCACTTAACACTTACATAAGTGAAAGAAGTGCATCACCATTGTGTTACAAAGTTAACCAGTTACACAGTTAGAACAGTTTGCTTACAATATGCCTCTTAACCTCCTGTCTCCACATAATGTAAACATTCATGTACATTAGCACTAGCAAATGTATACAACTACATTATTTTATGAACCTCTTTAGTCCTGTAATGTACTATGTAATGCCAAGCTAGGTGATGTGCAAATTGATGTAAGAAGCCCAGTCCTCAAAGCCTGTCTCCTGACGTGGTCAGTGTGGGTCATTCTTCTCCAGGGGAGCTGGTGTATCAGGCTCAGTCACCTGACGAGGGAGCACTGGTCACAGCCGCCAGGAACTTTGGCTTTGTGTTCAGGGGCAGAACCCCGGAGACCATCACTGTTGTTGAAATGGGCAAATCAGTGGACTACCAGCTCCTTGCTATCCTGGACTTCAACAATGTGCGCAAAAGAATGAGTGTTATAGGTATGATGCCTAATGGTTTTATAGTGATTTGGAATGAGTGTTACAGGTATGATGCCTAATAATTTTATAGTGATTTGGAATGTCCTTGAAAATCTAATACACTACACATGTGTTTTGAGTTGTTTTTGACACAGTGACATATTATGAAACTGCTAACATATTATGAAGGACAAATCTTTGTTTTAATTTTGTTTCATGGAAACAGTGACGCCGCACATGAGTTAAGAATACTTCTTTTCTGTCTCCTGTTTTTTATGTGTGTGGTGTTGTAGTGAAGACCCCAGATGGCCAGATAAAGCTGTACTGTAAGGGTGCCGACACCATTTTGTTTGAGAGATTGAATCCATCAAATGAAAACCTTAAACGTATCACATCAGAGCACCTTAATGTAAGTTGTATCCTGTTTTAGTTTTTTTGGCTTTTTTGCTTAATTGGTTATTCCAAATTTTCTTTTGATATTACTCATCTCGTTTCTTAGAACGAAGGTAACTATTCATTCTCACCCCTTACCAAACATATCACAGTACTGCTAGACTGCTTTTCACTCTGACATTAATGTAAAACCTACATATGTATGTCATATGTAATATGCCTTTGTGTTGACCCAAGGAATTAGAAACCAAAGGAAAACAAATGTGTCTAGAGCTGGCACTCTGAAAGTATATTAAAAATGTCACAACATATATGCCTAGCATATATTTGACAGGGTTATTACTTTGAGAGCCAAACACCTTGGAACATTTATAATCCAAGTCAGCCAGGGACTGGAGAAGGGGTTTATGGAAGATTTTTTTATTAAAGGCATGCAAGGCCAGAGTCTCTCAGTCTTTGTCATGCAGCAGAAAAAAAGATTAGTCACTGTTTCCAGTTGAGCAGGTAACATATATAGATTATCCTGCATGACCAGAAACCAGAACCAGATTATCATTGATAACCCCAGTGAAATGCTGTTTAAGGCCGTGATGTTTTTTAGTGATGTGTGATTTGTTAGTGATTGTGGTTTTGATGGTAAATAGGCTTGGTTGTAGATTAGCCGCTGTTGTAATCCTCAACCTATAGCACAAGGAATTTGACATCACTTGTTACAAGTGGCATACAGAACAGGTCTACTATCGTCTTAGGTATGGTCAGACCCCAGGTACGCCATGCACTAGACCCGTTACAGTTTGCATACCAGGAGAAAGTGGGCGTGGACGATGCCATCACTTATCTTCTACACAGGACACATTCTCACCTGGACAAGGGGAAAAGTGCTGTGAGAATCATGTTCTTTGATTTCTCAAGTGCTTTTAACACCATCCAACCCCTCAGACTGGGAGACAAGCTCTTGCAGATGGGTGTGGACGCTCACCTGGTAACCTGGATCACAGATTACCTGACCGAGCGACCACAGTTCGTCAGACTGAAGAACTGTCTCTCTGACACTGTGATCAGCAGCACACGGGCGCCAACAGGGAACTGTGCTCTCTCCAGTCCTGTTCACCTTGTACACATCTGACTTCTGCTACAACACTGAGTCATGCCACATGCAGAAGTTTTCTGACGATACTGCAATTGTGGGGTGTATCAGGAACGGGCAGGAGGAGGAGTACAGGAGCCTGGTGGAGGACTTTGTGCAATGGTGCAAACTCAATCATCTCCAACTCAACACTTCAAAGACCAAGGAGATGGTGGTGGATTTCCGCAGGTCTAAGCCCACTCTGCTACCAGTCTCCATTGATGGGGTCAATGTCGAGGTGGTAAGCACCTACAAGTACCTGGGTCTCCACCTGGACAATAAACTGGACTGGTCAGCCAACACTGACGCACTCTACAAGAAAGGACAGAGCAGGCTGTACTTCCTGAGGAGGCTGCGCTCCTTCAATGTGTGCAGCAAGCTCCTCAGGATGTTCTACCAGTCTGTTGTTGCCAGCGTGCTCTTCTATGCAGTGGTATGTTGGGGAGGAAGCACAAGGAAAAAGGATGCGGGGCGACTTGACAGGCTGGTAAGGAAAGCTGGCTCTGTAGTGGGAGCTGAACTGGAGTGCATCACTTCAATATCTGACAAAAGGACCCTGAACAAACTGATCAACATCTTGGACAATGCACAGCACTATTGTTAAGCAGAAGAGCCTGATCAGCTGGAGACTTCGCTCACTGCCTTGCACAACAGACAGACTGAGGAAGTCATTCATCCCCAGGGCCATTGAACTGTTCAATGCCTCACTTAAGGGAAGAGGAGAAATAGACTTCTCCGCATAGTCTGTCTGCCTCTTCACCACCTCCATGTCTTGAACTGTCTGTCCACTAGCCACTTTACCATTGTCTTCCGCCTCACTGTTTGCGTGCTTTATTAGCACATATGCACAACCCCTCCCTCCATGCCACAGCCGAACTGTGACCACACTTATACCTTTCTTAATATAGTTATTTATACATAGATTTAAAGACTTTATTCTTGCACTGTTGCACTGTTTGACTTACTCGTTTGAATTACTCATTTGCACTATCACCATTACACTCATTCACAAAGAGCACCTTACCTTACCCTATGCACAGAGGACCACAGGCTCAGTCCCTGCTTCAGTCATTGCAAGCGAACCTGATTGATTAATCACCCACTATGTGGATACTGTTTTTTAGAATTGATTTAGATTAAGTTTTATTTAATATAATTTGTATTTTAGTATATTAGTATATTCTTTATCTTCCACAGTCCTCCTTATTGCTTAGTTGTGTTTTTTTATATTATATACTTTTAATTACTTTTTCTGCTGTTAGTGAATGTGTGTATTTCCCCTAGGAATCAATAAAGTATCTATCTATCTATCTATCTATCTATCTATCTATCTATCTATCTATCTATCTATCTATCTTTCAGCAATACGACAATTTCAAGTTGTATATATTTGAAATTGTTGCATTGCCAAAAGATAGTAGTTTTTGCCACCTGTTCTGCACCATATCAAACTTATAGTGAACCAAGAATTAATCATGAAATACACAGGTGAAACATAGCTGATGACACTGTTATAAAGACTTTATACGATTTGCAATAATTTTGTTGACATATTGTTCCCACAGATGTTTGCTGGAGAAGGCCTGAGAACCCTTGTTCTGGCCTACAAAGACCTGGACAGAACTTCCTTTAAGGAATGGACAAAGAGGCTTCACACTGCTAGCACTGCCTTGGAGGACAGGGAACAACTTGTTGATGCTTTATGTGAAGAGATTGAAAGGGACCTGATAGTAGGCATTTTCCTTTTCCTTTTCCTAATTCTAAAAATAAACATTATCACACATGAAACATATATAATATATTCAGAAGTGGCAAGACATAAATAGACTTTGCTTTCAACATTAGATTTCTTTCATAGAGCGCCAAAAGGTTAGCGCTCTTAGATGTGCAGTTTTATACATTTCCATGGATTCAAATGGATTCCATGGATATATTTTCAACTGTCATCAGCATATGAGGTATTTTGGTCCAAATTCTTATTTTGTTTTTTAAGTAGCATAGATATTTTTTATTCTTGTCTTTTTAGCTGCTTGGTGCCACTGCAATAGAGGACAAACTACAGGAAGGTGTGGCTGAGACTCTTGTTGCTCTGAGTTTGGCAAACATCAAAATCTGGATTCTTACAGGAGACAAACTGGGTATATTGTACATGTGTACTTGAAATAATATGTTACCTAACTATTCTCAACTGCTGATCCTGAGGGGCACTATCATGATCAGATTTTGTAAATATGTTTGGGAGAAGCTTTGTTCTAAGTGCAAAATCTGCTGTGTGATGTGCAACTGGTGAACTCGAGCACTTGGTGAAGAAAGGAACAAGACGTCATGCTTGCCACCACGATGTGCCGGGTGTAAGATAGGGCCCTTATTCTGCTTGACATAATAACGTGTAAATTACTGATGTGAAAGGACTAATTTACTTCATGGTGTAAGCTTTTAGAAAAATACACATTTAATATCTATATTTTTAGATTTTCAGATAATTTCAGTAATATTTTTCTTCTTCGTGTCATTGCAGAGACAGCCATGAATGTAGCTTACTCTTGTAACATGCTTAGAGATGACATGAGTGAAGTCTTCATCATCTCTGGTCCCACAGCTGTGGAGGTCCAAAAGCAGCTCAGGTAAAGAGAGATAGAGAGAGAGAGAGAGAGAGTGAGAGAGAGAGAGTGAGAGAGAGTGCAGACAAAGTCTGTTTTAGTGATTCACTTTGCCACTTTTTATTTTCCTTATTTACCTTAAATCCCCTTTATTTTTGGAGGAACGCCAAAGATCACATCGGTGGACCACTGACACACAAAAATGACATCCACACAGATGACTGTGTGTTTGAAGAGACCATGAATGCAGAGTATGCACTTATCATCAGTGGGCCTTGCCTGGTAAGCCTGACATTGTGTGGCGTAAAGATCTACGCAAATCTATGTTTATTTATATGAGTATATCCGGTCTTTAAGGTGAGAGATGACAGATATTTGAGTGTTCTGTTTTGAGGAAGTCCAAGAGGAGAAATGG
This sequence comes from Alosa alosa, assembly GCF_017589495.1. Taxonomy (NCBI): domain Eukaryota; kingdom Metazoa; phylum Chordata; class Actinopteri; order Clupeiformes; family Clupeidae; genus Alosa; species Alosa alosa. The sequence goes on from NC_063202.1 coordinate 28,212,050, forward strand.
GTCATCAGTTGGCCTTGCCTGATAAGGTGACATTGTGTGGCGTAAAGATCTACGCAAATCTATGTTTATTTATATGAGTATATCCGGTCTTTAAGGTGAGAGATGACAGATATTTGAGTGTTCTGTTTTGAGGAAGTCCAAGAGGTGAGATAAGAGTGTTGTTTGACAGTATGTTCTGCTGTGACCCACAGGCTTACGCACTGGAGGCGGAGATGCAGCACCTCCTGCTGGACACAGCCTGCTTGTGCAAAACAGTCATCTGCTGCCGGGTCACCCCCCTGCAGAAGGCTCAGGTGGTGGAGCTGGTGAAGAAACAGAAGCAGGCCGTCACCCTGGCCATAGGAGATGGCGCAAATGACGTCAGCATGATCAAAAGTAGGATTATAATGACAATTCTTAACTCAGTCACTCTCTCTCTCTCTCTTTGCCTGTGTATAGGGTTTGTTTGTGAATCACTGCCATTATTTGTACATTAATTGCACAAATCATCTTCTCTTCTCCCATGCTTTATGTGCCCACATGGCTGGAAGTCAGTGAATATACTGTATGTAATATGTGTAATGTGTGCAATGTAATGACTAAATAAGATGCTTACTGCTGTCTGTCTACGCCTATATTCGCATGCTGCTCTCCACAGCGGCTCATATTGGTGTGGGCATCAGTGGGGAGGAGGGCAGGCAGGCGGTCCTTGTGTCGGACTACTCCTTCGCCCAGTTCTGTTTTCTACAGCGCCTTCTCCTGGTACACGGCCGCTGGTCCTACCACCGCATGTGCAAATTCCTGCGCTACTTCTTCTACAAGAACTTTGCCTTCACCCTTGTGCACTTCTGGTTTGCCTTCTTCTGTGGCTTCTCAGCACAGGTGAGAATAGATCTGGTGTAGTGGTGTGGAGGACACATGCAGATGGGATGCTTGTGTCCATGTGAAAATTATGCAAAGTGAACCTTGACTAGTCCGACAGCCTAATATTATGAAATGGCACTGTCTTTCAACCCTTGCTCTTAACAGACCATATATGATCAGTGGTTCATCACTCTCTTCAATGTAATCTACACATCACAGCCAGTTCTAGCATTGGGTCTGTTTGATCAGGTAAACACTCCTGATTACTCGTTTACCTCTTAATGTGGTTCATTTCATATGTATGGTTCCATAATTCCACCAACTCCATAAGTTTATGTGTCTTTGGCATGGGTGTTTTGTCTGCGGTTAGGATGTGAGTGAACAGAATAGCCTGCGCTACCCTAAGCTCTATGAGCCGGGTCAGCAAAGGCAGCTCTTCAACAAGCGCCAGTTCCTCCTGTGCTCCCTGAATGGCATCGGCACGTCTCTCGCTCTGTTCTTCGTGCCGTACTGCGCCCTCGGCCACTCTCTGAAGGAGGACGGCACCACGGTTACAGACCATCAGTCTTTCGCGGTCGTCATTTCGACCTCACTGATCATTGTGGTGAGCATTCAGGTAAGGGTGTGAAGAATCACATGTGGCTTTTGTGATGTGAAACCAATATGGATAGGGGGTGTTTGGTGGAGGTAGCATACATGTATGTTTTTCTCAGCAATGTAGGTCTGAAGTCTACAGAAGCGTATTGCATTCATGGGAAAAAAACGGGTCCTGTTTTTCTGAATTAATGAGTTAATTAGCCTATCTTGTTAATTCAGAAAAAACAGCCCAGTTTTTCCGAATTAACGAGTTGACGAGAAGTCTGCTGTTGAAGTCTGTCTTTGAATTGGCCTAACAATAAAAACAATGAGGAAACATTGTAAGATATGGAAAGGATATTTTTTAATTAAGTATCAAGTTATTAAGTATTTTATATTTTAGCTTCAAGCTCAGGTTGTAATAAATTCGGTAGGCCTAAGTAAGACACCTTACTCTTGTTTAACTGTCAGATTGGACTCGATACAAATTACTGGACGCCAATAAATCATGTTTGTATCTGGGGCAGCGTGGCCATGTACTTCTTCATAGTGTTTGCGCCACACAGAAGCAGCACCTTTGATGAACTCCCAAAGTATTTCCCCTTTTTTGGTAAGTTACATTTATGATAGCCTTTCAGTTAGGAAAAAATGAGACAAAAATAATATTTTTTCAATCAAGAATGAACTTGCATACCATGTGGCCGATGCAAAAGAGTTGATTTTTAATCCATCAAGAAATGAAAAGTGCAAAGTGCTAGCAAGGTGTAAAACGTTTTCGGTCCCATTCAGACCATCATCAGCATTGGCAACATTGGTATGCGGGTTCATTCTTGATTGAGGGACTGATTAGACTATCGGAACTAACGCATCCGCCAGGCCTGGAGTTGGCGCAATACCATGTTTGCCACATATTAATAGTTTAAAACAATGGATAATATTAAATATCATTGTTAAATTAAATACATCAGTGTCTTGCTCTGGACGCCATAAATAACCAAACAAGCGTCTCTGTGCGTGTTTATATTTCCACTGTGGAGTTCAGTTTTTAATGCATCTTTCCCAACCTCTCTGTGCAGGAACTGCGCACAACTGCCTGACATGTAGGACGGTCTGGCTAGTTATTCTTCTCACCACTGTCACATGTATAATGCCTGGAGTAGTATTTCGATTTGTACAAAGAGAGCTTTGCCCAACTCTAATTGAGAAGGTAAGGTGTGGAAGATTGTTGTTAAGGTACATGCAGTGCACCTATGTATTTATATGTATATAATATATGTATTTATGTTGAGCTGGGAAAGGGAAGTAGACCAGCAGTTGATTCAGATTTGTTTTTGCTCAGGTCCGCCATCTGCAGGTGAGCAAGAAGCAGAATCCATTAAAGCAGAGTCACAGGCTAGCACGCAGGGCCAGCAGGCGGTCTGCCTACGCCTTCTCTCACCAGGAGGGCTTTGGAGAGCTCATCACCTCTGGGAGGAACATGAGGGGCTCGATGGCGCCCCCTCAAGGGAAGCTTCAGAGCAGCACCAGCTGGGTGGACAGCATGCTGAAGAGGATCGCCGAGCAGGGCATGAGGATAGGTTCTTCCAGCCCGAAAAGCATGGCTAGTCCTAGAAATATTGCTCTTAGGGTTAGAGACACTATCAGACCGCAAAGAGAGCATATTGCTATGGACGAAAATGTGACAGATACAATGCTGCCTGTCGTGTAAGGACACGGAGACCACCCATGGTTTGTGTGTCTATTCTCAGGTAAAAAATATCATAGGCTATCTTGAGATCACCATGGTTATGGACCAGTTGCTCACCTGTGAGTCAAGCCATTGCCGTCCAAGGCCTATCCTGTTTCATGGACATTGGCTGAGAGTTGTTAAGTTAAATGTGTTACAGTTGGCTATTTTAGCCTACTGAAAAGCAGAAATTCTCTTTTTACTTCTGTCTATATGATTTAGCCCCTGTAACTTAATTCAATGACAGTTACAAATAACATGTAGGCCTATTGAAAAAAAAAAAACATAACGATACGCAGGGCTAAATTTCTGGATGTTATGGTTATGGGATTTGGCAGACGCTTTTGTCCAAAGCAACATGCAAATAAAGAAATGTTTGACAAAAGGCAGATTTTTAACGCACGGGAGCATGTTTTTTTTTTAATTTATTTTAAATAAGTTATTAAAGGTCCGTTTTTCTATACGAAAGTGTTGCCTTGTGTCTTTTGCATTTCACCCCAGCACTCAGAAGACTGTTTATTGGACTATGCAATAATTCTTACATGCACGATAAACAAACGTCGAGGAGCTTGCTCCACAATTTAGTCTGCCACATATCCTGATTTTTATCTTAATGTTTATGGTTAGACGTTTGAATGAAATGGGTTTGTTTCTGTAAAGCTTTACAGTTGGCCATTTTTCCACACTGCTCGCCCGAATCACATGGCCCGCTATTTATAGTAGATTAGGCAGTGATATCGAAACTCCTCAGTGGTGCCGCGCTGAAGGTCAAAAACAAAATCATGTCAAAAGTTTCTTTCCCCCTGTAGAATAGAAAAACCACACAGCAGAATCTAAGCAAAGGTCAGTGACATCCACTCTAGCCTTGCTGTTTTCTTTTTTCTCTCTTTCTCCTTTTTCTCTCTTTTTTGGGCAATAGTGCGCGAGTGTACATGTTTTAGACAGGACACCTTGACGGTATGCGCTTACTTCTGCTCCTCGTCTTTCCCTCCATGCACAGCAACGGAAAATATTCCACACGAAGCAAACCAAGGCAACTTCAAGGGTTAATCTGGCTATTTGTTAATATTCGAATGTCATTTTGTCTGTATTTCATGAAAATAAGATGAATTGGAGATAATTTTGTCTCTAAAAACAAACCTTTAACCATCCTAAAAGAACTTTGCTTTTAACAGATGGTAAACATTTTAGCTGAGTTATATGTGACTGGCAGTACCAGTATGTTATGAGTTCTGAATAAAGTCTTGGTGACCCGCACTTTCACAGAGAGGAGTTTCTTGGCACTCTGTCCCACTCAGTCGTCACATTCCCAGTTCTCGCGAACCTGCAACCATGTGTTTGCTTACTGATGTCCTGGGGAATGAAATGTCACACTGTTGGGCCTAAAGCATGAGAGTGTGAGTGTGTGTGTCAGCTCTGGGTTCCTGGTGTTGGACTTTTCTGGGAGTAAAATGTGCCTTTCCATCTGAGGGCAAAGTAAGTCTTTCATTCCTCTGCATTCAGGATATTTGGGTTGGGGCCACAGGACCACTGTGTGAGCCATGTCTTGCCTCCTACGCTGCGTCTCCTGCACCTCTGTGCCCTTGGTTTACCGAGCTGCACTAAAAAAGTCACCTGGGAAAAGGTACTTTCAAACCTGTGCTATTCTATGGAACCAACAGGCTCCCAAAGGTATGTAGTATAGTGTCATACTGCACATTTCATTTGCTATTTTATATATTATAATACTGTTACACCCTATTTTATTCCACCAGCTTTCTGGAGTATCCTTATGTTATACAACTGCAGGTCATTCAAGTTCAAGTTCATTTGAGGTCTTGTTTTTCCCTTTGTTATGTAGTGCCCCCACATACTACAGTCCACAGATAAATGACACATAATAACAGATGAACAGTACAGCGTTTGGAAGCAACTATGAGAAGCACTCACTTTAATCCTTACCTAAATGCATCTGCCTACATGTAATTAATGTTTGAGTGAAGGACTGTTGGAGAGGTCATGTAAAGGTGAAATCCTAACTTTGCTAGTTTGTCACTGACCCCTGCCTTTCAAGCAAGTCTCACTAGTGTCAATGAGGTTGTTAATGCCATGACAGAGAGCCCCCCCCAACGTGTGTTTTTTTCTGGTTTTGTGTTGTGTGATTGGACATTTTTGTGAGCTGTGTGAAAACGGCTCACTGAGCCTGTGCAGACCGGGCACAGCCGGGCACGCAGCCAGTCGGCTGCTAATAATGTCTTGCTGTTGTTGGAGATCCGCAAGCCAAGTAAGGAGAGATATGTGAAACAAGACTCTGGAACAGACTCTACTGAAGGCTTGTGTTTACGCTGCACGTGCCTAGCCTCATTTCTTTTTTACTGTTTTGTTTCCCGTCTATTTTATTTAAGGTGCTCATGATCCTACAGTTTTTTTAAGCACAGAAACAGAAAAGCTGTTGGAGTAGGCCTATCTGTGTTTGGAGGTCTAGGGGGCTCTCTTCACCAGCGCTGCCGCCCTAAGTTGCTGTGTTCCCCTCAGGTGTGCGTTATAAAGATGTCATGGTGGGCGTGCCCAAGGAGATCTTCAAGACTGAGAAGAGAGTGGCCCTTTCCCCTGCCGGAGTGGAGGCCCTGGTCAAGCAGGGCTTTAATGTCCAGGTGGAGAGCGGCGCCGGAGACGAATCCAAGTTCTCCAATGATCAGTACCAACAGGCAGGGGCCAAAATTACCGACACCAAGGGCGCCTTCAACTCAGACCTGGTTCTGAAGGTAAGCAGAATTATATCTGAATGTTAGTACCAGGATTTTTAATTATGTCATTTGTACTCTTGAGTCAATGAGTCAGTTGTACTCAGTTTAAACTCTGTACATAAATGTTTCATAACTCTCATGACATGGAGCACCACCCTAAAATGATGAAGGTCTTTTGAAGGGCACATGTGTGAAAAAAACCTCTCAGTCATAACCTGAAAAAGTAATGCAGTTGGGAGCACGAATGTCTTATCAGATCTTTCTGGGAACACAGGTGCGAGCGCCGACCTTCAGCGAGGCTTTGGGCAAGCATGAGGCCGAGCTGCTGAAGCCCAAGTCCACCCTGGTGAGCTTCATCTACCCCGCCCAGAACCCTGAGCTTATGGACAAGCTGGCCAAGCAGCAGTGCACCGTCCTGGCCATGGACCAGGTCCCCCGAGTGACTATCGCCCAGGGTTACGACGCCCTGAGCTCCATGGCCAACATCGCAGGGTGAGCTTACGTGAGCGCATGGTCCATGTCAATGCACGATACAGTGGGGATGATTTGTAATGATCTGTTCCGCAGCCTTGTGGAGGTTTCTCTGCTCTGCCTCTTTTATGGCTAAATGATTAATGTTCTGTCAGGACAAGCACGAAAGAGGAATTGTAAAAAGCATATTTACAACTGGGACCAACTTTATATATTGGAGCAAAGAGCAGAAAACATGTTTTCCATTTAAATTCCCTCTTATCTTCCACAGTGATGACAATGGCTATACATTTAAGATGAGGTTAAAGCATATTATTCATGCTAAGTTATCAGGAAACACTTTCCACATGGTTTAATTAGGAAATTATCCAGGGGCCAAGAAGGTGCATTGACTTTTTTCCCCCATGGTACTCAGGTACAAGGCCGTGGTCCTCGCTGCCAACCACTTTGGAAGATTCTTCACCGGCCAGATTACCGCAGCTGGGAAAGTACCTCCAGCTAAGGTAGCCACTGACAACTAGCTCAACCTGTCATAAAAAAAATACTCATTACACAGGCTAAGAAGTTCCCTACACATTGTGATTTAGCTGTGGAGAACTGACAAAAATTGCTGTAGTATTTACATAATCGCTCCTGCCTCAAAACCCGGATTGCTGCTAAAAAGGTGCGGTCTAGAATCATTGTGGAGACATGGAGAGGCTTGGTAGATATTATAAGAACCAGTTTGAGAGCTGTGAATACAAATAAAGATGTTTCCATTGATTATTTTAAAAGGTTATGAATAATTGTGGACATGCCATTTTTCATATTTTTTTAAAAAAAAGATGAAAACGCTTCTTTTTTGATTCCATGTTTCTCCCACATTGTCTTACAACCTTTTGGCGTGTGGCAGTGTCAGAACAAACATATTGGTCAAGAGAAAATCAACAATAAATCAATATTTGCCAGGGGTATGAATAATTATGTTCCTGTATGTAATATTTATTTATATGTTATATATTTATATGTGAGTATTTGAATAATGTGTTATCAGGATTTCAGCAGTAAAACCAGCCTTACGAAAGAAAGATAACTGTAGAAATTATTATATGTTTGACCCCCACAGGTGCTTGTTATTGGTGGTGGCGTAGCAGGATTGGCTGCAGCAGGAGCAGCCAAATCAATGGGGGCCATTGTGAGAGGGTTTGACACAAGGTACAAAACACAATAAACCACCATGTAACTGCAATGCACCAGCGGTAAACCTTTAGGACTTTTAATTGTATGAACGGTCACATCATAGTGTGAGCAGGAAAAGTGACAGTGTTTTCTGTAACCAGACCAGCAGCACTGGAGCAGTTCAGGTCCTTTGGGGCAGAAGCTTTGGAAGTGAATATCAAAGAGTCAGGAGAAGGAGTTGGGGGTTATGCCAAGGAGATGTCTAAAGAGTTCATAGAGGCCGAGATGGAGCTGTTTGCCAAGCAGTGCAAGGAGGTGGACATCGTTATCACTACTGCTCTTATTCCAGGTAAAAAAACACATTCAACCACACTTTTAAATCACAGTTTGACAATTCTGTTGCATATATCACTGACTCTGTCCTCATTGCTTAATCTATTTAATCAGTTCAGTGTTTAATTGATCTCCATGGTCCCTGCAGGAAAGAGGGCTCCCATCCTGATTAAGACGCCGATGGTGGAGTCCATGAAGGATGGCTCTGTGGTGGTGGATTTGGCCGCTGAAGCCGGAGGGAACATTGAGACGATTAAACCCGGAGAACTCTATGTGCACAAAGTGAGTGACACTGTTCCAACCAGTAAACCTCCATGTTAGTATGGTGAACACACATAGCACAGTGATATTAAAACAAATGGGTACAGTGCCAAGGTTGTGCATCTCATTAAAAGGAGATGAAAAGAAGATGTGAGAACATTTATAGATGACATGCAAAAAAGAAATAGCCAATTTTTAGGGAAATGTTTATTTCTATTTTTTCTATACATTAGGGGGTGACAAACATTGGATTCACAGATCTCCCTAGCAGAATGTCCACACAAGCCAGCTCACTGTACTCCAACAACATTCTGAAGCTACTGAAAGCTATTAGCCCTGATAAGGAGTACTTCCACTTTGAACCTGTGGACGACTTTGATTACGGAACACTTGACCATGTCATCCGTGGCACCACGGTGATGAAGGTAAGTATCAATGCTGCTACTCCTGCAGCTTTCGAACATACCAGAATAGGACCCATTTCATAATTAAGAATTCAATGTCAACTCCAACAGCTAAGAGATTACATTTGATCTGTGTATGGCATGCACGTCAGTGAGACAAAAACATTGAACATTGAGACACCAAAGCCAAAACTTTTGAATTTTAAAAGCCCACACAGCCAACTTGGCTCATACGCACAAGGCTGTCAGCAAGATTGACGTCTCACGTGAGAAAAAGGATTGGGTTTTTCTTTGGATTTTCTGTGTTTGCCTTCTTTTCCAAGAATCCCCCCCCCGACACTTTGTTTATTGCATACTTGAAAGACAGAGGGGGAACAGACAGCCTCCAGGGGAAATATCATCTTACCGTCTATTGAAACAGCAATTCACACAATTTTCATCGGAATTTATGGTGCTGCTCAGAGCTGTTTCTTAACACGCTCCAAAGAAGTCTCCTATTTTGTTGACTTGGCTGTTGTCTCTATGGCCCTGTGAACTATGAGTCATTGTGGTTTTGGTCTTCTACTTGTGCCATTATGTAAACATTATAAACTCTAGTCATGTTCAAGGGAACAAATGCATGGTGATGAAACACTTGGATCAGTTTCATCATTTATTTATCTATCTGCTTTATGCGTGTGTGTAAAACTATGTTCACTCTGCACTGACGCGTATGTCTCCTGTAACCCCAGCAAGGCAAGAACATTTTCCCATCGCCATTACCAAAGACTGTCCCTCCACCTCCCCCGGCTAAGATAAAGTCTGTAGCCGAGCTGGAAAAGGAGAAAAAGGCAACAGTCTCCCCTTTTAACCGCACCATGACCTCCGCAGGCATCTACACAGCAGGTGAAGAGACACAGTACATTCCCATGATTCACTCTAGATTGTGGGAGAAGAGAGAAGGCGCATAGCTTATGGCTAGTTGTGAATAGTTGTTGTGGGTGAATGTAATCCTATTATATACTTCAGCATGTAGTGTTTCTAGACGTGGAGGTGCATGAAAAAGGCACTTGTTAGGCGCACACCCCACTGGGCAAAGTTGTGTGTGTATTTCATGTGTATTTTTTTTAATTTGTCTTGTTGCAGGGGTGTCCACTGTCCTTGGTCTGGGTCTTGTCGCACCCAGCGCTGCTTTCACCCAGATGGTCACCACTTTTGGACTGGCAGGAATTGTTGGCTATCACACGGTGTGGGGCGTCACCCCAGCCTTACACTCACCTCTCATGTCTGTCACCAATGCCATCTCAGGTGAAATACCCCTATAATCTAATGACCTGGCAACAGCATCTTCAACAATACACTTGATAATGTATACACTCTAGGTTTGGTTTATGCATTAGAGATCTCTGCTGTTTTGATTTTGGCTGTCTATGAACTGCACTCAGACTGTTCTTCCAATCCCTAGGCCTGACTGCTGTGGGTGGCTTAGTGTTGATGGGTGGAGGTCTCACACCATCATCTCTCCCTGAAAGTCTGGCACTGGCAGCTGCGTTTGTGTCATCTATCAACATTGCAGGTTTGACCCTAATCCCATCAAAAATACAACTCAATATCTACTCAGACCTTACTCAGGCTTGTATTTAAGTGTAATTAAGTGTATTTAACCATTGAAAATATATACCATAACAGATGTAGACTTCTGACAGTACGTAGACCAGAACTGTTATAATTCCTCAAGTGTTTGATTCCCAGCAGCCTTCTATCATGTTAAAAAGATTGGAAGAATTCTAAGCTATGATAGTGTTATGGGATGCATACTGCGCATAGACAGTGCAAAGTATATTTAACTTCAAATGATCTGCTGTTCCTCTCAGGCGGTTTCCTCATCACAAAGAGAATGTTGGACATGTTTAAGCGGCCCACAGACCCCCCGGAGTATAACTACCTGTATGGAATCCCTGGAGCTCTCTTTGTGGGGGGATATGGAGCATCTGTAGCCAGTGGCTACCACATAGAACAGGTGTTGATGCAATGTAGCCCTATTACTCTATTGATATCTTTTATGAAGCAAAGCATGTTGGTAGACATGCATACATCATGCATCATACTGTAGATCTCAACAGTCTCTAACATGTCTGTAGATGTTTGTGTTCTGTGTGAATCCCACTGCTCACTCCCAGCCTGTGTGTTGACAGATGATGTACCTTGGCTCGGGCCTGTGCTGTGTCGGAGCCCTGGCCGGCCTGTCTGCCCAGGGCACCAGTCGCTTGGGCAACACCCTGGGCATGATGGGGGTGGCTGGGGGCATCGCTGCCACCCTGGGTGCACTCAAGCCCTCCCCTGAGCTGCTGTCACAGATGTCTCTGGCCATGGCAAGCGGAGGCACCATAGGTATGTCGGAGCGCATACCGCAGCATCGGCACATACCACAGCGCCTTGTGTGTCCTCATGTTGAAGTCGGGCCAAGTTGACATGACGATATCACATTAAGGGTGCTAGAAAAAGTGTACCAGAAATATTACATGAGGGTTTCATATGCCATGAGACAGAGCAACAGAACTGCTTTAATCTGGAGAAAATTATCTAGACTTGAATCTCACTACCAATTAGTTTAACATAAACACATACAGAAAATATGTATTGTATGCACAAAATTCTGTAGTTGTAACAAAAATCCTTTGAGGTCAACCACATCATCACACGTGCTTGTTCAGAGGAATTTCATGGCATTTACAGTGATGGTAAAACCTGTTTACATTATGACATATAATGTTAATCATCTTGTCAGTATACTGTTTGTAGCTGTAATTTTCATATGATGAATGATGATATATTCAGACCTCTGGCACTTCTTTAGCAAACGTTCAGGGTGTGTTTGTTTATATATAGCGTTGTTTGTCTTTTTATAAGTCATCTTCTAATTTGATTTGCAGCCATTTTAATTTCATACTAAGTGGCTGGCCTGGTTCCCTCTATGTGGGGTTTGATGTTAATTCCCAGATATATCTAGGCTTATGAGAAACAGACTTTTTCTTTTTTTTATCAAGTTTGTCAGACTGAATTGAATTATGCTCTAATCAGGCATTGCATGTCGCAGCTTTAGCGAAGATGGTGCTGAAATGTTGACCAAATTTATGGTGCAAAGATGACAGATGATCTCCATTCAGAGTGTCAGCCTAAAGTTTGTATCTCATATCAATTGATTTAATCCATAGCAATATGAAGGCTAATCCTCTTGTTACTTAGAGAATACTGCATATGCTTGTCTGAGTTATTACTTAATCTTTTGATTCTGTCTGCTGGCAGGATTGACCATCGCCAAGAAAATTGAGATCAGTGATCTACCTCAGTTGGTGGCAGCCTTCCATAGCCTTGTAGGGTTGGCAGCAGTGCTCACCTGCGTTGCTGAGTACATGATTGAGTATCCCCACCTCGACGCCCATCCTGCTGCCAATATGGTGAAGACCGTTGCCTATCTTGGCACCTACATTGGTGGTGTCACCTTCAGTGGTTCCCTGGTTGCTTATGGAAAGCTTCAAGGTACACAGCATTGCTGAGGGATGAGATTGCGTTCTCACTCACACAAAAAGTTCCCATTAGCTCTGTTGATCCACATAAATGTGTGCCAAGGGTGGATGTGGAAAATATCCTTGTCTTCATTGTCTCCTTTAAACAGTCGACAGTAGGCCAAGTTTTATTCAATTCCAGCTATGATTTGCCTTAAAGCTGGCATGTCTGGTATTTTCCCTTGGACAAATGTACTCTTGCAGGCGATGTGAAAATCTAGAGATTACTAAATGTTCAAAAAGTAAGGAAAAGATTAGGCGATTTTAAAAACTGGCATCAGTGAGGCCATTCCTCCTGTTGCCAGAACTATGCAGGGCAACAGGAAAAACACTGGAATGCTTCATCTGCCTTGGTATATCATCTCATAAAGTTATCTCTCAAAATATGATGTCAGGATGATTTGCCAGTTGAACCATGTGCCCCTGCTGTCCAATCATCTTCTCCTATGCTCAGTGAAAAAATCAAATTGTGGAGTCTAGCCAAAGAAAGATAAAAGACCCACTGAGGCTCTGGTTTACCACACATTAGCAGCAATAATCAGCACGCCCTGTAGCCCAGTGTTTGCCAAAACTTGTCATCTTTTATCGATAAAGATCTCCCTGATTTTTTGCGCTTGAAGAAGCTTCCCAGATTTTCTATTTTAGCATTGATTGTTGGTTTTGTTCAGTTGCCAAGAATAGCGAAAGCGAGAGAGACTAGCATCAAGCTGCATTCTCATACCTGCGTTAAAGTTTGAGGCTTGTTTTAGAGTGTTTAGAGCATTACCTTCAGGTAAAAGAAGGAAACATGTCATTTCTGATTTAATCTCCAACGTTGAAAACCACTCTGTGACTCAGGTGTTCTTGACTCGGCACCCCTGATGCTCCCTGGCCGCCACATGATGAACGCTGGCCTCATGGCTGCCTCGGTCGGAGGCATGGTGCCCTTCATGCTGACTGACAGCTACGGTACAGGCATGGGCTGCCTGCTGGGGGTCTCTGGCCTCTCCACCGTCATGGTAAGCGTGGACTTGCATGGCAAGATGGTGATTCAGGAAAACATATTTGTGTGTATGTATGTGTTAACAGTAGATTGCCCCAAAATAGCAACTTTATGCAAGTTATTATGCATTCTGTCTCATAGCTATTCCTTATGTGTAGGACATCTGACACAGTGCTCTTATGCTGAGAGGTTGAAGCAGCATTTATTTTATAGTATTGCAGAATTTGAGACAACTGAATGGTGAATGGTAAGACAACACTGAATGGTATGATCCATTTTTGTGTGCTCTTCTCCTCCATATCTAGGGCGTCACACTGACTGCAGCCATCGGGGGTGCAGACATGCCTGTGGTCATCACCGTGCTGAACAGCTACTCTGGCTGGGCCCTGTGTGCCGAGGGCTTCTTGCTGGACAACAACCTCATGACCATCGTTGGCGCACTGATTGGCTCGTCCGGTGCCATCCTGTCTTATATCATGTGTGTGGTGAGTATGGACGGATGGCTGGTCTCCATTCACACATCCCCTGACAGAATTAATAAGAAGACTTGTGCAATTGCAACCACCTGCAAGTGTTTTCTCTTGGCTAATGACTACAGTTTCCATCCTTGAAAGATACTCTCCTATTGACTCATACCCCACATCACTATTCAGTGACTGAATACTGATGTGTACACTGAAAGATGACATTGTCTTTGCAGGCCATGAACCGCTCCCTTCCTAATGTTATTTTGGGTGGCTATGGCACTTCATCCACTGCTGGTGGGAAACCCATGGAGATTGTAGGCACCCACACTGAAGTTAACTTGGACCAGTCCATTGAAATGATAAGGGAGGCGAACAGCATTATTATCACTCCTGGTAAGCTTCTACAATAAACATAATTAAGTAACCATATCATCTGCAGGAATGCCACCGAGGAATCTTTTTTTTACTGATGCTTAGCAGGCTTCCTTTAGGTTTGACCCAAAAGATCAGCACAAAGTTTATAACATATTATATTCTTTGTAATTCAAAGTTTAGTTTAGTAATGGTTAATCAGCTGCCATCAAAATACTAGGGGGGATTTAAATGTGGCAAGATTTTGTCCACCAGAAGGCAACAGTGTGCCATGTTCCTCTTCTCCCTGAGCCAAACCATACCAGTAAAAACATGCACAATGTAAAGTTAAAGCAAAAGTATGTAGTTCTGTAGCAGTTTTAAAGGTATGCTTTTTATCATTCTCAAATGATCGTGATGTCTGGTCATGTCAAGGGAAACCTATATCATTGTCACCATGTGGCTTTGCAGCTTAAATCCAAAACAGCTTGATACTAGATAATATAGAAAGAAAATAAAGAAATTGAATTAGTCTTTTTGGCTAATTAGCTCACTAATGTTAGAGTAGAGAAAACAACTCCTTATTGCTGCTTTCATGTTAAAGCATCATGCTTTTTATTTTAGCTATACATAAACTGGGACTACTAAAGATCAGCTCTATATAAGACAAATAGATTAAAAAAACTTAAATGGATCAAGTTAGCTTTGCTGCTGAAGCTAATGTGCCATGTTGCATGCATTACTCCTTTTTCATGCATGAAATCCCACTGTGACCGTAGAATTCACTGTCCAGAAGACCCCGAGTCCACCATCAGGGCATCTGGGGAAGGTGACAGCATCAGCTGAGAGCACTGGACGCGCGGCCCATGTTTGTTTTCCTTTCTCTTGTTCTGGGCAACATAATAAATCACAGAGCTGAGTCCCATGGATCAGGTTTCAAAGTTGTAAGAGGATGGAAATGAAAAGACAGCCGATCCAACACATGTCTACTCCACCGTAGCAAGTCCACGGTAAAACACAAGAAGTCAATTACAACAGCGTGGTGGAGGGAGCAGGCAGATACAGTTGCCTTTAGGGGTCAGATGTTGGGAGGTTTGACTGTCCCATAGGGATCTACTTAACTGCTAAATCTACTGGCCCTGCAGCACGGAATAAAGACCCCTCTACCTTCTCCAGATATTTGAAAACAGAGGTCAGCCAGTGAGAGGGGGAAAGATGGTCTCTCGCACGCACACTGCCATGCCGGTAGAATTCCTCTGCATTAAGGCTCTGGGGTTAGAGGCCTCTGTGTCATGGGGAGCCCCCCCTGTGTTGAGGCAGAGCATGTGCTGTGGGAAGGGTACAGCCTAGCTGAAGTTGCCACACACGATTTCCTTTTTCTGCCTCTAATGAAAGGTGCAATGTCACTTGTTCCAGTTACTACTCTTGTTGTCTGTCTGTAACATTAGCAAAGTGCCATATGGTTACAACACGAATGTCTGGTTGACTTTGAAGTTGACTTTTTGGTTGTTTGGTAATTATACTGAGAACCATACATTTTGTTATTGTTTGTTTTATAAGGTTGGGGTCTTTGTGCAGCCAAGGCCCAGTATCCCATTGCTGACATGGTGAAGATGCTCTGTGAGCAGGGCAAGTCAGTCAGGTAAGACAAAAGACTAACGTTTTTAGTTGCTGCTTAACTAAAGGAGTTGACCAAGAGGACTTGTAAGCACAACCCACTCTTTCCTGGAATAATGTAGGGAGAAGTTCCACAAAATGTCCCAAAAGCTAATGGGAACAATCTTATTTATATTTAAAACAAGACAAAACATGTCTATGTCTCAAATCGTAATGCGAAAAATGTCAAGATCACCCAAATAAAGGGGGAAAAGTAAATCAATTGCGAAGATACTCCAGACAGTATTTACATATCAGACCAGAGAAGATAGACATCTTCCGGAAAGTTTAGGAAATGATCCTGTGGAGAAATTACGAGAGAACAATCAAGACAGAGAATCAACCAATGAGAATGTGATTTCATTTTGTGTGTGTTTATTTTATTTACACGTCATCATTAACAGCTGAAAACAGCATTAAAAACCATCTAAATCCAGTGTTAAACGTAGCTAATAAATGAACCTAACAAATTTTATTTATTTAGTTATTCTTTTCCTTGTCAGATTTGGAATCCACCCTGTGGCTGGCCGCATGCCTGGTCAGCTGAATGTCCTTTTGGCTGAGGCTGGAGTTCCTTATGATATTGTGCTGGAAATGGATGAGATCAATGAGGACTTCCCAGGTGATAATCAAATGGGTCAACTGTAATTCCATGAGTGTCCTCTTTAAATAGTGGGAGGTTTAAGAGTCGGGGTAATTCCGCAGGATCAGCACACAGACCAATCATCCAGCTTCACAGGTGTCTGTCCATTGATTCCGACATAATAAATAGCGGCATCACAGTTGAATTAACGTTCATCATATAATGATGTTTAGACATGCAATGTTTGAGAGCAACAGTCTGTTTTTATAACTACCACCTTCTTAGCCTACGCAAATCTTCAGACACATGGTTCTGTTTAGATTATATGGGGATGAATGAGAACCGCTAGTGCTAGTTTACCTCTTCATAGGTTTGTTTGCTTGCTTGCTTGTTTTAGTGGATGCTTTTATGTTTAAACTAATTTTTTGTCCACAGAGACTGATTTGACTCTTGTCATCGGAGCCAACGACACTGTAAACTCTGCGGCCCAAGAGGACCCAAATTCCATAATTGCTGGAATGCCTGTGCTGGAGGTCTGGAAGTCAAAGCAGGTACAGTATAAACTCCCCCTGAATGTTCCCCCTGAATTGCATGATGTGATGACATGACGTGGTCTCAGCCACCTATGGCCAGCCAATGGGACGTCAGTCATGCCCCAGGGAGGCCCTGTGAGACCACTCTGATTTATGAATCATGCTTTAACCATCATTCATCCAACAACCTTGCTGCTTGCCAATAACAATCTCATTTGTCATCAGGTGATTGTGATGAAGCGTACTCTTGGTGTGGGCTACGCTGCAGTGGACAACCCCATATTCTACAAACCCAATACATCCATGCTGCTGGGAGATGCCAAGAAAACATGTGATAGCTTACAGGGTAAAATTAGAGAAGCTTTCTATTAGCTCCAGCATATAGCTCCAGTACTATGTGTATTTATTAATTGATCTTGTCCATATCCAATTGATGAATGTATGATTGTTGTATTTCAATTCCATGGCATAGAGTTATTGTGCATTCAAACCCAGAGCTAATCATTAGTCTGATAAAGTAAGTACATCTTGCAAGAGTATAAAAGATGTGCAAAATAATTAACATAAACGACAAATACAAATCAAAATTTAAAATCAATGGAAGTTTTACTGAGTTGCATGAGTTTTCTGATTTGTAAATAAAAGTATTTCACAATGACTTCTGTTAAATATTCTCTTTGTGTTTACCCATTATGCACAAGAAATGACACCAGTGTACTGATGTAATGGTGTTCTGAAATGTAAATACACTTGGCTGTCCCTTACACCAACTGTGCATTGGCATGTTTTGAGATCATCAGGATGTGCATTGCAAGAGGACTATCTGTAATGTCCAGCTGTTCAATGCTCATATTTTTCCAGCAGATACTTTTGCTTTGTTGATAATTTTATGGAGGTAGGAGTAAAAAAAGAGAAGGTTGTCATATTCACCACTGTACGCCTTCCGGAGGCACAGAGTATGATAGTCTTTAAGGAAGTAATAAATAGCCTCTATTGTAGCAAGATATGTGTCTGGTGAACCTCGCTGATGACGCCAGAAACAGGTTTTCCTTGTCTTCAACTCAACCCGTAGCAGAGCTAGAAAAAACAAGGCATAGTGTGTTAATATCAGCCTACTATACGTATAAACACACAGTATAATGAAATATATCTACCAATCTCATTGCTGATATCAGCACAAGATGCTACTCACGTTCGAGTCGTTCATCTGTGATTATTCTGGTAGTCTGGTTCCATGTGCTGTCGATGAAGATGACTCTTTCTAGAGGACAGGACTGTGGATTTACTTCGTCTTCCGTCTCTTCTGTGATCTTCTGTCTCTTTACTCTTGCTTCATCAGATGAGTTTGTTCTTATGTCATTTAGATGCTCCGACATCTCTTCAAGAGTCACTGAGTCAGGTCCAGGGAAAACCAAAACTGCCTGATGGCCAAAGCAGGAATAATAAAAGGGAAAATACTTAAGATATGTCATTTTAGGTTTGTTACGTTTTCTTTTTAGGAGTTGAGCATATTAAGAGTGCACACTGACCTTGTGCACATCACCATCCAGCTCCGGTATGCAAGGGTAAGTGTAAATGTTGACATCGTCGGGAGCGAGGAGTCTGGCATGTACCGCAGTGCTCTTTCCATCAGTTTCATTGGGGTGTTTGATTATGTCAATTCTGACCGGGAGCTGTAATTTCAATTAGCATACAAAAACAATTTAAAAACATCAGTCCTTCAACCTGCTTGTTTTCATAATAAACCATTTTGTCCGTTGCCTTTGGTTCAGACAAATGCTCACGACCAAGTTCATCGATCTGGATCAATTAGCCAGAGATTTCAGTTTGAGGCCATAATATGGAATTACGACTGATTCTGTATCTCGCACTAACCTTAATTAAGGGAATTTCCTGCTGGTTCACACCGACTAAAGTGAAACACGTGTAGCAGAAGAACATCCTTGACCCACCACATTTAGAACACTTTATCCTGCCGTGCGTTTGTGCTCTTTCGAGTACTTCGTGTGATGCCAATTTCAGACCTTGGAGAGGCGATTCAGCTTGACTAGAGCAGTCTAACGTTAAATTATCCGAGCTTCTGTCGAGCTGTTCCTCTGATTTTGGGACATCTTCTGTGACTGTGCTAGTGGCAGACATCTACGTACTGTAGTAGAAGGGTCCGATTTCACCAAAGATAAATCACAGTTTAAGTATACTTCTTAGTGACGAAACCACAAATAGTATATTTATGCGATGACAACAACGTCTAACGTTACATTCGTACATGTGGTTACTTACAGTTACGTTAACGTTACCTATAACAAACACCACTGATTAACGTTACAGATAAATATCGTCAGCTATGCTCACTTGAGGTAAATAATGAATATAAATAGTGCAAATTCGCCTCTGATACACTATGGATTAAAATCGCTCAGTAAAAGCTTCCAGTCCTTAACACACACGAAACGTTTGCTTTTTCATGCAGCTTGTGGGGCTTGTATCAGCTTGTATCCGTTTTGCTCATGTGAACCGGAACTAAATCGCACTTTGGAGGAAGTAAAACTAACTCAGTTTACCTCGGTTCCTTAGCAACATAATTCAACATGCTGACTGAGTCTGAGAGGAGGTTTACACACTTTAAAAAAATATATAAATGACCGTGGATAAATTAAACCTAAAGATACAAAATGTCAATGAATTCAAATGACGCAGAAATCCCTATCGACTCATTCGAGGAATTCCTTAGACGTCAAAAACTGGTATGATAAATGCCCAAATGTAGGGTGTTAAATTCTTAAATTAGTTAACGTTAACGTAACGAACCAAGCATGGTCAAACGTTTACACCTGATACAAGTCAGCTGGCGTTAACTTAGCTGATTATCTGCAATGAACTGCAGTAATTACGGTAGCTTCTATACTGTTACAGCCAACCACCAACAATAAATTAAATGTGCAGAACTGAAGTTTCTCTTGTCAAAAATGAGATAGATAGATAGATAGATAGATAGATAGATAGATACTTTGTTGATCCTCAAGGGGAAATTCAAGGAATTCAATGAATCTGCTTCTGGATTGAGCCTAATTTGAATGGTGGTGGCTAACATAAGATACGTAGATTTGCCGTCATGGTCAGTGTTTCTTTTCTCTTTTTGTTTTTTCAGGTAGAGTGGCCTGAGACTATCAGGAAATATGTGCAGTTGCCATCAGACTACCATTTCAACTCTGTAGAGGAAATAGACGAGTATTTGAAAAAAATGGTACCATTTCCAGTGGAAATAGCTACATCTATCTCAACGCTTGTAGATGAAGTATGGGGGAGAGTGAAGGAAAATGATGCCATTTTATCAAAAGCTTTTATTAAACCAACAGGATGTCGAACCAGAGCCACACCCAAATCAAACAATCACCCTTGTAAGCTCACACTTTTGGGAACAAATGATAATGATGATTATCATCATCATCATTATTATTATTATTATTATTATTATTATTATATATAGGCCTATTGTTGTTATAAGGTGAGGCCAAATCAGCAAATCAGAAGCATCAACAACCCATCTCATAAAGCACATCTATTTATTTGCAGATCCAGACTTAGTTGCAAAAGCACATAAGAAAATTAAAGAACAGGCAAGTGTATCAAAATTGTAATCTTTAAAGCTGTAACATTATTGTCCTTCAAAAGAAAAACATGTGACATTTTGTCATCTTAGATTGAAACAGTGCCCCTGTGTCCAGATGTCATGGTATGTTCACTTTGTTCACCAGCCTGTTGGCCTATACAGTACATATTTATACATGACAATGTAACATTATTGAGCACTGACATTGAGCATTTGTTCAACCCTATTTCTATAGGAGTTTGAATTCCCTGGATTTTCAAATTTAGAGCATACTGATATTCCAGGGCTTCCCAGTACTTCTCTGCATTTGGACCATATTTCAGAGGCACAAGGCTTTAATGTGAGTACAAACTATTGCAACGCTATAAAGTGTTGTTGTCCCTCTTTCATTGGCTGTGTGCAGTGTGTGTTTTAACATTATTGTTATTATGTCAGTGTAACAGAGGTAGTTTTCCCTCTACCACGTTCTCTGCGTTGTGTTGTGTTGTGTATAATAAGAGACGCCACAACCGACCTGGTCTTTGACTCTTTTACTGAAATATAAGACAAAACAAACACATCAGACAGGGAGCGAGCCAGTCGCATCACAGCTCCTCTGCCTCAGGACAGTAGCAAAAGAGCCGCGCGGCAAGACTACGAGACACGCAGTTAACAGCGTCGCCACAAAAGTACATGTGAATAGACAATAACAAAAGTACATTAAACAAACATGGCATACCTGAAATATAAGACAAAACAAACACATCAGACAGGGAGCGAGCCAGGCGCATCACAGCTCCTGCCAATCAAACAGGTAAACCACGTTTAAATGCATTCAGTCAATTCACCAGTATGGAAGTCTGTAAGCTAACTAGTTAACGTCGCTACACCTGCAGCCACGTTAGCAGACTGTAGCATGTAGAACTGAGGCAATGTGCATTGTGTAACGAGCTAACATAAAAACAGTGATTAAATAAACATAACTCGTATATAAGGTGTGCAACACCAGAAAACAGTTCTATGTGAAAAATGCACCATACAAGTAACCATAAAAGCATAAATACAAGATATGATGTATTGTATGCAAGACTCCACATACCTCTGCCTCAGGACAGTAGCAAAAGAGGCAGAGGAGGGGGCTACATGAACACTTAAGGGGTCTTCAGCGTGGGCACCGACCCCTGCCACACCCAAGCCACACACCCCTACAACCTACTGTACCTCAGAGGCGTGGGAAACTACAATAGAACTTGTAGAAACGATGGGGGAATTCAGGGAAGCATAATTAACCCTGCTACACTCACCCCCACTGACTTCACTGAATTTCACCCATGAAGAAAACAAACAAAAATAACAAAAACAAAAATTACATAGCATGCAGGACAGTGAACCCACAATAAGGACAGAAAGTCCACCAACACATGAATGCTGTCCAATGACGGACTAGAGAAGTAAGAAGCCAGCTAGAGGGGTTAACTTGGCTCTAACTTATCACAGGAAAAAGGTGCCATATACACCTTACCAACTGGGGTACATCCACCTACAACCATAGCCTAATGCAATAGGCAGAAAATGATGACATTCTTTCCCCACAAGGGGAGATACACAGTATGGAGAAAAAAAAACAGTATTTCACAAAAGAAAACAAACAAAAAGAAATCTCCCTACAGAGCTCCTCTTAGAAGACTCCGCACCCACTGGAGAGCCATAGTCTGTATTAGCCTCTTCACCCGCCCTAACCAGTCTACCCGCCCTAGTCGTAACCCACCCCCATAATGACCAGGTGAAGCACGGGTGTGAGCAGCAGACCTAAAAGTTGAGGGGGGCTCAACGGACAGACTCTTCGGCACAATCACTTGGCACAGCACAGCCAGAGTTTCTGCTGTGCAAAGACGGAACAGTGCTCACTGAGTCCGAACTAACTGTGTCCGGAGCCACTTGAATCCCCTGCGGATCCCCTGTGTTGCTACTATGCGAAGTGGAAGCACCAGGAAGCCCAGCCACCCATGATACAGTTCTGTCAATAGAAGCACGATCCCCACTGAACTGTGAGCTGCCCACCTCACTAATGCTGCCACCAGAAAATGACAGATGCTCATCATCATCCACGTTGGTCAGTGGCAAGAAGTTAACCGGCAAGATGAGATTCCTATGCACTGTTTTCACAGTACCCGCTGGACTCCTAATTCGGAAAGTGTGAGTGGAGTAGTTCACAGAAACTACAGTGTAAATGGTCCCCTCCCACTTATCCGCCAGCTTCTTCTTGCCCCGCTCCCCCTTATTGGCCAGCAGGACCCTATCACCAACTACAACAGGTTGGCCCTTAGCTCTCCTATTGTACAGCTCAGCCTGCCTGCGCTGCTGCTTCTCAGTGTTAGACTGAGCTAAAGCCATAGCCTCCCTCAGGTCCTTACCCAATGATGCCACATAAGTGTCAGTGTCTACTGTGTCCCCATCCAACAGAACATTTTTAAACATCAAGTCAACAGGCAACCTAGGAGTGCGGCCATACATCAAAAAGAAAGGAGGGAAACCTGTGGTCTCATGAATAGTACAGTTGTACGCGAAGGTGAGATTATTAAGAAGCTGGGGCCACTTGACCTTTGACCTAGGGGGTAGGGCCCTTATCATATTCCCTAAAGTGTGGTTCATCCTCTCGGCTTGACCATTCCCCATGGGGTGATACGGGGTGGTGTGAGACTTGTCCACCCCAGCTAACAGAAGCAGCTCCGCAATTAAAGCGCTTTCAAAATTAGCCCCCTGATCTGAGTGAATACAAGCAGGGAAACCATACACACAGAAGAACTTATTCCACAGCACCCGAGCTACAGACTTAGCAGACTGATTAGGGCAGGGATAGGCACACGCCAGCTTAGTGAAGTGATCAGTCGCCACGAGGACATCAATGGACTTATTATTAGAATCTTCTGCAGACCAAAAATCAATGCAGACTAATTCTAAAGGAGCTGAGGTAGCAATGGAAACAAGAGGGGCCCTAGCCTCAGGTTCCGGAGCCTTGCTAACCACACACCTCTTGCACCTGTGAACATAGTCCCTGACATCCCTTTCAAGCGTGTCCCAGTAAAACCTTTGTCTTGCCAGCCATAGAGTACGTTGCTGGCCCTGGTGACCTGCCTCGTCATGAACCCCTTTTAGAACCATGGACCTCAGTGCTATGGGCACCACACACTGGAAGGCATTTTTTTTAGACACAGGATTCTTAGCCACCCTGTACAGCACACCTAATCGGGTTGTCAGTTTACCCCACTGCCTTAAAGTCCTCACTGTCTCCCGGGATTCATGTACCCGCTCACGCCTAGATGGGCGTCGCCCCCTATCAACAAAGAACCTGACCCTGCTAATGGTGAGATCCTGACACTGTTTGTCATACAGTTCCTCATGACTGAAAACAGGCAAAGTATCCTGCCCAGTCATGGACATGGCCCTCAACTGCTGAGCATGAGAGATAGCCCTAAGCTTAGCACCATCCTCCCAATTACGAGAGGATTGCAGCACAGCAGAGACCTCCTCACGCGAGACCCCACCTCCCGCCATGTTCTGAATGACATGTGTGGCCTCAACACACACGCCAAGAGATGCAGAAGCCTCACTCTGACCCACATGTGTGGCCCCAACACACACATGGTCAGAGGTAGAAGTCTCAGGGGCATGTGTGGCCCCAACACACACGCCACTAGACCCTGCAGCCTCGCCCCGAACAGCATGGGTGGCCCCAACACACACACCGTCAGCCACGGAGGCAGCTCGCCGCTCCCTCATTTCAGCAAGCTGAGAGGATAGGCGAAACATGTCCTGGACTGAATCCACCTGCAAATTCTCTGCTTCTTTAAGCAACTCAACATAGGGAGTTCTGGTCAGGCGATGCATAACTCTGGATCTCACAAATGGCTCTCACAAAAGGGCATCCGCCACCACATTCTTAGGGCCTGGGATATACAAGATGTCAGTCAAAGGCCGCCAGCCTAGCCACCCAGCGTTGCTCACAAGCATCCAGCTTCGGCTTCGTCAAAACATACTTAAGGGGGTTGTTGTCAGTCCATACAGTGAACCTGTGACCCCGCAACCAGTGACTAAATTTATCACAAATAGCCCACTTCATCGCAAAGAACTCCAGCCGATGAGCAGGGTATTTAGACTGGGCATGATTCAGTGACTTGCTCGCAAAAGCAATAGGCCGAGCTTTGTCCTCACCAGGCTGCACCTGAGACAGAACAGCCCCAAGACCACTAGTGGAGGCATCAACAGACAAGAGAAAAGGCTTTGAGAAGTCTGGATGCGCTAAAGGCACACTACTCACCAGTGCATACTTAAGGCTCTGGAAAGCCTCTGCACACTCAGGTGACCAGTCCTGAGGGCAGAGCTTCCTCCTCTGCACAGGTCTACTCACACCTTTACCCCTGCGTGGTCGCTTAGACCCACCTGTAAGTGCAAAAAGTGGCCTCGCAATCACAGAACAGTTTTCAATGAAATGCTGGTAGTAAACCACCATGCCTAAAAAGGAGCGGATCTTGCTTGCAGATGGCGTGACGCCATCAGCCTCCATCAAATCTGACTGTGAAACATTCACAATAGCCTCAACCTTATCTGGATCACTAGCCACGCCATCCTGAGAAATTATATGCCCTAAAAACTTCACAGATCTCCTAAGAAAATTGCACTTAGCAGGCTTACAGCTTCAAGTTGTGCAATTTCAGCCGTTCAAACACCATGCGTAAGCGCTGCAAACTTTCCCCTTCAGACCTGCCAAATACAAGGACATCGTCCAAATAGCACAAGAGACTTAAGAAATTTTGATCGCCAAAGACAGAGAGCATCATCCTCATAAATGTAGCTGGGCTATTGCAAAGGCCCTGAGGGAGTCGGTTATATTCATGCAACCCTAATGGCGATGAAAAGGCTGTATATTTCTTGTCATCCTCATGTAATGGCACATTGTTATAACCCGACGTGAGATCCATGGTGGAGAAAAACACATTGCCACCTAAAGCTGCAAGGACATCAGCCTGGTGGGGGAGTGGGTGTGCGTCTTTCACAGTGCGCGCATTAAGCCACCTAAAGTCAGTGCATATCCGCAGATCTCCGTTTTTCTTCCACACCAGCACCAGTGGAGAAGCGTACTCACTACTAGACTTTCTAATAATTTCCTTCTCCTCCATTTCATCCAAAGTCTCTTTCAACTTCTGGTAGTGGGCCGGGGACAATCTGCGATATGGCAATCTGAATGGACGGTCATCAGTCAACCTAATCTTAATAACCTAAGTTATATATACAATTTATATATACATATACACAAATTAACCCTGCTACATCAGCATGCTATGAGAAAATGTTTTACTTTTTTTTTTTTTGGAAGAAAATGTCATTTAGATTAGATCAACACATGGTTTACTCATTGGTGTCAGTACTGTATCTATTCATCTTGTTGAAAGCCATATGTTGTTAGGGAAGATATTAAACAGACATGTCATGGTATGTCCTATTTAAAAAACACCTGAACTGTCATACTTTTTTCTGAAGCACTGGTTGCAACCTTCACCTTGTATGGCAACTTTTGTGATGTGTAGGTGTTAACTATATTGCGTGCTGTATTCAACCTTTAACCATGAGGACAGCATGTATTTCACTAATACAGTACAGTATGTCATTTTTGCCGACATTATGTATAGTTCAGCACTGGAAAAACACTGAATGTCCAGAGTGAGTTGAGCTTTATTGAAAGCTTTGATCTTTTCAAATACAGCCAGGCTTCTTGAAAATCTGGAAACCATTTTTTCTCTCTGAGCATTCCATCATTGTCTTCAAGGATACATTTTGGTGGTTTTTCCTTCATCGTTTTAAGGTATGGTTAGACTGACAGATGTATAACAGATAGCTTTCTTCCTATATCTCCAACAATTCTAGGGAGTTTTTCCTCGCCCCTGTTACTCATGGGCTCTCTCTGAATGTTTTAACACTCTGTAAAGCGCCAGGAGACGTGTAATGTTTTGGCGCTCTATAAGTGAAATTAAATAAATATTTGAAAAATGAAAATGCTGTACAATTTACAATATCTCTTTCAGGTTTGTTTTTCAATTTTAACTTTAATCTGGTAACTTGTAGATAATTAGTTGTATAGTGTTTTCGTCACTGAACATTTCGTCAGTACAGATCATTTTATACTCACAGCAACTCTTGATGACAGAGGTTTATAGACTGCAGTTTCTTGTTGATTATGTCCTTTGTGTTTTCTTCTTTAAAAGCCTAGTCTAGAGGATGAAAGTGCGCTATTTGTGTTTTCTTCTTTAAAAGCCCAGTCCAGAGGATGAAAGTGCCCTATTTGACTCTATCGCTACTGGATTTGTCTCACTTCTGTTGATGGTTTTCAATGATGTGAAAGACAAATTATTCAAGGTAACAGAGCACGATGACTCCAGTTAACATTAGTAATGTATCAATATTTTACTATTGTCAATGTTTTATTGCTCAGTTGGAAAGGAATACATTGGGAAAATGAATGTTATTTTGTGACATGGTATATAATGTTGGATTTTCTGTGTGTTCCAGGTCTACGCTGACTGTTTAGCTCAGGCAATTTATGCTGCTTTCTGTGGGGCGTTTCCACAGTCAAAGGAGCATTTTCATGATGACTTCAAAACTGAGCTGACTGAGGTGACCTCTCTGTGGGTATCAGGTAAATGCCTATTCAAGTCTGAGAGTGCATTGTGAATTTACATCTCCAGCAACCCCCCACCCCTTCATGCAGTTGTACTGCGGTCGGGATATTGGTAATGGTAACTTTGGTAAAGTAGAAAAAAAAGAAAAGTCCACATTATTTCCATTTGTTTATCTGTATTTTATTATTATGACCGCCGCGCAGCAAAGCGGTGGTCATATAGGTTTAGTCAGATTTATTTATTTATTTATTTATTTTTTTATTTATTTATTTTTTCTTTTTTTTCTTTTTCGCATGCCCAAATTTCTGTCAATGATTCCCGGGACACTGAAAGACCGGGGTACACATGGATAGCATGGAACCATCGTTTTTCGTTTTGATCTGTAGCCCCCCCGCTGGACTGGACCCCCCTAAAGGAGGGTAGGGCAGACACAGTTTTCTGTGAATATCTCGAAAACCGTAGGGTTTAGGAGGACCATCTTTTTTTTGCATGTTGATCTCAAGGGGCCATGTCAACCCATTCAATAACCACTCATTTCATGTATAGCGCCACCTAGTTAAACACAAAAAAGTAAAAATGAGGTGTTGTAATTGAAGGTATCTGTGACCTAACATAGTCAAAACTGCATGAAATTGGAAGTGTAGGATCATTATGACACCCTCTGTATGCACGCCAAGTTTTGTGGAATTCCGTTCATGGGGGGCCACACAATAAATTAATTTATGTTACTATACACCAACTGGCCTGTAGGTGGCCGGAGACAGTTTTCTGTGAATATCTCGAGAACCGTAGGGCCTAGGAGGTCCACCTTTTTTATGTATGTTGGTCTTAAGGGGGCATGTTAACCCATCCCATTACCACTTATTTCATGTATAGCGCCACCTAGTTAAAAAAATTAAAAAAGCAAAAAAAATTAGGTGTTTTCATCACAATATCTCTGGCTGACAAGGTCAAAACTGCATGAAATTAAAAGTGTAGGATCATTATGACACCCTCCGAATGCATGCCAAGTTTTGTGTACTTTCGTTCATGGGGGGCCTTACAATAAAATAATTTATGTGTACATTTAGTGACGTACACCAACAAAGGATTCCGGGACACTGAAAGACCGGGGTACACAAAACTTGGTGGGCATGTACCCCCACATGGATAGCATGGAATCGTCATTTTTCGTTTTGATCTGTAGCCCCCCCTTTGGACTGGCCCCTCCGAAAGGAGGGTAGGGAAGACACAGTTCTCTGTGAATATCTTGAGAACTGTAGGGCCTAGGATTTTTGGTCATTGATACCCGGGACACCGAACCACCGGGGTACATGAAATTTGGTGGGTATGTAGCCCCACTAGACTTTTCTGAGGAAAAATTTAATTTCGTCCCGGGGACCATCACCCCGTGCTGGGCCCCGAAAAAAAAAAAAAACAGTTTTTCCTAAATAACTACCTGAACCGTGGCACTGAGGATGAAGAATCTTTTTATGGTATGTTGGTC
Source organism: Alosa alosa (assembly GCF_017589495.1). NCBI lineage: Eukaryota > Metazoa > Chordata > Actinopteri > Clupeiformes > Clupeidae > Alosa > Alosa alosa. Next base: position 28,240,414 of record NC_063202.1, read on the forward strand.
TCAAGGGCCCACATCAACCTGGCTCATAATCACTCATTTGTGATTTGCACCCCCCCCCGGTAAAAAATGAAAATGCACTATTATTCTGCTTTAATGGCCCTATCTTCAGTTAAGATGTTCAGAACTGCACCAAATTTTATGTGCATGATTGACCTGGCATTCTCTGGGGGTAATTCTCGTAGAATTTCATCCATGGGGGGGTCTAAAAAAATTAGATTATGTGTACATTTAGTGACTGTACACTCATTGGCCTGTAAATGGCGGTGCACACACACAGGCACCCACATACTATCGGTATTAGAACGGCCGATACATAATTACAAATTCAGTAGGATTAAAAGAAAGCCAAAATAAATATTCATCATCATCATCATGGCTGCATTTTCAGTATTGGCGATAAGTAGTCGTTTGTCCACTTGATGGCGATCGTTGCAGTGAGGCGTAATTTTGTTGGAAGTTAAAAGTGGGTTGGAAAAACAATGGGCCTTCCTACAAGGACTGTAATTTACGCAGCGAACATCTAATAAGGATAGGGACGATGTTCACATGAAGTGTAATTCCCATTTCTTCTTGAAGCGAAAATAAATCTGAGGATGTTTATCGGACATGCTTGGTTTTACTGCAGAATGCGTTAATCTTGTAATATCAAGAAGGACCTAGGTAATGTTACCGTTAGCGTTGGTTGAGTGATGGAATTTGATTGATTGCATTTGTAGAAAACTATAAATGCGGTTATACCAAGCAAATTGATAGCAGCACTGTTTGTATCTTTCGACTGTCATTTATTGCACGTGCTACAAAATCATTCTGTGCAATGGAAGATTTACCAACATTACAACGGTCTGATACAGTTTTGCCTATACATCGTGAGACTGAGGCGCCTGTTTATTTTGTTTTAAGTGCGTGCAGGGTGTGAGGGGAATCGATGTGCTTTGATTCCAGCTTGGTAGTTGTAGTCTGTGAAATTAAAAAGCATGTGTGTGTCAAGTATCCAAACAATGACACCTTCATTATGGCTGCTTTAGCAACACACCTTAAGCTACTGTGTAGTGGGTCCCATTTAGAAGTGGCTACTTCATTCGCGCTTTCCTTGACTCATGGAGCTGCGTGAATGTTATTACAACTTTGCATCCCGCGATATGGCAGTTTAAGTCCGCTTGATATTGTAAAGGCGTGAAGCCATTAGTTTCAAAGGAGATTTTTATTTGTGTAAGCCAGCATAGCCTATTGACAATTTATTTTGTAAATAGGCCTACCTTATAATCCTACCTGTAGCTTAGGGAAGCTAACAGCTTTCTATTAGGATATAGTTTGTTAGTTACCGTTTTGTCATAACTCCCTGATGCATTTTTGCATTTAGAATAGCCAGAGCGTGTATATCTCAATCGGAAAATTAAACAATATCTGCCTATGGACTAGGCTGGGTGAACCCAGCCTGATCTGCCCGCTATTTGTTTTTTGATTTCTTAAAAGATTGAGCTTGGTCTGATGAAAGCCAGACTAGCCATGGACCTCAGTTACACAATGCAAGGGAACATGAATCAGCCTATATTTGCACGAACAATAACGGACAATAGCTATTCAACTTTTGGCCCGTTAAAATGTGTATGAACAGTCTAGCGGCGATTTCATCAAGGCCCATTTGGACATGTCAGTTATTTGCACCACTGGTTAGATGTAAAACAGCATTTCGTTTCAGACTACTGTTACTTAATTTGTGCATTAACAATAACGTTTCAGACTACTGTTACTTCATTTGTGCATTGACAATAAAGTATTACATGAACTAAAGATGACTAAAATCTTATGTAGAAGAAGAAACATTCACAAAAAAAATCCATCCATCCAAAATGACCCTTGTTTTTTGATAGCTGTTGAGCTTGGCATGGAACTGACAGAGATGTTTTTGTTTTATAAATACATAAAAAATAAATAAATAAATAACATTATGCTGATACTTTTTTGCTTTTTCCCAAATACAATGTAGCCTACAGGTGTAAGTGACCTTTCATCAATCCAGTTGCAATGGATGAACTGCGATGAACTGCCCTACTTGTGATTGTTTAGAGATTTTAAAGGTTTTATAACAATGCTACATCTTCTTTGGCTATTCTACAATCTATTCACCTTTTCAGCACCAGTAGGCTACTTTCTGTGCAGCCGCACACACACACTCAGGCATGCCAAACAAGCATACACAAAAGTTTCAAGAGTGGGGGATGGAGTAAAATATGGAGACAAATTGAAGTGTGATTTATTTTCGCGGAACGGATAACCAGGACTGAGCGCCGGTCATATTTTGTACCGCTATGCGGTACATCTAGTTATCAATAGAAATGCCCTCATAATGAACAAGGAATAATACTAATTTCAGGTGTAAAGCCCAAACTTTTGTCATGGAAGAACTGGAAACTTCAGTGGTCGACTCCAGCAAAGGATGCTGTCAAGACAAAAAAAGCCTCAGTTTGCGGTAAGTGTTTACCTGAATCATGCTGTAACTAGTGCATATATAAGCATTTTTCATCATTAATCAGTCAGTCTTTTTGCATTACTGCACTTTAAGAAGTGCAAAAAGAGTGGTGTGCAACATACAGTACATACTGTGGCTGTTGTTTTTAATATAACAGTTCCAAAACATCAAATGTAGTGCCAGTACATGATCATAATCAAGTCTGTGTTGCCTATATTTTAAAAAGAGATGACATAATCTGTGTTTGTACTGGCACTACATTTGATGTTTTGCTAATCTTCCGAGTTATGCTAGTGTTTACATTTGTTGTTGCTTCACCTTATATATATGTATATATATATATAAAAGAAATAATCCCATGTTGATACACAGTTCATCTTTTCACTTCTGCATATAAGAGATGGTCTTGTTTAGATTTTCCACATGGATCAATTTTGACATTCAGTAAAACATCACAATCAAATAGCTAATGATGATTCTAATAATGATGAATTAATGTTTCTATTTACGATAGATAATGCCCTTAAAGCACTTTAAAAGAATCACTTTAGCCACACTGAATCAGATCAGGCTACATTCAATTAACGACTGTCCATACTCATAACCCAATCAGTTTGATGTTCAATTCAGTTAAGTCAAAGTCAATGAATAATTTTGATTATAAAATACAGAATAAACACACGTCTATTTGAAAGTTTGCTTGATTAATTATTAAATTCAGGTAATTCTTATTGATCCTTGTGATGAGATGTTTCGATAGTCACCAGCAATACATTCTGCATGATGTGAAATAACCAGTGGTCAACCTAAATGTTAAAACCACTTTTCAGAAATAGGACAGAGATAGGAAAAGGAGAAGGAAGCTGAGAAGTGGAGTGCAGTTGGATGGAAGGGAGGCTCCAAAAGGGGAGAGTGGGGGAGCGAGCTGAGGGGAGTGGAGCTGGATGCCTGTGGGGATGCTGCTGTTGTGTGTGGTCAGGGCCAGAATGCAATCCTTCCAGAGCGGTGTTACCCGTCGGGATACAGTCCAGATGTGTTTTGCCGTGGTAATCTTTCTGACGTCTGGGACCAGGCCATCATACCAATGTTAATTTAGGATGAGTTTGTGTTTTTGCTTCTTTTGGGTTCAAGGATGCCAATTTCACTTTTGTTTTTGGAGTATGTGAGCGACCGAGGCAGCCAGCCCACCAATTGGGATGTGAGCTTGGGGTTGTAGGTGGAAAAGGAGGTGCAGGAGAGGTTTTCAGCGTGCAATCTCTATTTATTAAATAACCAAAAGAAAAACTTGCAGGAATAGCAATCGGCTATTATTTAACAAAAAAACACTTTCAAACAAACAAAACAAAAATAAGTTCCGTATTCCAGTTCAGTATTCCAATTATCAACAATTGCAGAGCATAAAGCTACAGTAAGTCTCTCTACCTCACAACAGGAGCTGCTGCTCTCTTTGTTCTCCAGGGGAACTGAGCTACCCCTCTTAAATAAGCCTACCAATTGGCCTAAATTAGCCCAAATGGGGATATTGGCTCAAACCACTCAACTAGGTAACCACTTTCACTGGACATTCACTATTATAACAAAATAACTACCTATTACAAATATATACAAAATGACAATGGTGCATATTACTATGAAAATACATGTTAATTACCATAACCAATATTCCCCACATACATAATAATAACAACAAGACGACCAACAGACAAGGCAAACACCCCTCTATCATAATGCCCCACTCCCTCCCCCTGTGGGATGTTGGTAAAAGCACTGTCCCAACGCGAAGCGCGCTTCCGCAATGGGACAGTGGCTGGGAAGCCGAAGTACCAGGAAGTGTTGTGAGTATGGTGAATGTTAACCGGTTTACAGGCGTTGTACAGTGAATGCAAATGGTAAATGGAATGACAGTGGGTACCACACTATGTGTTTAAGTTACCGGGAACAAAGAAAGACAGAACTAAAGGCAAAACTAAAAAAAAAATCGCGGCAGACCAAACATTTGGTCTGACGCATGAATGAACGCCAAACTGGCGGCAAAACTCCCGACACTAACGATTAGACAAAACTATACACCAAACACACTTTACACAACATGAAACAATACTTCAAACAAACACACAACATCGTTTATACGCCAGGGAGATGTGGCGGGTGACTGTGTGCGCATTTCAAGAGTGCACCGAAACGTCTTTAAAGTCCGATATAGGGAGAAGGGGGAAAGTTCAACTTCTCACAGAGTAAAATGCTGAACTGTAGTTGTTAGCATAAGTACTATTGTGGTACGGGGTAGTACGGAGGTGGTGAAATAAGCCATTACTGGACAGTTTGTATGCTTCTTTTTCACCTAATGTGGTTTTACTAGTTGGTGGAAGAGATTATCAAGTGATAGCAACCGAATGCTATTTGTTTACAGTATTATGTTCATAGCCCACATGATTGACTGGACCCACGCCATGGTACATGCTATACATCATTCAGCCCTTTGTTTTGTTGCACATGGCATGTGTTCTTTGGCATTTCAGATTGTACAGTTGTACACACTGCACATTATAGGAGTATTGAGTAAAAATTGATTAATGTTTGTGACTATGCTAATTACCATTTCAATATATCCCCACATTCCTCCATGTCAGAGTCTGCTATTGTTGGATGGCATTGTCTTAGATTGTTTTGTTGTTAAGGACGCACAGTTCTTTCGATCTTAAATTGTGAAATTCTTGAATTCTCAGTGTGATGCAACCTGATTTGTTTCAGTACATCGACACCATCTGTTACCTTGAGCAGAGGGAAGCAGGTGCCAGGAGTTCTGTGGGCTCTACTCTTTTTTCTAATTCTATATTTGTACAGGGTTGTAGGGCTCCCTTGTGATTTCTGTGGAGGTGCTTGCTTTTACAGCATTTTGATAAATTGCTGAAGGCCACCACCTAACCCCTCCTCCCTGCTCTCTCCTTGGCCTCTGCCAGTGGGAGAGTGGCGACGCTGGCTGGCTGGCTGCTCTGGCATGTTGGTGGTCCGGGTCTCCCTCGTCTCGCTGGATATCTATTGGGTGTGACTTGGGGGTCACTCACCCTGGGCTCCCAGGGCTCTGGGGCCGCGTGCCATCCGAGGGGGGAGGGGAATGGGGGCTCAGTTCATGGCCCTTGAATGTATCAAATTCAGATGCGCCTGCCCTCGCTGTCTCGCCACATGTTGGTATTAAGGACCTCACGCTGACTTTCCCTCGCTGCCTGCAAAAAAAAAGGCAGAGCAATGGCATGACGTGCCCAAGTATTTCCCATGATTGCAACAAAATCCCCTTTTCACAAAGATTACGCCCCTCTCTCTGAAAAAGCATTTAGCTGTAGCCTTTCTATTTCAAGGAGTCCTGTCATCTCTTACGAGGGCCTTTTGAATGTCACTTCATGCAAGTCTTTAACAATTAACTCAGTCATTTTGTATTGATCTTAAATGTGACAATAATGAACTGAAGCAACTGGTAAAACTAAAGCAACTGGTAGAATTTCTGCACAAATCAAATGCTACTGAAAGACTGTGCAGTGACTTTGTTGAATTGAGATGTACTCCATATTATATTCTCTTTATTTGAGGTCATTGCAGGTTGTTGTTGTGTGACTTGTGGACAATATGTATATTTTATATCTGCTCACCTCAGTCAGCCACTACATACCTTTTTTTGCCCATTTAAGGCCGAGCTTCTGTTCATTGTTAGATTATCTCCTGCGCCTCTCAAGGAGCCAAAGACTGTACAGCCTTGAGTTAAAATGTGTTTACATTTGGAACATGTTACAAATGATCTGCTAAGACTAACTTTGCGTGACTTGGCAGAAGCCTTCACCTTGCCCAGACTTTGTTTGGGTCAGAGTTATTCCGAGGTTTTGCTCTCTCAATTTGAGTCTCTTTATCTGTCATTCCTCTCTCGAAACAGATGTGAACCCAAACAGAAGGTAAAAGTCTCCATTCAATCCGTCTCTCTCGGCTTGAGTGCGGCGCTTTGCCAGCACCGCGCTGTACGTCAGGCGTGCCGGGCTTTGACATGACAGGGTTCAAATTTCACTCAATCTAATATAAACTTTTAAAGAAATTATGACAACATTCAGCTGTGTTGACTTTTCTCACTTGAGGGAAAGATAAAGTGCTGGTCCTTATCCAGTGATGTTAATATCCTGACCGTTGAGAAATCAGATTTATCACTTCCATCAGATGTATCAATGCATGTAAAGGGATAGAATCTCTTTTTTGTCTTTGTCTCAGTAACAAAGTGTCAGTATTTTTTTTAATTAAATTTAAAGTTTTTATCCTTTAAGAATTATATTTTAATAAAGAGCCATTTGTTATGGCTCTGACCTGCAGAAACCGAGGATATAATGTAAAATGGATACAGAAGAATATAATACACAGTTTTTATATACTATTTTAGGGCAGCTTCAGTTACATTGGCCATGAGTTAGAGCTGAAATATTTTTTACTGTATTATTTTACTTTACTTGATTGTTTTTCCTATACATCATGTGTAGTCCATTATGTGATATTGTATGAACTTCTGAGCATAGCAGATATGTACTTGTCTTGCTGCAATCCCAAGACTACCTCACAGTTTTAGAACTACAGGGCTGTTGGCTTACATGGGAATATGTGAATCAGGATGTTAAATATTAAGTATGATAGCTACAGTAGAAAATTCCACTGGGAAAGTGTGGGGAAAATAGGTTTATTGTGGTCAGAGATCAACTGCGATTAGTCGTTGGCATTTTCATAAAAAAAAAAGGTGACTCGAATAATTGAAGTTTAGATATTTTATTATAATAGTTTTTTAAAAAATATAGAATCACATCAGACCGTGTTTATTCTCTAAATGACAGCAGCAGCGAGAGAGAAAAAACATACAACTTCAAAATATCCTATTTTAATAGCTGTTATGGTGTGTTGGCAGATTATAGTTTTATTTTGCTACAGTCCACGAGGCGAGTCTGCAGAACCTCCAGGTTGAGATGGTTCATTGACTGTGGCAGAATGAGGACGTGGTTCCGGAGATGTCCCAGTTGGGCTCCATGTTTGGGTCGGTTGGTGTTTGTTGGGTTCAATGGCTTGACTATACAGGGAAAGTGCCTACATTTTGGTGAGTTGTGGAGAGTCACAGAAAAACACTGTATCAAAGAATATAACACTTCTTACAACATCCATGATTCCACACAGAGTCTCTATAAATAACATAAATAAAACTGAACAATGAGGAGTACCAAGAAGAATTGTTCCAAGTTTAAAATGAGATGACTAAGGCAGTAATTTCTCTCTTTAAATACTCATTACTCAAATAACAGAAATACTCTGATTCCTAATAGATGTGAAGTAGACATCAACTCAGATTTCACAAGTTTGATATTTTTGAATGTGTGCTAATTTTTAGCTTTGATTCTCTCCAAACCTCTGCCACATTAGTGTTTTTTTGCAGCCAAGGTAGCTAGGGTCATGTTTGTGCTTATACCATGATACCCAAGCCAAATATATGTAATTGTGAACTAGCAAAAACTAGTTTGTGTGTTCAGTTCATCAGGCAAAAGTTGTAACATAAGAAAATTAGGGTATTTCTTCCTAAATCCTAATTTGTATGCCTTGGAATTCCAATGATGTTTTGGTTAGAATATGGAATGTCTAAATCAAAGAGTTAGGAATAACCACTGAATGACCACTGAAAGACAGTAGGCTAGACTGTTGACTAGAAGAAGTTGATAGAAAGGGTAATGACCTGTAGAAACAGATCAGGTCTCAAGGAAGATAAATTTTACGTGCTCTCAAAACCTGTCACAGGGTTATTGGTTTACCAGCAGCTTGAAATGCTCAACTCTAAAAATGTTGACCCTAAACAGCAAGTAGGCAATTATGGAGCAGCTATTTAGTATTAATTAAATTTGAAGTATTGAATGAACTATCAGATATATGAGTACATAGATTATTTTTAAACATCTAGACATGGATATAAAACATTTCATTCTTTCACATGCTATTGTCCTACATTTTTGCATACTGTATACTGTAAAAGGCAAATCCAGCTTGCTTTATTTACAGTATTCCTACTAAATTACTCAAAAACAACTCATTTCAGTTTCTCAAATGTTTGTAAGTATGCTACTCAGTATGAGCTAATTGCATTTCAACATAGTAAATGCCACCCAAAAGATACAAGAATGTGAGCTAGTTGTTACACACTGAATTGACAATATCTTTTATACCGTGGAATTTTGATGTAAATGCACAGCTTAATACTATAGGTATCTTATGTGATTTATGTTTAGTTTATAATAATAATAATAATAATAATAATACTATAACTGGTTTGCTGTCTTTCACAATTAAAACATTGGAAAGAATTATTTTGTAAGGCCTTTTGGCTTGATCTTTTGAAAACTGTTTTTAATAACTATCACTGCCTTTGTTTGCTAACTTTATTTACTATATACTATAACTATATTTGCAATTTAATGAAGGCTCTGTTATAAATGCAATAAATATAATACATTCAAAAACACACAATGGAAATACAATTCATGTTGTAATAGGTCAATTCATATATTAAGAAGTCAGCCTTCTCGTTGTTTCCAACAACACAAAATATAGCCAGAATGTGTTGAATGATATCCTGTGTAGGCCTACTGTTATGCTGGACTACATTGTTCAGAATGAATATGATGTGTGGATGTTTTTTTTTTTACAAACTGGAGCAGCAGTGGCTTTATCTCGGACTCCTTGGCAGTGAAGAACAGTTGAGCTTTCAGTCCACTTGCTTGTCATCCTCTTTACACTCTCTGGGTAAGAAGTGACACGATATGTGCTCCTTGCGTGTTTTCCGCCCTCGCAAAGGCTTCCCTCGTTGTGACAGTGCTATAAACATCTCTGTGCCATTCTGCTTTGTCCACTTGGCTGACGAATATGCTGAGTAGAAATTTTCTAGGAACACCTCCTTGAAGTTGCAGCTTTCATTGTACTCTTTCTGTGTGGCAAAAAAAAATGCAGGTGGAAGCAAATGGTCAGTCAAGAGCAGAGGTATGTTGGCTCTGAGTAGCATTATATTCTAAGGGAAACAGTTCACACTTCAACAGCATTTCATAGGAAATAGTTTACCTTGCCTCTCAGCATTCCAGTTCGATTCATGGATATGTAGTACTTGCTCTTCACACCTTTGATTGCTAGCACGCCACCCTCTGAGACCGTACGGATTTCTAGAATACCTACAAGACAATTACAAGGAAAGGAGGCTTAGCCAGACCGTTTGGCCCCCATGACAAAAACAGGATGACGGTCTTTGCCGCTAATCAGCCTAATCAGTCTGGCTTTATGTTAAAGTTGTTAAACGGTTTGGGTCATTACTTCGACCACAGCTAATGCCATTGCACATCTGGGAGGCAGATTAGATCGCTCTCCAGGGGAAGATGAAGGGTGTCTCCCTGCATGGGGCTTTGCACGCGTAGACCACTGCGCTCCATGTAAGACAGGGAGACATTACATGTGTTGGCACGGTCTTTCAAGAAAAATATTGAAATAATGTGTGGTTTGCATAAGCATTGTGTGGCACCATCAGTCAGCAACAGGCTGATAGGCATGCCTGTCCTGGTGGTGTCTCTTGAAGACTAGTTGGCTAGTTTCCTAGGCTTCACAGACAGATACAGTATAACTTTTACAAGTGATATTGTTTATTCTATTTCCACAAAAATGTCAGCATTAGAATAGCAATTGCATGAGCAGGTATGATTAAGGGTGAAAATAAACCATGTTACAGAGGGAAAAAGGATCTTGTGGCTCACCAATTCATGGCCCTTCAACCAATTCTTGGTTTGGTTTTATACTGAGAAGGATTTTCATGTATGTATATTTATTTTTGTGCTATACTGGTCCATTGTATCTCAAACATGAAGGCCTTGGCACTGGACAGAGGTTGAAAGACCTCATATCTTTCACATGATGTACAGTTATCTTAAGATAATTTACTGTATCCAGCCTGTGTTGGCTCATTGCACAGATCCATTTAACCATTCATTTTTACAAGGCCTTAAGATCGCGAAACAGCAATGATTTATCACTATAAACAGTACTTTAATTAGCTGTCATGAACATTACTGGACTATCAGTAGTGGTTCATTGGAAATGTCTCCTTGTGAAGTGGTATTTGTTCCTTACTTAATTCCTTATTTTGGTCAGACCGAATTAATTGTTGTCTCATCTGCAAGGCACATAGCTCTCTGAAACAATGACTTTGCTGGATTGCATTCATTACAATGTGATGGTCTGTAATGAATTGTTTAAGTGGCCATGCATGACAGTCCTTGTGCCTTGAACTTAATTCAGATGGTTTCAGTAGTGGTTTAGTGGGTTAGCTGACTACTTTAGCTCTTTTATTCTCTCCCCATATCAATGTATTATTCTGAAACAGGCAGGAATAGCATCTGCTAAGGATTCCCCCAGAGTCCTTTTAGGCAAGTCCCTCCACTCGGTACCCATATTGTAACGTACTTTGAGCACTTATCGGGCATCTGTTTCGGGCTGAACTGTGCGTGCGCAAGGCTTCATGACACGAACCTTGCTCCAGCAGCACATGATTGGCATGATGTACACACAAATATAGCCTTTTGATGAAGTAACAAAGCATTTTCTCCGGGTGTCTACATGGTACATCTGAGATCATGTGGTTACGTTTCAGCCTGTCCACATTTGACATAGCTTATTGCAGAAAGCATTGCCTTATTTTACCAGAGAAGCAAACAAATAATTTTCCAATATACTGGGTCGTTAGACATGAAGAAATTCAGATGGTCTTTATTATTTTCTCAAAACCAAAGGCTGTTAAGTCCAATCAAAGGGTAATATGCCAATAAACACATCTCATGACTGCAACACACCATCTCTAGCCTTTAAACCACACAGGCTGCTTGCAAAATGGTATTGAGTTTATCACACACTCTCCTGTTTTTTTCTTTTTATAGTCCCTCCCAGCACATTTGTACCTGGTGGCACGTAAACAACATCTGTATAAGGATCAACAACAAACGTCCAGATATGTTCATGTTTAATTAAATAGTTCATTTTATAGAGAGCACTTTATAATCATTTTTTATACTTGATTGCACAAGACAACATTTGAATGTAAGTAATTGCAAGCTAGATCAAAAATGGGGGACTTTTGCCTCACTTCTTGTGTCCAGGAAGTGTATTTGGAGTTTATTCCATGGAATAACCAATGAATTGAAGGACACTGGCATAAACAAAAAAAGGCTTGTCTGGAAATTTGGCTGTGTCAACTTTGATTTGTTGTGCCATCAGCAACAGAATGCCACAGCTCTGTTTCACTGCTCCGCTATTACATATTCACAGCATCATCACCATTCCATCACGTTTTGGAATCCTTAAACAACCGCCTTTAAATGAAAGTATGATGCATGTTGATGAAAGGAAATTCCTCGGACGCCACACGTCGTTACTTTGTCAGTGATGCCCTGACGGATGATTAGAGTGGGGGATTTGAGATACATCTCAGTCTGGAGACGCCCGCCCGGGGAGGTCATACCTGCGGCACGGGCCACTTAACTCTGCTCCGCATCCCCCCGTCCGTCACCGGCGGCTGTTTTTGTGCCTGTAAGTCATGCGCGTTTCCCATAAATGAGCAACTCCTTTTAGAAAGTGTTGATGTACATCTCCAAACAGGCGGCCTCCAGCCGACCTGGCTTTGATGTGGCCCTCGTAAAAGTGTTGTTTGCGCCTCCACCGTGTTTGCTTTGAATAGTGCAAACAATGTTGTGATCTCGGGTGATTTGCTGGACACAATTTTCTTGTCAAAGCAATTGACGGTAATCCGCCGGTTAATAGATGGGGAGCTGGTTGTTTTTTTACAGCGGTGCTCTGTTCCTGAAAGCAGCGTCGGCACAGTTGTTCAGAACCGTGGACACAGATAAAATACATTTCAGCCTGGGCTATAAATCATTGGACATTTGTTTTAGATTCTAGGTCTGCAGTTAGCATGCCCTTGCAAAGTCACGCAAACAAATATTCCAGTGGAACCCCGATGACCCCTCGCTCCGCTGTTTACTACATCACGGAAGGTCTTTCAACACACGCATTGTAATTTGAGTGTTCTTATTGAAGGGCATTTTATAGAATGACCTTTGCTATTTCATTTCACTGGTGTCGCGTGCTCAAGCAGCATGCTATATTCACTATGCCAGTGATGGATTTGAGGTAAAACAGGCATATGTCACTGGCATGGCAGAATTGTCTGTGGTATTACTGTTTCATGTCTGAGCAATTGCAACTGTTTAGTGTCTATGGGGAGATTCTGGCGTGCACACATGTGGATTGCAAATGTTAGGTCCAGAGTTCGCGGGGCTGCCTCGCAAGGCTTTCCTCCCCATCTTGAACAAATTTACCTCTGCGTCTCAGGCCAGCCTCTGGCTGGGCTAACTAATGTGTGGGTGATCCCTAATTCCGTCTTGTTGAATAGAAATCCACACTACTTTGAGTTTTCTCTTCTTAAGGATGTAGGCGACCTCTGGGAAACCAAAACCAGTGTTTTTGTCGGACAACAGCATTAAAGAAACTGCCTTCCCTTTCTTGTTGCACTGTTAGGATGCAGCCTGTGTGTGTGTGTGTGTGTTTGTGTGTGTGTGTGTTATGTGTGTGTGTGCGTGCGTGCGCGTGTGTGTGTGTGTGTGTGTGTGTGTGTGTGTGTGTGTGTGTATATGTGTGTGTGTGTGTGTGTGTGTGTGTGTGTGTGTGTATATTTTAGATTAATCATATTCAAGAAAAGGATATGAAATTGAGGTTTTCACATCTAAGTGGTTACATGGCTAGGATATCCCGTCTGAGTCCTCTCCCACCTATAGAGTTCCATGTGTTTTCCATTTAGACCACAAATAGAAAGGATTCCTCCGTCATAAAGAATCTCTGTAAGGGCTGAAGTGTTGAAGGATCAGCCATTGTAGCACATATATCATTTATCCTGAGCTTGTATTGTCTAAAGTATGTAAAGGAAGGAGGAAACAGAACATTTTGAAGCAAAAACTATTTTGTGAAACTGCATTTATATTGGCTCCTCTGCCTTTGCTGCAGTTTGTGAAGACTAAAATATTGTGAAACCATAAGCATATCATCTAAACAAAGAATGCTATTCATATAATTCTGACAGACAAACTGTTATTACACCACCCCATTTGAAGTGATCTAACATTTGTCGTCAGATTTTTCTTTTGTCTATGTCTAGCCAGGCATCTCCAAGCTTGTTAGTACACAAAGCCATGGAAATATGAGTTGGAAAGGAATTACATTCATGCACCACACAGTTTTCTTCAGAGTTCCCTAGTCACACAAGCCTGTTTGCCTTGTGCGTGAGATCGTCTGCCACATCAGGGTGTATCAATTTTTCTGCCTCTCAACGCCAATTGTTACGCAAGCGTCTTTTCCATCCACTCCAGAGACATTCCCTGTCACGCTAGCATTCTTGGGAACAGACTCTTGGTGAGATATGAGGAAATGATAGCCACCTCAAAGATTCTCTTACTGGAATGTGGGGGCCTCACACACACAAACACAGAGACACACACACACGCACACTGAAAAGATTATCATCTTAACTCTACATTAATTTGACTTTCAAAAGCGTTCTGATTAGGCATTTGAGTTTTGGGGGGCTTGCAGTTCAGTATGCATGTCTAGTTGTTCCCTCTAGTTAGCAGTTGATGACTCGAAAAGTCTTTACGGATAGTTTCATGCCACTTTTCATGCTATTTTTGCATAGTGATCTACATACTGAGTAAACACCCGACAGCAGCTCAATAGCTGGCAGCGTTGTGTATTTGTGTCTATTCAAAGCCAGGGTGCCATAGATAAGTTGCAGGTGCATGCGTGTCAGTGCAAATGACTGCTTTGGAGATGTGATTTCTCTCGAATATAGTTTGGTGTTTGTATTACCATTTGAAGCAATGTAAACCAATCCCTTTTCTGTGTGTGTGTGTCACTTTAATGTCAGTTCATCATTAGTCATGCCCAGAGAGCGATCTGGCACTCTCTAATACACAGACTCATTTGTTTACTTCATTAACCGCTTTGTCTTCATTGTTGAGAAACGCTCTGCCAAGTCAGACACATGTTTTACTTTACAGCTGTCAGTGTGCACTTTTAACTGAGACTCATGCCCTATTTACTGTCTGATAACATTGTCTGAGATACTGTCCAATAATCTTACATTGGCTTCACTCCAGGCTATCCCATGCGTGATGTTCCTCCTGAACTAATCCATCAAATCACTGCCTAAATACTGTTCTGTTGGATATTGACAATCAGAGCACAGCTGAAGGGATAATCACTCTGAGCACAGCACCAATTCTGGTAAGGAGAAGGAATCAACACTTACTGTAGCAGTTGGTGGGGTCTTGCGTTCCACTGATGATGCCGGAATCATCGATGGTAAGAAACCACTGCGTTCCGCTGAACAGTCTCCGGATCCGTACATCTCCTCCCTCCATGTAGTCATAGTTTCTGGTGTGCCGTTCATGTTTGGAACAGTTCGTAATTGCAGCCAGTTGCTCCGGGGTCCTATCACTGCAAGCCAACGACACACTGCCCACTAGGATGAAGGTATGCAAGTACAGTCCAAAGAGCAAATTTGGCAGGTTCCATGTCAGCATCCATATGTGCATTATAATGCAATGCTGGTGGGATTCCTGAGCACCATACTGAAATGTCCACGCTGGTGTAACGTGTGGCCACGAGGTCCCTGACCCCGGTGTCTCCCCCACACAGCAGGGGTCCTCTGAGGGAAACCAAACACAGGGAATCTGCTAGTGGGAATTTCACTCCGCGTCAAGCCAGTGTTTCTTCATCGTCTCCAGGTGTTGCTGAAAACCACAGTCCTCCAATGGGCATCATTTCTTGGGGCAATTTTCATGTGGATTCCAGAGCTACAAAATGCAAGAATTCAGTTAGGCATGTCCACACATATCTTTAACAGCCAGAAACCCTGATAAGCACAGGGCTTACAGTGTTTAGAAACACATCATGCTTGTTGCTCATGGACTACGACCGTCTCTTGATTCTCTCAGTCTTTCCAGGCAAATGTTTCTGGACAGACATGAGTGAAAGGACACAAAGGGCAGCTATAATTCAGAAAGGAGCATAATGCATGTGCCATTTTGCCTCTGTATTTTCTCTGCGTGTCTAAATTGTAGCCATGCTATTATAATCACCGACTCCACAGCGGTTAGTGCAACTTTGTCATAGTCCTGCCCACGTTTGTCTCCCTTAGCTGTCCTGACTGGGCAGAGGGTGCCCCCACCCCCCACCCCAACACACACACACACACAGTCACCCAGTGGGAGCTGTACCCAAGCCCCGCCATGTGTCTGTCTGCAGCAGAGCCTTTTTACAACCAAGGCACCCCACCACCTGCACAACCAACTCACATCCCACTGAAGTATTTCAAAGTTGTTTAAAGAAATAGCTTACATTTATGGGGTGTCTGCCGTTAAATCAGATAGTCCTCTCCAAATCCGTCTCCCTAAAAGTTGCCTTCCTGAGCTGGTGCTGTTGCTGGCACTCACTGCCGCTGCCTCTGCTGGGTCTGTGGAGTGGTGCAGTGGCGTGTGTGGACCCTGGGAGGATTGCTCCATGCATCTTCGCTCTGTTGTTATGCAGTGTGCTTAGATAAATGCCTCGTGCTGACCTCACTTGAGACCAATTACATCTCAGCCAGTCAGCTGTCACTTGGATGCTGGGCAGGAAGTGCAAGGGAAAAAAGGGAAGGGAGAGGGCCTGTTGCTTTTTGCCAGGCCCCTACTGGTCATGAGAGGGAGCCATAAACTTAAGGAATAGCTGATATTCCTCTGGTATGCACTAAGAATGTGCCCTTCGATTTGCATGTAGTCCCGACCTCAGAGAGACTGTTTGTACACCTCTGTCTAGCGAAGTCCAGCACTTCTAGAGCATTTTCCAGGAAATGGGGTAATTTGTAACTGTTAAATGTTTCTGCAAAACAGTCATTTCATGTGCATGGGAGCACTATAGACACAACATCAAAGAATCACCCCGATCTAGTGGCTTATTTTAAATATTGTTCGAAGCCATAAATTTCAAGTGACGGGCAACCATTGAAGGATGGAAACAGATGACATTACAAGCAGAGTTGGCAATCTTTGTCAAAGGTCATTCTATCTATCACTTCTTTTCACTTCTTTCATTCTTTCTTTCACTCTTTGTGTGGAGGACTACAATTTACTGTTTTACACACCTGGCCTTTTTTGCACTCGACACTTCAAAAGTTCACATGGTACCTAATGATCGAGTCTGTCGGGGTGGGGAATAGGCTTTGCTTGAAGTGGGAGAAACGTCTGGAGTGCAGGTCTCCCTTTAATTACTCTAACTGGTGCTTGTAAACGCCTGATCTATTAGTTGTCACTCATTGCCATGTTATTTGGAGATACTTAGAGGAGCTGGGTCCCTCCCATCATTTAAAAAAAATACATCTCAAAACACATATGAAAATGAGAATAAACATAGAGTGGAGAATACTGGAAGGTCTTGTGTCTTTAAATGCTATTTCCCAGATTCACTGCTACAGCTTTTGACCGCTAAATGTCAAATACAGCAACAACGAGTACTTTAGTTTTCCTGGCTAAGAATCTGGCAACACATGGAACTATTTCTAAGTTGTGTAAAAGCCTTTATTTTGTAAAAACATACTTTTGAAAGAGGTAAATATTTATAGCCTTTGTTAATGAAATTGGTAAGGTTATTCTTTTTATAACTTGTATGCTTTATTTTTTATTTTATTTTGCTTTTTTACAATTGGCTATTATACACCTGATTAGGAATAGTGCAGTGAATGGTGTGGAAGTTATCTTTATATGAAATGTAGTATTTCCCCACGCAAATAACGGCATGTATATGTTTAAAAAATATCTAAAAGTTTATAAGCTGGCTGATATGAATGTGAAATAAAATGTTTTGGGATGTTTGGTTTCACTGAAAAATGCTGTCATCTTCTTGCAGGCTACATTTGTAGCTAAATTTAGAATTCTTTGTTGATTCAATACCCTACTTTGTCACCGGGTGACCGCACCGCGATTGCCTACCACTTTTAAGAGCATCTGATGTGAAGCAACGAATGTGCCCTTTTTAGGTCCTCTTTGTTCCAGATGGCAACAGTCATACAGGTTGTTTGAATTTATTGTTTAAATTGTTGCATGCTGTAAGCTAGATGAAAGAGAGCTTAGAAAGGAGGCCCCTGCACCACTGAAGTTTACAGTAGGGGGAGGAAGTGCGCGGCCCAAGGTGGGCCCACAGCCCCTGCGTGACTACGCCCGCTCCTCCCCCCTCCCTCCCTTTCTTTATGGCAAATTGATTATTGACAAGAGTGTGGTCGTGCCAGAATTTCATGCACATTTGTAGTCACGGCTAGCCTGTAAAAGCCTCACCTTTCCCTTTAATGGACTACCAGCGCTCCACCAGAGTACGTAACACCGGCACACAGTCTGATTGCAATGTGACACGCAAGCATAAAATTGCATTGGAGGGCCAAGGCCAATTACAGCAACATTTCCGTGTGGTTTTTGTGCTTATTATCCCGAATTTGGGGGTTTACTGATGTACTCTGCTTCAATGTTGCATTTTTACAAGTAAAATCACTTTCAAAGCTCGAGAACAACTGCAAGACCGTATATTTCCAGTGACTGCAGGCTTCCCCATCATCGAGCCATAATTAATTGCAATGTAATGCAATTGTAAACAGTGCTTTCCTGTTCCAAAAGAAATATATTTCTAATGCTGTGTAGTGGATTTTTTTAAAAAGTGCAGCTCCACGGGTTCAGTTGATCAAAGCTGGTTGCATGGATGGATATTACTAAGTCATTCAGGTCACAGAGGTAATTTGTGTAAGTGCTAACTTCAGCATTAGTGCTTTCTTCTCTTGTCTGGTTATTATGGCATGTTTGTTCCCAGTTACAAAACCAGCAAGCGCTTTGGTGTCAAATAGGTGGCATGTGGTCCCACAAGGGACCAAACCTGCAGTGACAGCTGTACCTGATGATGTATGTCACGACAGCTGCAACTTCATCAGACCTTAAATCTTCACTCCATTATTGAGTAAGTTCAGGCCAGCATGTTATGGCCACAACTTCCATTTTCCATTTTTCTTTGGTTTGTTTATTTGTTTGTTTTGACTGAAGTGGTTGTGAATGAAATGACGATGACTGTGGTGGCTGTGTTGTGATGCTTGGGTAATGAAAGATGAAGTCATGGTTCAGGCAGGGTAAAGCCGAGACGTTTGTTTGCCTATCCCATTTATTTTTCTACTATAGATTTGCTGTACCAATACATTTGAACAATCAATAAATATATTTTACACAGATTCAGAAGTCAAGCTTTGGTAAAATGTGTCTACTTTGCATCCTAGACATGGGTAATGTTTATATTCACCCTAGCAAATCATTTTAATTGTCAGTATATGTGTCTTAAAACTGACTTCACCTCTTGTCTAGAATGCACTTAGAGGAGATGGCTCTTTGATGTGTTGTACATACATGTCACAAACACTTGTTTACACTGTCTCGTATTGATATGTCTGAACTCATGCCTGGTGAATGGATTGTGTTTCAGGTCAAGCTATTCTTGGGTGGTGGGTTTAGTTGCTCTGTGACTGTTTGTTAAGCTTTTGCTTTCTAAATTCCATGATAATTGGTGAGCTCTGGGGATGGTGCCTATGAACATACGTCGGCTCTATAAATAACCCGAGCACACATCCAGATGAAGTATCTCTGGCTTGCCTCAGCTACAGAGCAGATTTCTCATTTTTTCTCTGCTCCAAACTTGCAACTAAATTTAGCTGATATTTTGCTAATGCTCAAATCGATTTTCTATGAAGGGAAAAGATCACAGTAGATGTTACATTGCAGTTAAAGTAAGTAATTTCAGTGTAAATTACTGCTCTATTCTATAAACCACAATTACGTCAAGTCAAGTCAAGTCAGTTTTATTTGTATAGCGCATTTAACATGCACAGAGTGCAACCCAAAGCACAAGGTCTTAACACTCTGACTGATGACTTATGTTCCTCAGTAAATGATACGGCACTTTAGTCACAGCCCTTGTCATATTAACTGCAGTAAAACGCATCATGGCATTTTATCACATCTTGTAATGGGGGATGTCATTCCTGTAGACATGTTTATACAAAATAGTGCAGATTTTAAAGTTTTTAAAGCCTCTCTCTGCTTATTCTGAGGCTCTGTACACTGAGTAGTCATCATCTTTTCTTACCAGCCACATGATTAAAAAAGAGTTCAGATGTACTCACCATGAAAGAGCGTAACTCATCCAGGTTCTTGTTTTTAAACACCATTCGCCTCTCTGGTCAGTTGATTGGACTCTACAGAGAAGTGCGTCACCTTGCCTTGCCTCGCCTAGGACGCTCAGCTTCCTGGAGACTGTCCGTCAGGGGAGTGAAAGCTGCTCCTCTCTTTGAAGCGTTTCTTTCTTGAAGACCTCACTAAAGTGCGTGTTGATGTAATAAAAGGTGACAGATTGTAACATCTCTCCAGAAAGAGGGAGGTGTGAAAAGCTGGGGCTGGGCCCTCCGATGCTTCTCAGAACATCAATCTGCAGCTCTCTCCCCGGATAAATGTCTCCCGTGGGCTTTTTCTCCAAGCTGCTGGCGCTTGCTGTGCAGTATCTGCATTAAAAATCAAGCCATTCTGTTCAGTGAAACTACATCCTTAGATGTGCGTAGCATTTTTGAGGACTTTTCTCTCTGAACAAATGGGATGAATCAGCGTTAGCCAATGTCTGACTGTTTTGCTGTAGTTTGTAGGCTCAAAGACAGGTTTATTCTCACACTTAAATATTGTTTCACTGCTTCCCAGAACAACAGAAAAAAGATGTGGAATTGTGGCTAAATGAACTGGTGCTGGTATGTATCGTGGCTGTGGCTGGATCCTGAAACGTACCCCTATTATTGTGCCTGATACACAACAGTACCCATCACTCAGCAGACTGCTCGTTGTGGCAGGAGGAGAGCTGACAGAGCCCTGGAGTACACTGAGCTTTGATAATGTAGCCTGCTTTTCGTCATGGGAGAACCACTCCAGGGGCATGTTTAAAAAAGCTGAAGGTTCCAAGAGAGGTCATTAGTGGAGCTCAGACATCAAAACATCAGCTCAGACATCAAATCATCACCTCAGACATCATCTGAAAAGGAGAATGTTCGTCTCAAATACGCATCTTTTTTTCTCCCTGATCTCCATTTTCTATTTGTTTCATGTTCGTCTCTGAGGTGTCCATCAACCATTTGGTTTATATGGTGGGTGATTAGCACAGTAATGATTACAACCATGTCACCACCACCTACCAGGAATGGGTATGATAGGAGGTCAGTAGAAGCAATGTGAAGTCTATAGTTGTAATAGGTGCAAAGTCTGTCTAAAGAGGATCTAAAGAGGATCTAAATTCCAGTGAGCTAGATGTGGCAGATCTGTTAAGAATGTGAACACGCATGACTCAGCGACGCAAGCATAAATAGATCCAAGGTAATTCACCAGCAGCTGTTCTGGATCATTGTCTTAGCTGCCTGGCCAAAAATCAAATGTGGACTGTAGTCAGAAAAGCAGCTTCTTCCCTGTGTAAACATGTAGTACTTTAGTGGCATTAAGTGTGAAAGACATCTTTAAATATCCAACCAAGTTCTAATTCAGGCTGGCTGTGTGTATAACTTTGAATATTCTCGAATGTGTGCGTGATATGCTGCTGGATGGGGAGCGTCTTGCTTATTTTAAAGGTCATTTTGCTTCTCTCTGATTGCACACTCTTCAGAAGAACGCAGCACAAAATATTTCAACCAAGAATCAAAATATTGATTCATCAAAAGCTCTATACTTCCTTCCATTTAATGTTCACAGTGATAATAACTACATACCAAAGACCCACTAGCTAAACATGTCCTGTGTGAGTTCTGCTTTCCTGTTTTTCCCACAAATGGACAAATTGGCTGCATCTTTATCTCCTGATTATTTCTTGCTTCAAGAAATTCATTATTCATGCTGTCGCCAAACAGCAATAACAGTACTCATTTTAAGACTGTCTCTGCCAAATGTTGCTTTCGATGTTTCTCTCCTCTGTGCCTTTCCAAGACAATAACAAGCAAAAACATGAGCCCTGACAGAAACGCTCTGAGACGTGGTTTAATCTGAAAATATTTACTCTAGACTTCCAGGCCGACCTGACCGAGCGCATTGCCAGTGCCATGAGGTCCGGCGTGGTGCAGGCCCACACCCCCACCATCAGCAGGAGAAGCTGCGCTGAGGTGGGCAGCCATGGCAGGAACCGAGAGGTGAGCTGCTGAGTGCAGCCTTGTGTCGTCCCCACTGCCCTCATCTACCTCAGCATCTGGGGATTTACGCATAGCATGATGCAGCCAAAACTAGTCTGACCTATGTGTGTATGGAAAGACTACACTTAATTCTGATTGCTCATGTTGTGACACCCCTCCCACCCAGACATTTTTTTTTTGCATTGTCGTCGTGGGGGATGCCATACAGTAATGCGGGGAGGATGGCCTCCTATCTTCCCCCGTAATTGTGCTCGTCTCCAGCCTAGAAGCTGGGAGGTTGCACTGTGTGTTTACCGCAATCACTTAAAGCGTTTCCATCCCTCGTTCTGAATTTAAATTACTGTCGCCTCAGTTTGTGGAGTAACTATGGTCTGCACTTGGAAACAAATTATGAAACAATCAAAACAAGAAGTTCTGGTTTCCTGTGTAAGATTGTCAGGCGGCTGATCAGAGATCATTTTCGGTTTGAGTGACTCCAAACCTTTTTCTCTTTTAGCTTTTCTGATCATATTTTTAACATCTGTCTCTATTTGAGTAAAGATTAAGGATTTGAGTTTATTGTCTTTGGTTAGTTAGCATCATAGATTATCATCTTTGTTGATATGCGTCTTCATAACACAGCTGTGTTTTAGGATTCATCATGTCAAATGTGTTGTGTAATGATTATTATTATTACTATTAGTACTAATAATACTAATAACAATATTAATAATAAATATTAATATGCCTCTCCTTTAGTCACACTACATTGGCCCGGGACCTCAGTTTGACCATATCTACTTCAAGCCCTGGGGTCAGAGCCCACTGGTGGCCCGCTACCTCCAGCTCCATGGCATCCCCTCCACGGCCGGCTCCAGCTCACGCAAGGTCAAGCGCACAGAGATCGCCACGGTACCATATCCTTCTCCATCTGTTTCCCACATCGGATGAGGACTTTTATCTACAAATAACATGGGGCTCTGTTGGGGGAAGACGAGGCATATTTATCCTCCAGAAGGAATTTACCATCAAGGATTTCCTTTGTTACAGGCAACATGAATAATTCCTCTCGCGAAATGATGTAATGTTTGTGGAGATCTTTTCCATTGATTTCATCAGGATTATATTGGCTCATAAATTACAATTTACAGGGAAGACTAATGGCTTTTGGAATTGGAGTTTGTCCCCTTGGTTGCAACCTTCCTGTAATGTGTAATTGCCTCCACAGATGTTGGGGGTTTATCTGATGTTAAGCTAAGTATTCTTCCTCTGGAGGCTTCTTCCCAGTGGAGCTTTTTGTTGTTATCATTGCGACAGTCGTCCGTCTCTCTCTCTCTCTGTCTTTTTTTCTCTCTCTCGACACAAAATGTTTCCAGATGATGGTATCCCTCGCCTACAAGGAGGCCCCTGCTGCAGCTGTTTTACAGGTTGTTATTCAGCTAATATGTAGAGTCTTTCAATAACATGCTAATAAAACATACAGGGACATGTTGCAGTTTTCCACAATATAGTACCACTTCAAGGGTAACATGGATTACAAACAGCGGGAAACTCAATAATTTGTTGGAGGTTGTGCTACACAAAGCACATTAGGCACATGAAACGGCCTATATATCAGGCCCTTGTGGACTAAATGGTGCAATTAATGATTCTGGCACAAGTGAGGGCTTTTTCTGGCTCATAACGGAGCTTCCGCAGTGTGGCTTTTGCTTTCCGAGGTACTCAGTCAGTCGAGTCAGTCATGTTTCGAAGCCTGCTCTGTCTTCTAATCGTGTGGTCTTCTAACTGCTGTGGTTAAGTATTCCTTGACCACTGAAAGCACTCCAGAGAAACCCACGTACCAGGAAGTGATCAGTGAAACGCAGGGCAAGATCAGCAAATGGCGCTGGAATTATAACCAGTGAGTTCCTCTGCTCTGCTCTCTCTCACCCATCCTCGCTGTCATCCATTGCAGTGCTGGGAGATGTTCACTCCTGTCTGCTTCCTTTTAGGTTTTCTAAGCAGACCAATGAGGCAATTGCTGGGATACACAAGAGAAGGCACCTCAAATTTGTGGAAATAAATAGGTATGCAAAATACAGGGAAACATTGCCACCTTCAAGGCAAATGTAACAGGAACCGAGCAGAAGGGAATAAGTGCTGCCTGCCAGAATGAACTGTTTGACAAACTCAAAAGGGTGGCCTTTTCCTTTGAATTATAGTCTAGTATGCTGTAGGAATGCAACATATTTATTGCAGGAGTGGAACAGTGATGTATGACTTCAATGGATACTCTTGAATCCCCATTTTGTTAGGCTTCAGAAGCAGCTAATGAACAGAGCAGAGATAAAAATCTACAGTGATGGCATCATGAACAAATGGGTGAGTGTTAGGCAATTGTTAATGCTCTGCACTAAATATGACATCAGCTATGCAAATGTGACAAACATGTTCTTTGTCATTTATGTAATGGCAGTCAGACCAGGTTCTCATTCCGACCAAACAGTTTCATTCAATGCTACTGTTTCCACCTATGCAAATGGCAGTTGAGCACAAATGTTTAACCATGGAAACACATAACTTAACTTAAAAATGAACAAACACGTTAAAATATCATTGTCATTCTCTCTCTTGCATCTGGCTGTTGTGATCAGCACTGTGCTGCAGACAGTACGAACCACAGACATCGGCTGAAGCCCAGCGCTGGCCAGAAGGGTGACTCAGACGAGAGCCGAAACGCAGAGGAGAACCCCAAAGCCCCCGAGCAGCCGGGGGAGCAGGCCTGACCACACGGCTCTCACATTCATTTACACAGCACAGCTTCCAAGTCTTTTGTTTAAAAAATATGCGTGTCAGGAACAAAAATCCTTCAAGTGTCTGTGAAATCCTTCACATTTTTGGCTCTAGGCTCTTTAAGGCTTTAAGAATAAATGCTATTTAGTTCATGTCCATTAGTTTTACAGCAAATTTGAGAAATAATACTAGTTTTACTCCTGTAGCTGTTTTTAACGACAGGCCAAAAAGCCAGTGGCTAACGCGTATTTGCTAGCTGTGTTTATGTTGCATGAGTGTTGTGCTGCGAGGTATGGGCTGGACAGACTGGCCTGTTACCTGTCAAAGAGGCATCAGGGAAGTAAGCATTTTATGACAGAGGCGACACACTGGCATGACAACCCTACATCCTGTTCCACGGGAAGTCATAAAAGAGGGGCCTCTCCTGGAGTTAGATTACCTTCTACTGTAGTATAGCTGGTAGTGTCCTCTCTCTCTCTCTTTATCTGTCTGTCTTTCTCTCTCTCTCTCTGACCCTCCCCTTTATGTCTTTCTCTGACATAAGGAGCAAGTGTGTGAAGTGCTTGATAGTAAATCTGTAAATGTGCAGTAATATCCATGAACTTAAATTGATGGGGGTCATGCACCCCATAGTTTTTTTTTATATTCGGCGTACAGCTTTGAATAGGCATGCTGAATATCATTTAGCTCATATAGGTTGCAATGAAAACACAAATCTGTATTGTTTTTACAAATGTAAATTAAATATGTGCTTCAAGTCAAAAATAGCCATACCACAGGCTGATTATCTCCATGCATTAATGCATAGAATTATTTAGTTAAATACTACCATAAATACTGATGATTTCATGTTTTACATCCTACGTACGATGTCCTTGCCAAGTCCTTGCCAAAGATTGAAAAACTTAATTTCTTATAAATTCTCAATAAACAAATAAAAGCTGTGCCATTTTAGAATGTTTATCTGAACCCTCATAGCTCTTAAGCAACATTGTCCTTATAAATATAAAGCTATGACTGATGACATTAGATCATACTTTGCACAGTGTTTTAGTGTTTGGAAAGGTTAAAACAAAGAGGATATCTCATAGTGAATCAGGGTTTGGACCTCTGGAGCCTCTGGGGAACACAGTCATAGCCTTGCGTTAGGTCAACAAATGGGGATGGATTGTTTTTTAATTGCAGGGGTTGAGCGAACGGAAGCTGTTGTTGGAGCGAATATGCCCACCACCTGTTTGTTGAATTTGCCCACCACCTGATTCCAACTGCTCTGGTTCTCTTCATTGATTTATTTCAATTTATTTTACCCAGGCCCTGGAATATAGCGCATTACCGTTGATGTGTTGCTTGGCTGTAGTCTTCTAATTCAACACAGATGAAAGGCTTTCTAGTTTATATGGTAACAAGAAGAAAATTGACAAATGCATATATATATATATATATATTGGTAACGTGTGTATATATATATATATATATATATGTGTTAGCATGCTCTAGTCTGCTACACATGAAAAGGGATTCTTTTGTGGCCATTTGTTTTACCACCGATTAAATTGCTCTGTAGTTTCGGCCCCGATGGTCTAAGTGTGTGTCTGTGTGTGTGTCTGTGTGAAAGCTGTCTGTGATTATGGGTCATACTTCTCCACAATGACCAATGCCAGCCCCTGTCGCCCCAACCAGTTGAGCACACTCTGAGCGTGAGAGCGTCTGTGCCGGCGCACACTCTCCCCGTCTCCTGCACGGTGCAGTGCGGCCGAGGGCCGTGGGGTCAGACCACGTCTGGCCACGGTCACCATCAAAACCTGTGAAAGTGTTTCATTAACACTGACTGGCCAGCCAGCAGAGCAGCAGCTCTGAGCGTGTGAGGGAGAAATATGGGCAGCAGGTGGTGACCAGGGCAGGGCAGGGCAGGGCAAAGGCAGGTTGAGTGATCTGAGGTCAGACGGAGCCCATGGACATGCACGCACGTGAGGTGTGTGGCTCCAGGAAACAGCTTTTGTAATCAATTATGCCTTAGAGCTCTGCTTCCTCTGAGGTGGACTAACACCTCCTGGATGGAATGGGATGGGGAAAACAGGCCAGAGCCAGAGGACTATACGTGTGTTAGAGTTCACCTGTATAATATGCCCTATCTTAGCATAATTAACTAATGTTTCTAATATGCTCAACTTACAGAAGCCTGTGTATGATTTTAATAATGGCTTCTTAAAGAAATGCCATGTGCTGTTAGCTCTTCTATCAGTGGAGCCGTCTTTACTAAACAAGACATTGCATACCTAACAGAGGATGACAAGGTGGAGGACAAAAAAACCCTTTAGTAAACAGTTGAAGGAAAATGTTGGAATAGCATGGCCTTGCAGATCACTTCCCCGAGTGGGCCAATTGCTCAATGTGCTTTCACTCAGGCCATATCTGGAGTTGCGTGAGAGATTTCCATATCTCACACAGTCTTGTAAATCACAATTGAACAGTAGTAACTCAAAGAATGAACCCCAAACACGGCTGGTTTCAATTTCAGCCGCTGTGTCCTGCCAAGACTGGGACTGACTCAGAGACCACCCTTTGGTAGAGTGAGACTTAACTGGCCAGTTCACCTCAGAGTGCTCCAGTGCTGGGCTGCCCTCCTCACGTCATGCCTCAGTGGCCCAGACTGAGCCCCCAGCCGAGGGAGCGCTGAAACAGACACGCACGCACACTTGCGTTCACACACACTCACACTCATTCACACTCACACTCACACTCACCAGGCACTGCGCTGCTCAGCACTTGCCATTCATTTGCCAGGTCCACAAAAAATCATTAGCATCTGCCAGCACGTGTGGAATGCTTGTATTCTGAGCTCTAATCAGTTTACAAGCCACAGGTACATCGCACCTCAGATGTTAAAGCCCTTAATATGTGGGTTGAGAAGGAAACAGAACCTCTTGGCATCATTTTTGCACAGCCTACGTGTTTACATTAAATCGAAAATGAAGGCGTGCCGAAAAATAAATGAACCAGAAGACGTTTGTTTGAAGTTCTCAGAAGTGTCAAATGTTGCCAAATGGACACAAATCTTGTATTTTGAAGAAGGTTATTGAGCATACTCTTACGCCCAAAAAGTCCCTAAGATGAGAATCACTCCATTTATCACACATGTTCTTAAAAGATCACTAGGCACAGGGAACCGAATGTCATTAACATGTTCCTTCCCTTTACGGTCACAGTAGTTCAGTGTTTTCAGTCTCTCATTTTGAAGTTCACTAAATGGTTTGTTATCTCCTTGGATGTGTGTTAGATGTCGATCAAAGTTCACTGATTCGTTGCCTTGGAGTCTTGGCTTTTTGGGGGAGTTTGGGTGAGGTTATTATGAATTGTCCCTTAAGGTGTTGACCCTTTGATGTGCCTTGGTAGCCACTCAGGGCCATATCATTAAACATTCTTTAGAGCTCGGTCACACAGGCCTGGTCTTGGCACGCGACAGGCAGCTGTGGTGTGGTGGGGAGTTCTCCCATTGCTGGCTGACTATCTGAGTGTGAGCAGTCTTGTGGACTCATGCTGGCTTTTCCTCAGGCTGTTCTGACACATCCAAGCCAGAGCTAAGATAGTCATCAGGGAAATGAGGTCTAGTTTAAAGACAAAAACAGTCAATAACATACAACATAACATACATTATATAATATTGATAAGCAAATAATCTTTTGTCTAATTTGGTCTCAATATAAATTGTGAATTACTGAAATGTTATTATTTTTAGATGGCAACAATACCCTTACATTAGGTCAGAATTGGTCAGATATTTGCTACTCAAATCTTTGTTTCATTTTGCCATTCTTCAGTAATAAATTGAATGCACTTTAGAAATAGGCCACTACACTCTTAAAACAAATGTATTGTCCCTATCTGGACACAGAGATGTGTTAAAAAACAAAGCAAGTTGTGTTGTTTTCAACACATTCGTTTTAAGAGTGTACTGATACAAATCTATAATCTATAATTTTCCCAAGAGACTTGGAGTAAGGAAGTACATTAAAGCATTTTATGAAACAACTGCGGCTCTGCAATATCAGGGGTCTGGAATAAATGATAGTGTGGTTAGAACTTTCTCACGCGCAGAGATTGAATGGGTGGGGTGTGGGGGGCTGCGGGGGCGCAAAGTATCAAACAACCTTGGAATATACCAGTGCGTGTGAGATCTCAGAAAACACCCCAGTGAACAATCAAGGCATAATGAGGGATGTCTAACCATCTCGCTAGATAAATAACCCCAGCTAATAGAAAGAGTGTGTGCTGCATGCTCCATAGACACACACGTTTATGACTGAAGAAACAAATCTCTCCGAGAGCTCGTGCCCTTTATAACTAATCACTGATATTCCTGTAAGTGACTGCAGAGCACACCGAGTGTCTGCTATAAAACAAACTAGCACTCTATTACACCACTAGCCACATAATGTGAGCGTAGCATGAATAAGCGTGACAAAATTTTTTCAAAACCTGTATATAATCAGCTTACATATGAACTAAGTAGGACCAGAGGGTGCTGGGCCTTTGTTTGCCTTTCCATTTGCAAGTCTGGCACAGGTTCAGGCCACCTTGAAGAATCTGAAAACCATTACAGTGTGCTTATGGTCAAAAGAGCAGCATGTATATAGGGTATTGCATGGCAACGACTGACATTAAGTAAGAGTCCTTTGAAAAAACCTGAGAGAGAGACCCGAGATATCGTGCAAGGGAGGCAAGCTGAGACCAACAGACCTGCAGCGGGGCTGGCTTCCGCCTAAACGTTTGAATTACAAACAGCCTCCGTGTCATTCACATGGACATGTTTGGTTCCAGGGAAAAAGGGCATCCTTACAGAATGACGTAATTTACAGCAGATTTGGAGAAGACAGGGCAGCATACCTTCATAGTAGTTTGGCACGCCACCTCTGGCATGCTACAGGGAGATGGGGATGCTTGCTCCTTTTGAGGGCATAAATTGCAGGCTATACTGTCACAAACATCCAGGCTTATGGGGTCATATTTCTTTTCATAAGTTACAAAGATTACTTACTTACTTGATACCGTGTACTTTTGCTTTTAAAGGAGTTCTCCTGGATGCTAAAAATATGCTGAGAATATCATCTGTTTCTAATTACAAGCACGTTAGGAGTAAGACTTATATATCTCATGAGAACCATTATGTGTCTGCACATAAAAAATGCATCTATGTCAAGTTTCAGCAAAAATATATTTTTATCATAAAAAATGATTATAAAAGATAAGGTATTTAAGCCACAGTATCATGTTTTCTCTTGGCCAGGCTGATACTTATATTCAAGTTTAATAACTTTACTCTTAAAGGGACAGGATGTAGATTTTGTTAAAAGAAAATTCTTTATATCTGTTGTGCTGCTTCTTTTACTGCATTTATTAATCCGTTCAGAATAACATCATTTTTGGTATGTATATAAATATTCTTTTTTTAAATTGATAAAAAAAATTACTGTTTAAGATGTTTTATGCAGATGATTTTATTTTGAATATTATTGATATATATATATAAATATGTTTTTAAATTTGATGCATGATCTGATGTAACGTTCCAAGAAATTCCTTGATGATATAGATTGGCTTGTCCTCCAAAATTCCAAAATAGCATACAGACATCCAATCAAATAGAAGGTGGGTTAAAATAATGTTGTGATGAGCAGGGAAATCTGAAATGTCTGTGAAGCTCAACCCATCATTGATGTATGGCAGATGTGCCCCAAAAGCATAATGCTTGACATGCAAAGTAGCGTGCATTCAACAAGAAGAACAGGATGTTACGAGACTGCAGGGATGTATTGTCTTTATAGCATTTTGGGGAGATGGTTTAGCAATACCTATGATGAAATATTACTTTTGGCAGCTAAATTAGGTCATTTTGAGTAATCATCCTTCTAGTCGCAATTATTATGAAATTTAATAATTTGTAATGACAGTTTTCAACTGCTTTAACTTCACTCACCATGCTAATATCCTGATGTAATGCAACCCATGCTGTTGCACTTTTAAATATGCAATACCAAGACAGTTTAAGGGCTTCAATTAGTTTTGGACAATTTGAATTCTTGGAAACCAAGAGGCCTCAGATGAAAAAGCTATTTCAATCAGCTGCTACCCCTCTTCAACATCACCGAATTCTAACGAGTTCTGACAAGTGACGACATGCGACATCAGACACCAACGGCAAGCTGGCCACAATATGAGAGAGCCTGGTGAAAGTGAAATGAACCCAGCATACATCCACCTGCATCTTTCATATTTCTGTCTGCGCTCGTTTAACAGAGCGAGTAAATCAAAGACAGACCTCGGTTCCCAGGTCTTGTAAAAATGCTTTAACCAGAGCCAGTGATGGGAAATGCAGCACACTCCGATTATACTGTACACAACACTAATTAAGCAGCCCATCTGCTCACGGCTCGCATGCTAACTTGCAATTTGCTGAATCTCGCATGTGTTTGGAGCGGTGCTGCTGTCTAGCTCTTGCTGCGGTGGGGACATGTTTGTAGGGCATTATCTGGATGTCATCATAACCACAAGAATCAGGGCCCTGATGCTATCTGCCCACCCAGTCTACTTTGTCAACGCTGGGAGCCTCACAGCCACTCACGAGAGCCCAGTGTCCTGGGCGGCCCACACAGACGGCAGAAGCCGTGCCACTTCCGCTCACATTAGAGGGTAAACACGGTGGATTACTGTGGGTGAATCATCAGAGATGTGCTCAAGACCACCGAAAAATTTTGGTTTTGTTCTGTCACTTGTGTATATGCCCTGAATAAATTGCCACTTTCTCAAATAAATCCCTCTTTAACTTGATCTTGGAGTTGAACTGTTGCAGACAGGATGCACTCAGAACAGATACTAAATCTCAGGTTCAGATTCCTGGCAGTGGTCTGAAAGAGCACTGATGCCTGCACAATGCATAGCTGCTTTAAATCAGTTTAAATCTATGTAGTTAAGGCTTCATCGTCATGATTCTAAGTTCTTTGAAGGGGCATTCTGTACAAATAGCTGGCTGTAAGTGCCACATATTCCCATCTACACTATGAACACACAGTAACATACTTATATGGGCCCAAGAACTGAATGGGGAAGCTCTGGATATTGCCTATACCATCTGCGGGGGTACATGATGAACTGATTGCAGATTTCCAGAGCTTGCTTCACTCTTTGGTGTAGTGTGGCATCTACGTTATGTAACCTCAGTGACCACACACAGTCGCTGTACTGCAAATGACAAATGGCTGCTTCGGTGTTAACGTTCAAGCTTTCTCACAGACATTCATGTCACCAAAGGAGTGAAGAAGAGGTACTGCTCCAGAGCTACGTGTGACAGAGGCCCATTGAAGGCATGCCTTGACAGCACTCACAGCTGTTGCGTCCTAGAGTAGAGAGAAGCAGATTGATTGATTTATTGGCTGTTACTGGGAAGGAAGAGATATTTGAGCTCTTCATGGCCCTTGGACGGACCCTTACATGGAAGATTGCTTCTTCACACAGGAAGGACAGAGGCCTTCGCTTGGGAAGAAAGCTTTGCTTATCTAGAATTCCACTGGGCGAGACTCTGAGCAGATGGTCTAGTATCAGGCTGAATGCCAATAGCATTTGCTTCGGTGAACTGTTTTGTTCTGAGCACTACGCATTATTCATTTGACATTTTCGTATTCCCGGATGACTCAGGCCAGCACATTAGGTACTGCGGACATCCAAGTTTATCTGAGTTTGTCAGCCCTAAAAATGAGATTGCTGCTTGGCTGCTGGACCATGAAAACATGGCCAGAGGTCACCTGAGGGCCGTGGAGCACAGGAGCACATTCTCCCTAAAGGCACAGGAGCCTAAGCTCAATAGGCTGTTGCTTGAGACGAAAGCACACAGTCAGGCACAAAGTCAGGACCCGGCCACATGCCTTACCAGTACAGGTGCTCTGTGTTGAGTTTGCCTGTGTGTTAGAATGGGGGGTGGCTGTGTTCAAAACTTTGTTTGGTCTCAGTGCCTGTGTGTGTTTGACTTGATGGCCCAAGCCATAAGGTCCTTGTTTAAAGAGCTGACCTTCACAGAAAAATCTGAAAAGTCTGAAAAACTCCAGTAACAAAGACCAGCTGGTTTTCTGCCAAATAAAGGTTTGTTGTTGTTAGGGTGAAATGTGTGCCATATGCTTGATCTGCATCAATAATAGTTTGTAATTTGTGTAATAATATTTGCTTTATTACATGTAATGTAGATCTTGCCCTCGCAAATATTTCCCAGCTGGATCGAGTCCCATGTTTTTGAAAAAAGGTACAAGCCTGCACGCACACTGTCATCAAATTGAAGGGAATTGGAGTGTCAGAGACAGGGGGAGAAACTCAAGGAGACAGTTATGGTGAGATTGGCCCATTGTTTGGGACTCCCGCTGAAGTGATGCCTTGACTGTTGTTGACCACACAGCTCTCTGCAGAAATGTACACCACATTGTTTGTCAAGGAATGCGCCTTGGTTTTAATCAGAATGTCTGTTATTGTTATTTTAATATTTTGGTTTGTTGGTAGCATCCTGCAAATACTGGACAAATTCTTACTTGGTCTTGTTTGTTTTACCTGCATCTACAGCCAATGGATTTGCTTTTGCCATTTCCTTATTGAGGTTACAAGGCAGGATGCCAAGATCCATTTCTCCCCAAAACAGGACATATTTCATTAGACCTGGCACAGGGGGGACAAATATGTGCCAATGATCCTAATCAAACCACACTTAACAACAGGTTCTGTATTTATAGCAACAGCATCTATTCTTGGCCTTGGATTGATATTATATAGCTACATCCCACTTGATGGTTAGTTCAGTAAGTGTTCCAGTACTCCACTGATAAGAGTGCAGGCTGTAAGTGTCCATAAAGTTCTCCTGAATCCCGGCAGTGGAAAGTTTCAATTAGTAATTGGCTGTCCTGAATGGAAAAAATCTTTAGGACCTCAGTACAAGACGAACACAAAACTCGAGTGGCTCTACCTCCGGAGTAAACATAATTACTGTAATGGCCTGAGCACGATTTGTGTGCACCGGTGACGCAGATGTGACCAGTATGCTGTGGTATCTCGGACTCGGTTGTGGCCTTTTCAGGATCAGCTCCAACTTTTGTCAGCTTGTGATTACTGACCAATGGCAATTGAACTTCTGCACGCAACAATGTCTAGTTACTTTCGTTCTCACTCCCGACCCCCCATGTGGTGCTGCAATGGTATGGCAGCATCAGTGGATACATCTGTAGTTCGTAGGTCACTGAGCCATGAGTGGTTTGGGCAGTGCAGACTGCTGCAGGTCAGAAGGTCAGTGGTAAGAGAAAATGAGTCTGGCCAGATGCCTATCAGTCACACTAAACTCCTCAGGGACCACTGCTGTAGGCCTTGGGTATTTGGCCTTGGAATTAATGCAGAGCTAAACTTTTTGTCATGGTGGCATTATCCTCACTCAAAAGCCCTTTTTATATGCTCAATAGAAAGGATACAAGGCAAAGATGCACACTGATATTGTTTTAGATAACATGTAAGGAAGAAAGGTTAAGATAGGATAAAGCTTCTAACTTTATTCAGACAGTTAATTGGGTTATGAACTCAGGAATGTCAGTTTCCGATTTGTTTGGTTGTGACCAAAGATCTTAGAGTTTAGCATCCTAGAATCTTTGGTTGTGACATTTGTTTAACAAATATATACAGAGAGATTGAAAGAGACTTCCCATAAAAGAGATGATTTCAATCAAGATCTCATCACAGATGATTCACACAAAAGTCTGTGAATGGGCCTGTGACTCACAGGAACATGTTCTGAAATCGATGATAAATGGGAGTAATGGGAACATCCTGGCTACAGAAATCTACTTTTTCATGGGAGCAAGAAAGTCACGCAGGTTACAATGTTTCAACAGCACCTCTCGTTTGCTCGGTCTGACTCCCATGCCAAAGCAGCGTGACTGAATAGCTCTCCCTGCATATCAGCACTGCACTGTCAGCAAGAGAAATTGAGCATCTTGTGTTCATGCTATGATCAAGTATATTACGTTTATAACAATTATAACGTATGTTCCGTTTATAACAAGTAGCCTATAATGTATGTTCCGTTTATAACAAGTAGCCTATAACGTATGTTCCGTTTATAACGAGTATAACGGATGTTCCATTTGAAATCTGGGATCTCCCTCTCTTCATCCTCCTCACTTTGCTGTCACCTCATGCTGCAGTATCATTGTCTTTGTGAGCTCATTTCAGGTGCGGCAAGTATGTTCGGTGGCATAACATACTGAATGTAGTAGGTAATATCTAAATGTTGCATTTAGATGTTTTAAAATACATTTTCATATTGTTTACAGTATACACCATCCTTTCCATGTTGCCAAGCAGGTTGCCTCTTGTGACAGATTAATAAGTCAGGCCCCTACTATAGTCATCAGTAATCTCTGGTTAAACCATATGGTACCAGATAGCTGCATTGAAAGACCCATATTTTCAAAGTAAACTATACTTTTACCATATGGTTTAACCAGAGATTACTGATGACTATAGTAGGGGCCTGACTTATTAATCTGTCACAAGAGGCAACCTGCTGTGACCTTGAACATGAACTTTCTTTTACATCTGCATTTATTTTCTTGTTCTGTGTAGACTGAGTTGGGAACACAGCAGCCTGATACTGTTAACCAGTCATCGTCGTGTCAAGTCAAAGTCATAACAATACTTGTGGGATATAATGCTATCTGAAAGTATAATTTACTTTGAAAATATGGGTCTTTCAATACAGCTGTCTTCCTTTAGACTCCTGTGACCTCTGAGCTAAACAACAAAACAAAGGTGATTGTCATATATAAACATACAGTATATGCACATATTTCTTATATACATCTTACATAGACATATCTATATCTATCTATCTGTCTATCTATCGATCTATCTATCTATCTATCTCTCTCTCTCTCTCTCTCTCTCTATCTCACTTTATATATGTATATGTATAAATAGACATACTGTATACGGGTATGTTTTTATTTCATCCACTGGAATGGAGAAAGAAACAAAAAAGTGAAAGTAAAAAAGTATTTTGCATTGATGTATCAATTATTTTTTTTTTCCAGTGGGAATGTGGAAGATGTTCGCCACCTGCCTTGGCTTGGGCCACCGGTGTCACATCTGGACAGGGAGGAGCAGATGACTGATGGTCCATATGGGTCAAGGTGATGATGGTGATGGATGACGTCAGCCACGTGCGTGTTGTGTGCGCACACACCCACACACATACCTACACCACACCACACCGCACACCACCGAAAAAAACTAGCATGTGCGTGCGAGCGAGGAGGAGTGTGTATGTGTGTGTGTGTGTGTGTGTGGCGTGCGTGTGTGTGCTCAGCTTGTGTGAGGCCTCACTTGGAGTCTACCCTGATGTGCAATAACAGCCCAGCACACCCAAATTGGTTTATAAAAAAAGCCAAACACGCTTATACCTTGTTAAAAAAAACAGAAACAAAAACAAAATGTCTAGTCACGCATCCTCAGCCTGTGAGGAGATGACCCACGGCGAGCACTGGCAGTCCTCCTGAGAGCGCGCGGCATCGCCCTTCCGTGAGCACTTTATTGGAGAAACACATTTAGAGGTGTATAAAATCAAGCAGCATGCTGTGCAAAGTACACAGGGGCGCCCTTGCCAAATGCCAGGCTGGAGACGTATAAAAGGCTCTGGTAATGTTTAAGGAACTGTCAAAAACAGGATTACGTGAACTATATTATGGTCATTAAGCCTAGCATAAAACAGTTTTTGGCAAACCAAAATTAAACGACTGATAAAGCCTTGTGTACACATTTATGACACGTGGATAATATTAATGTGTTAAATTTTGTGAAGTGAATCAGCAGTAACTTGTGACTGTTGAGTGGGCTGCTTAGTGATGTTTAGAACTCCCCTCTTTGTTGTTAAATATGTCTGGAAACACATGTCTAAAAATGTCCTCAATAAGCCAATAGATCCTCATGGACTGGGTATCACTCAGAATTAAGAGTAATACTCACACTCAAATCATGACCTAACACAGCCAACTACAATTCATTTTCATCAAGCATTGCTGCGCAATTGATTAAGTAGCTTTCTAATACAAAACAAAAAATATCATTGACCACATTGTACATTACAATTAAGCTGCTCAAAGTACGTAGCAAGAAATCTAAGAATTACAGACATTTAACATCTGATGTCAAGAATAGTTTGAATGATTTTGCCTGCTGAAAACATGGCTCTAAGACAAGGACCGACTGTGCAAACATATAAAGGAATGTCTGTGAATTACTGAAAGGAGATTTAAAAGCAGGTAGTCCACACATAACATATCAGTGGAACATCCCTCCCAGTCTCACTGACACAAATCAGTATATTGTATTGTATTGTGATAATTAATAAAAATCCAGTAGCCATATAAAAATAGTTATAACTAGCTCTTCCTCTGTATCTACTGTATCTATCTATCTATCTATCTATCTATCTTTTATTGCCTGACAAGCTAGTGATGACATCCATCTCGTCAGTGACACAGACAGACAGACTTCTTTAGCTTTCTTGGATGACATTAAGATTGGTTTAGAAAACATAAACAACTCAAAATAAAAAATGAGCGCTTTTGCAATACCGTCCTCCCTATGATTAAAACCTAACCAGTGAGTGAAATTGATTATAGCTGAGAGGACAGTACTGAGTGTGGTAGCCAAAGTTATTTGATAAACAGTCGCAAAATATATTTAAACTGAACCTGATCCGAGCTGTCTGAACTCTGACTTGGCTCTGAGCACTGTCACGCAATGTTTGTATAAATACACATAAAAAAACATGGATCATTCCTCAGTAATAGAACAATGCCAAGAACTCTCATAGTATGCAAATTTGCTTGTGTAAAGCCTAACTGTTAACCTCCAATAAAACGAAATGTGATAATCAATGAACTCATCCCAATATACTAAATTTAGTTGGTTAAAAATATAAAGAAACAAAGTGAAATTAATTAAAACGGCAGTTTAGATGTCAAGTATCATTGTGTCTTTATCTTAATGATTTCTAAATTAATTTAATGTACTGTTATTGAGTTTGCCCTAATTTGCCATTTGAGCCTTTAAACTGACAATACAATCCTGCCTGTGAAGTCAGACTCAGGTGAAACCTGTTGATATGCGATGATGGCCATAGATGTATCAACAGTGGAATGTCAGCGCCCCCTGTAGGTAAATATTTTATTATAACTCTGTGCTTCTCAAACTTTTTCTGTCATTCCCCACTTTGGAGGTGGGGAATTTTCACCCCGGGAAAATGGTAACGTTAAAATATTATTTTCGCATTTTGGTTCCACGTTACATTTCCCGCCTCGGTCCGCAGGATCTGATGATGTTTTAATTCATATGTTGGTCTGTTTATGACTGCTATGTTTGTGTGTGGTATTTTGTGTGTGGTATCTTCCTTGTCAAAAAGAAAGGCATTATTTAAGATAGGTACAAAAAAACAAACCTGTCATGTCTCTATTCCCCACTAGTGGGGCCCGCCCACACTTTGAGAAGCACTGCTCTAACTAGAGAGCACTTACAGTAACACAAATGCAGAGTTGTCCCAACTAAACAGTGCTTGGTGAATGCCTGATGTGTGAATAGGAATGTTTATTCTTTATTCACCAAGAAGCAGGTGCAAAAGGAATTTCTTGGCTGCACAGTTGCAGCTGTGAACAATGGCTAATGTTAAATCCAATAAAAAATACATACAGTATGTATATAATTTATAATAGCATAAAGTAGAGTACTCAAACAAGCTGCAAGTATGTAACATCTTAAAGGTGCAGTCAGTAATTACGCAGGAATTCGCGTTTGTCTATGTTTATATTTGAATTTATTAACAGAGTGCTTTTGTCCAAAACAACGTACATTATATATTAACTAAGAACCAAACAAAACACGTCAGAGAGGTAGCTCACCCATCCTTTCAGGATTCTCAGAGAAACCCCATGCATGGTTGGTTTTGGTTTGGGGGACAGGCTGCCCCCACTTTTCTTGTTTCCAGTTTTTGGAGCCTGGTCCAGAGACCGTTTTTTTTTTTTTTTTTTTTTTACAGAAACGTCCTTTATTCAGAAGCATTATAGACAGAGTCGCATTAATGGGGCAAAGTGCATTTTTGCAGTTCAAAGCAGAATATGTCAGGAGGATGATAGCCTGAGGAGAGAAGCTGTGGAGGTAGCGGTTGGTCCAAGTCTTTAGGGCGTTCACTCTCAGTCTCCACTCAAATGAAAACTGATGGAAGAGAGAATGACCAGGGTGTGAGGCCATGATTAACCCCGCCCTCTTCCTCATCTTGATAAGTAAACATAATCAAGGATGGAGCGCCGACTGCTGATGGTGTGGTGCAGCTATGCTTGGTGTGAAGATGGAGAGCTAATCCATGACAGAGGTTATGGAATGAATTCCATCCAGTCCTCTTAAAGGGAATGATTTGAGATACTTTTCTTGACCCGACATTGTTCTTTGACTGGCTCCAGGTCTCAAAGTTTATTTTGTTAAAAGTTTGTGAAAAACACCCATACTCATGTTATCATGTGTCCAATGTCGTACTGTCCTCTGCTGTGCTGTATCGTCATGAGCTTTAACAGAACTGGATAGGCAAACGCTGCCTCTTCTGGCCAACTGATAACTTACTGTAAGACCTTTATATCACAATGCAAGTGGTGGCAGTATTGAAATAATGGAGGAAATTTGGAACAGTTTAGCAGAACTAATACTATTTGAACCACGCACAGTGGTTTTCAGTTGATTCCACCTGCTGATCATTTTGCCTTAACAATTGACCTTCAACTTAACATGTATGCAACAATATTACATTTTAAGTTTATGATTGGGCCTTACACACCTGTTTAAAATTCAATGACTTTTGACATTACATGAGGTTATAATAGCTATGGTTTATTACTACCCTGACAAGCAAAATCCCACAAAAATGTATGCAATGGCAAGCCTAAGCCCTGTATATTTCCGTTCACACAGATATTTCAGGAAGTGAGTGTCAATTTTTTACCAGATGTTTGTAGTCTGTGTTACCCATGGAACATAGCCTATTGCTCTCTGTTTCCTTCACTATGCTCTTGTTAATTGATGCATTTACAAAAAGTAAAGGAAAGCTGACCAGAAAAAGAGAAGGGTACTTCCTTGCATGCAATAGTGGATTGCGTGTCTGTAAATAGTTACTACAACCCACACCCCATTTTAATGAATGAATAGTTTGTTTTGATTCATCTTCTCAATATTTTGGTGATGTTTTGAGAACATTACAATGTATGGATGTGTGTAAAAAATGTTTATCTTCTCAGTGACTACCAGAATAGTTACATCACTGAGTCTCAAGGGAAACATCCTGAGAACAAATCACACAATATACAGTAATGGCCAATCCATACAAAAGCATACAGATTACCTGACCGAGCGACCACAGTTCGTCAGACTGAAGAACTGTCTCTCTGACACTGTGATCCGCAGCACCGGAGCGCCACAGGGAACTGTGCTCTCGCCAGTCCTGTTCACCCTGTACACATCTGACTTCTGCTACAACACCGAGTCATGCCACATGCAGAAGTTTTCTGATGATACTGCAATTGTGGGGTGTATGAGGAACGGGCAGGAGGAGGAGTACAGGAGCCTGGTGGAGGAATTTGTGCAATGGTGCAAACTCAATCATCTTCAACTTAACACTTCAAAGACCAAGGAGATGGTGGTGGATTTCCGCGAGGTCTAAGCCCCTCTGCTACCAGTCCACATTGATGGGGTCAATGTGGAGGTGGTTAGCACCTACAAGTATCTGGGTCTCCACCTGGACAATAAACTGGACTGGTCAGCCAACACTGATGCACTCTACAAGAAAGGGCAGAGCAGGCTGTACTTCCTGAGGAGGCTGCGGTCCTTCAATGTGTGCAGTAAGCTCCTCAGGATGTTCTACCAGTCTGTTGTTGCCAGCGTCCTCTTCTATGCAGTAGTATGTTGGGGAGGAAGCACAAGGAAGAAGGATCTTGGGGCGAATTGACAGGCTGGTAAGGAAAGCTGGCTCTGTAGTGGGAGCTAAACTGGAGTGCATCACTTCACTATCTGACAAAAGGACCCTGAACAAACTGATCAACATCTTGGACAATGAGTGTCACCCACTCCACAGCACTATTGTTAAGCAGAAGAGCCTGATCAGCTGGAGACTTCGCTCACTGCCTTGCACAACTGACAGACTGAGAAAGTCATTTGTCCCCAGGGCCATTGAACTGTTCAATGCCTCACTTAAGGGAAGAGGAGAAATATACTTCTCTGCATAGTCTGTCTGCCTCTTCACCCCCTCCATGTTTGGATACTGTCTGTCCACTAGCCACTTTTACCACTGTCTTTATGCCTCACTGTTTGCATGCTATATTAGCACATTAGCACATATGCATAACCCCCACCCCTCCATGCCACAGCCACAACTGTGGACACACTTATACATTTTCTTTAAATAGTTAAATATATAGATAAATAGACTTTACTTTATTTCTGCATTGTTGCACTGTTGGATTTACTCATTTGCACTATCACCATGACCACTATCACCATTGCACCACTATCACCACAATGACACTTATTCACACAGAGCACCTTAGAGCACCTTACCATACCTTACTATGCAAAGAGAATCACAGGCTCAGTCCCTGCCTCAGTCATTGCAAGCGCCTCTGATTGATTAATCACCACTGTGGATACTGTTTTTAGAATTGATTTAGATTAAGTGTTAGTATAATTTGTATTTTAGTATATTTAGCATATTCTTTATCTTCTACTGTCCTTATTGCTTAGTTGTGTTTTTATATTATATACTTTAATTACTCTTTCTGCTGTTAAAGAATGTGTTTGTGTTGTCTGTATGTTGCTGAGACCTTGAATTTCTCCTGGGGATCAATAAAGTATCTATCTATCTATCTATCTATCTATCTATCTAGCTATCTAAGTTACTTTATCAAATATATCTGTGATTTCTGTACACAGTCAATCTTTAGGAGAGAGTTTATTTTTTTATATTATAGCCTACAAGTATATCCGATAAGTTTAGTGATCACAACAACACGAGACGTGTAATGCGAGATGTGTAATGTTCCTACATTATCCTCATTTATTCACTTCAGGCATGTTACAGCTTAAACACTATCTAAATACATTCAATAAGGCCATTTCACACAGAGATCACGCTAAATTTGCGGGAAGGAGGGGACGTCTTTTTGCCATCTTTTTGTGTCTGAAAGCGAGGTGAAAATTTGCAGGCCTGCTGATCTGTTAACATGATGCGGCATTTTGGGAGAGGCGGTTAGAGCCGAAACTGTATGGCAAGCCGATTGAGCATTTATTCAGATATCTTGATATCAGGCATAATTGTCATGTACATGCAAGCCATTTCTGTCCACTAGTTAACTAGTGAGCCATTTCTGTGTGAACTAGTTAACTAGTGACAGCCAAAATGCTCACTAGTTAACTAGTAAGACCCAAATTCTCTCTAGTTAACTATTTCATATGTTTCATATCTTACTAGTTAACTAGTAATGCTCAGCATGTTCACTAACTAGTGGACACTGAAATGTGCACTAGTTAACTAGTTTAAAGACTTCTATATTTTACTAGTCAACTAGTAAGGTACACAAATTTTTACTAGCTGACTACT
Organism: Alosa alosa; assembly: GCF_017589495.1. Classification (NCBI taxonomy): domain Eukaryota; kingdom Metazoa; phylum Chordata; class Actinopteri; order Clupeiformes; family Clupeidae; genus Alosa; species Alosa alosa. The sequence goes on from NC_063202.1 coordinate 28,282,696, forward strand.
GAATGTCAAATTCCCACTTGTTAACTTCTATGTAATTTGGCCAGCCGCTTGAGCATTTATTCTGATATCTTGATATCAGGCCAACATGCAAGCCATTTTTGTCAACTAGTTAACTAGTGAGCCATGTTTGTGCACACTAGTTAACTAGTGACAGCATAAATGCATATTAGCTTCACATATTAGCTTCACTAGTTAACTAGTGAGAGCCAGAAATGTCTAGTAAAGGCCCAAATGCATACCAGTCAGCTAGTTGAAGGCTTTTGGGTCTCACTAGTTAACTAGTGACAGCCAAAAATGTGCACATGTTTACTAGTGAAGGCAAAACTCCTCACTAGTTAACTAGTTGGAGTAGGTCAATGTCACTAGTTAACTAGTGAACCATAAATGGCTTACTAGCTAGCAAGGTGATGGCAGCAGGCTCACTAGTTAACTAGTTGATGCATCCTTTGTCCAAACTAGTTAACTAGTGAGGTCATAAATGTATACTAGTAAACTAGTTGAAGCCTAAATTCACACTAGTCAGCTAGTGAATGCAGAATTAAAATTAGGAGGAGGAGAACTCTGGAAATTGGGGGCTTTCTATTGGCTCCCTATGTCCAAATAGAACATGACAACCAATCACAGCGCAGAATTTCACAAAATCCCACCCACAACATTTGCATGTGGCACACAAGTTAACATGCTGGCCAAAGGAACTTTAACTAGTAAACTAGTGGCTTCAATGTGACACTTACATGTAAACTAGTGAAGGCAGAACTGCTCACTAGTTAACTAGTGAAGACACAAATGCCCACTAGTTAACTAGTGAGGTCTAAAAAATGTCACTAGTTTACTAGTGTGCACCAAAACACCCACTAGTAAACTAGTGATGGCAATTTCCATTCGACTAGTTAACTAGTGAGGTGCAAAAAGTGTCACTAGTTTACTAGTGTGCTCCAAAACGCACTAGTTAACTAGTGAAGGCTATTTCAGCCCCACTAGTTAACTAGTGAGATGCCAAAATGGTAACTTGTTAACATGTAAAGGCAAAAATACCCTCTAGTTTACTAGTGAGGGTGTTGTAGGCCTAACTAGTGGCATGTATATTTTGTTCACTAGTTAACTAGTTACACCTAAAAAGAGAAACAAGCTGACCGTTTTTGTCCACTAGTTAATTAGTGGAACAATTGAAGGCTCACTAGTTTGCATGTGTGGCAGTGAAGCAGCTCACTAGTTAACTAGTGCGTGAAACAGCTATTATGCAAATTCTAATGAGAGGGTGGGTAGAAGACTCCTATTGGGTATTATGTAAGAATCCCACCCAGTCTAAATGTATATTTACTGTTCATAGCCTCGCGATCAGGTCCTGATGGGTGCCCCTAGTGGCTAAAGTGACACACTGCTCTGCAACGGTACTTCATTATAGATAGTAAAGCAGAGCCTGCAGAATGGTTTTTAATAATAACAGGGAAACCCCATGCTTTAACAAGTGAGCTCTTAGTGATCCACACCAAAGATTCAAGGGATCGATTTTAATATTATTAAGTTTATTGTTGCTAGGCAACCACAGACATATATGTGTCCATTCAGTCGCGCTTTTCTGATTAATAACTGAAAAACAAAAGATTGTACACATTAACTGCACATGGTTTCAAAAGTAATTAAAAGCTCAAGAAAAAAAACATCATGCACTTCTAAGGAATTGAACCCTGGTTTCCCACATGATGTCCTGCTGCTTAACCACTTGAGCTAGTCCTGCCACATCAGCAAAGCTATTATCAATGTTCATGTTACTAAAACGTTTTGTTGCTAGGCAACCATATAAAAATGCCTCCAGTTTTATCGCGATTTTCAGACTAATAACTGAAAAACTAAAGATTGTAGACATTAACTGAACGTAGATTACAGCAATACACCACAACTTTGTCACTAGACATGTTATCAAAACATATTTTTATGCTCAAACGATCTTATTTTATAAAAGTTTGCTCTTAGAACAGCCTGGACGAAGTCAGACATGTTTTCTAGGTTTCTGAGTCCTAAATGGACCAATCAAAATCCTTGTTCCGCCTTCTTCATTTGCATGCAAGTGCGACATTGCGCACTAGTTAACTAGTGGCCAATGTTATGTCCCACTAGTTAACTAGTTGCACAAAATGCCAGCCGTTTGTGTATTTATTCAAATTGCACTAGTTTACTAGTGTGAGGGGCATTTTTCTCCTGCTAGTTCATTATGGACAGTGTTTTGTCTTTACTAGCTAACATGTAAGGCTCAAAATGCCCTCTATAAGCTAGTGAAAGGCATTAATAATGCAGATATGCTCACTAGTTAACTAGTAAACTAGTAAGGCTAAACATGTTAACTAGTGAAGGCCAATGTGTCACTAGTTAACTAGTAACAGTACCTTTTGCATTACTAGTGAACTAGATAGCTCCAAAAACAGCCACTAGTGTGTGTCTTGTGCGCACTAGTTAACTAGTGAGCTGCTTCACTGCCACACATGCAAACTAGTGAGACTTAAATTGTTCCACTAGTTAACTAGTGGACAAAAACGGTCAGCTTGTTTGTGTTTTTAGGTGTAACTAGTTAACTAGTGAACAAAATATGCATGCCACTAGTTAACTAGTAAGGCCCACAACACCCTCACTAGTAAACTAGTGGGTATTTTGGCCTTTACATATTGACAAGTGACCATTTTGGCATCTCACTAGTTAACTAGTGGGGCTGAAATGGCCTTCACTAGTTAACTAGTGGGCATTTTGGGGCACACTAGTAAACTAGTGACACTTTTTGCACCTCACTAGTTAACTAGTCGAATGGAAATTGCCATCACTAGTTCACTAGTGGGTGTTTTGGTGCACACTAGTAAACTAGTGACACTTTTTAGACCTTACTAGTTAACTAGTGGGCATTTGTGTCTTCACTAGTTAACTAGTGAGCAGTTCTGCCTTCACTAGTTTACATGTAAGTGTCACACTGAAGCCACTAGTTTACTAGCTAGAGTTCCTTTGGCCAGCATGTTAACTTGTGTGCCACATGCAAATGTTGTGGGTGGGATTTTGTGAAATTCTGCACTGTGATTGGTTGTCATGTTCTATTTGGACATAGGGAGCCAATAGAAAGCCTCAATTTCCGGAATTCTCTGCCTCCTAATTTGAATTCTGCGCCACTAGTTGACTAGTGTGAATTTTGTCTTGAACTAGTTTACTAGTATACATGTATGACCTCACTAGTTTACTAGTTTGGACAAATGATGCATCAACTAGTTAACTAGTGAGCCTACTGCCATCACCTAGCTAGCTAGTCAGCCATTTATGGTTCACTAGTTAACTAGTGACATTGACCTACTGCAACTAGTTAACTAGTGAGGTGTTTTGCCTTCACTAGTAAACATGTGGACATTTTTGGCCTTTACTAGTTAACTAGTGGGCATTTCTGGTTCTCACTAGTTAACTAGTGAAGCTAAAATGTGTTCACTAGTTAACTAGTGTGCATATTTTGGCCCTCACTAGTTAACTAGTTCACACAAACATGGCTCACTAGTTAACTAGTTGACAAAAATGGCTTACATGTACATGACAATTAGCCTACGCCTGATATCAAGATATTAGAATAAATGCTCAATCGGCTTGCCATTAAACTGTACTGTACCGTACTTTTGTCCTGTCTTCTTGCGGATGTTGCATAGTGTCTCCATTTTGGGGAGCCAGATTTTTGACGTGCAACAGGGGGCGTGTAGAGTGATAGTCGTAGGCCTTTATGTGCGTGGGCCTTTAGATACAGCAGGTGTGTGATTTCAAAAACCATGGCGGGAGAACCGACTGCACTTTGGTCAGCTTGCATTTGCTTTGCTGTTGCTGTTAGAATGTTAAATTCTTGCGATAGATGTCTTCAGACAATAAAACGTAAATGTACTGTGCATACAATTTATTCATGAAATCATTAAATATTACAGCAATAAAAATAGCTTGTGTAGCCTACTGTCTTAATTGGAACATGCTTCGCGCACAAATGATAGCCTAGGGCAAAGAGAATGGACATCTCAACATAAGGATACATTAGAAGATGATGATTAGTGTAAACTTTGTCACACGACGTGATAAGCAGTTCTTTAAACACGCAACGTTCCATTCAGTCATGAATCATTCAAGCGTAGGCCTAGTGCTCGTCATGAAAAGAAAACAGCAGCTTAACCCTTACAGGAGTACCGTCACACTGGTGTGACGGGAATGTTGAGAAATGAACGTTCTAAAGAATATCTGGGTTCATTGAATTCAACATAGAATTTTAGAACCTTCAATTGTTGCGGAACTTAGAACGTTCAAAAACCTACACCTTTAAGGGTTAATATTTTTCAGGTGTTTAACAGTAGGCCTAGGCGCACTGTTAGCAGTTATACCGAAGGCAGTGAGATTATTACATTGCATCCCGTCACTCAACATCGCAGTTCGGGTTGATAAGATTCAGTTAATGCGAGTATGGATCGTCTCAAAGTTTGGGACAACCAAACAGCAGTGTAGGCAAAGCAAATCCTAATTGTTAGGATACCATAGCTGTCTTTTCTCTAGTCCTGGGCCTATCGGAAATCGCGACATAAGCACATTGGTTTCTTTTTTCTTTTCTTTCTTGTTCGCGTGTTGGGTAGTGAAGCGATAATGCATTTAAAGCAGAGTATCATGTGAGCCAGAGCCGATATGGTCAGAACTGCTGCTCTGTAAAGGTATTTCTGTCCCACCCAAATTTGCTGAACTAGCCTACTTGCGAAGTAGCCTATTCATCACAGACATCACATGTATCACACAAAAGAGCTTTTTCTCAGCCTTTAAATGATGTTGTTGTGGTAAACGGTTCGCGAGAAAAGTAGCCTAACTTTATTTAATCATATTTTTTTGCGCCCGTCTCCCTATCCATTAATCTTGGTGGAATACTTCGCGAACTTTCCCTCAACACATGACAAACCATGTCAGAATAAACAACAGACCTTACCGAACATAAAGGTGTAAAGCATTCCCCTGCAGTTAGCCATTCCAGAGTAATCCGGTTTTAAATTAGCAGCGATGTCTTTATGCATGTCTCCAACTTTGCGGTTCCTAATGTGTTTAAATTGTTCAATAAGTCTACATGATTTTATAACAGGCCAAATACAAAATAAATGTTACAAATATCGCCTAGATATCTGTAAGCATTCAGAGGATATACATAGGGCAGACAGACGCTCATGAGTTCATGCTTTGTTTTATCGCTGGATTTTAGCCTATTATGGCAACTGATTGCATTCCAAGCTACAGTCAACTCTAGCAGGCATTGAATGACTGGAGACTTTGTGAATTTATAGATTGACATAATGTGCTGTCTCTGCTATTGCTGCTTTTGATCAGTTAGATTTATTTGCAATCTCATGTGGTGGGCATTGAAATGCCCGCCCAGATGCCTTTCCGCCTTGACCCATTCACCCGTTCCGCCTCGGTCTATGTGAAAGGGACAGTCGTTCCGCGATTCTGGTACATAAAATCGCGGCGATTTTGTCAGTGTGAAACTAGAAATGGCAAATTCATCAATTGAACCAAGTTACTTGAACCTACCACCTGAGGAAAGGCTGTAGGCCTAGGCTAGTAGTAGTCAAACTGCTTTAGACAGTTAGAACACATTCCTCCTTAACCATGTCACTTCTGGTCAAAAATAATAATGCAAAAATGCATTTACTTTATTTTAGTCATTGTGTGGGACAATATATCTCTTTCTTGTGCAAGGGTCAATATTTAAATGCCTATACTGGAAACTTTACAAGCCCTTGGCTAACTACCACAGCTCAGGTTTATCACTTTGAAATGGACTTTAGGCCTATAGCAGTCTGTCTTGATTTCAGATTGTATGATTATTGGTAGCATTATTATATAAACACACAGATGAGCTTGTTGACTGTTGTGTTTGGGGACATGAAACTCAATATCTCATTAATTCTCTTTAGAGGCATGTGCCAGATTGACATCAGGCAGTAAGGTCTTAGAATGGTAACTAGCCTAATGTTCATTGACATGACTGGAAAGGCACAATAAGTTGACTACTGCTTTGCAATGTAACACCTGGATGCTTGGAGATGCTGGAGTTCCTGAATGACTGCATTTCAGAGTGTGAAACAATAGGCCTTTTCACACAGAGATAACGCTAAATTTGTCTCGGGGAAACTGCGTAACTTTTGGAAAGTTCTGACCTGACCAGTTTATGGCAATACGTCTTTCAATATGTGAACCTTTTTAGAAAATGGAAGCTGACAGGAAACTGAAGAGAACCCAATGCTGCAAATACAAACTCATTGGTAAGTTATATGACATAGATAACGTGTTTTCCGCTGTTAATTTTATTATCATAGACACAGAGGCTAAAGATAGGCAACTTGTTAGCCTGGTAGTCAGAGGGGTTGACCCTGCACGGCTTCCGTTCCAGATGACTCCCACTTTACGTTGTACTGCGACGGTCCAATGAATAGCAGCTAGCAACAGTGAAGCTTCAACATTTACTACTTCGCCGATGGGGTGTGTTTTCCCTTAGTAGCCCAGTATAAACAATGATGAAATTAACGACAAAGACATCCTGACATCCACAACATAATCAATGTGGGTCCATCACAGTTTCGGTGACCGACATGGACACAAGTGACAGCAAGGTAAATGGATTTTTTCAGCTAGGGTGCAAAAGTAGTTGTCTTTTCCTAGCCGTGGTTAGCTACGTTAGCTAACATAATATCCGTTCTGCGGTAACATTAACGTCAGTGGGTGACTGTAATTGACCGGCAAAAACAAATGCATTTAGTTGTTTAACATGAAAACATAACAGCAAGATTATGTAATACGGTTAAACTAAATGTGATTTGTATCTGCAAGCTACTACAAATGAGATCCTGTACTAACATTCGCTCTGTGGTATGAGATAGGAACTGGAAACCCACCAGCTAACGTTAACGTTAGCAAACTAGCTTCTGTCACAGAAGCGTCTGATAGGCTATCACTGTATTTATTGGTGTTTCCACGTATGTGTTTTCAAAATGTTGTAATTTCCTGTTGTCATTTTCTAGTTAATAATGCTCAAAATGTGTTGGTATATGAAAGGATCTAACCGTAACGTTTAGTTATTTTGTAAAGCTAACGTTAATGTTTACTAGCTAGCCAGCTAAGTTTTGCATAACATTAACGTTATGCCCTCTGAAATTGGAACAGTGATGTTGAGCTATGAGCTTGGGATAAAGTTGGCTGACGGCAGACACGATAGTATTTTTCTGACTTGATATATTACGGTTAAGTGTAACGTTAATTCATCTGGTTAGAACAAATATTTACATCGCAACGAACTCTTCTTGTACAGTTAACGTACAGTGACTATCATTAGCTAGCTAATGATACAGTAACGTTACTCACTCATGAGTGGCTAACTTAGCTGCTTGTCTTGAAAATAAATAGCATCGGGTTAGCTAACTAGCTAACTTACAAAACGGTCTGATGTGAATACTTAATAATATACACGTTACCTAGCTATCAGTAGAGTAAACTGACTGTTTTGGCTTTACATTCAGCTTGTAGCCGTTAACTCGATGACTTAACTCACAGAGCAATACAGCTGGTGAAGTTATAAGTTAATGATCTGTTGAGAGCTGTCATTGTGTCATGATTAGGAGCGGAAGCCACTAAACATTCAGAGAGAATCATACGAAATTGCTCCTGCTGTTCAGTTATGTTGAACAAATTGATTGAATGGCGTTAATAGGGTAAACTTGAATAATAATTCGAATAGTGTCGTTGCATAAACATGATTAGCTGATTTCTGTAAGTCGAATATCTCATTGTTTTCAAGACATGATTTACGATCAGCAATGCATCTATCTCGATCTGTTTTCTATTTGAAATTGAAGCTAGTGCATTGGTTTCAGATTTTCTTTGTCTTTTGGGTTGTCATTATGTTCTATGGAAAGTGAAGGAGTTTGAGATGGTCTGAATTCCTGTGCTTGTGACTTCCATATTATTTTCTAATTTGGAGCACATGCTCCCTCCCCTTCTGTCTCTCTCTCTCTCTCTCCCTCCCTCCCTCCGCCTGTCTTCATGTTCATTTTGTCCCACCTCGCTGTATATTCCTACTGTCACTATACTGTACGAGAACAAGAGATCCTCTGTTCTGATAAGAAAGTGGAAACAATGATGGAGAGACAAAGGGCTGGAAAGACAAATGGCAAATCGCCCACCCTCATCTCCACATCAGTGTCCACTCCGCTCGTCCCCCTGCACATCTGGGGCTGACTTCAGTGCCACCCTGACAATCAGCCCTTTGCACCCAGACACGGACTGCCCCTGCACTGCAGCCTCAAAACAATCAAAAGCCTAACGCTCGCTCTGAATGAAGAATGGGGACAAATCAAAGCTATTCTTCTTATTCATTCTTTCTGAAGTAGAAGAATGCCTTCTTTTTCAGTCGGTCTCACTGCAACACATGCACACCTTTGGAGGAGACACAAGGGCCTAAATGTTTTTTAGCAGCGCATAGGAGGCCTCGGCACTAATCATGCCTCACCCATAGGCCTACGTATTATGTAATTAGCTTACCTTCTGTTAGCGACCTTAGAATGCTTAGCTTAGCGCTGTGCTTAATCCTGAGGCCACCTCTTTCCTTTTAACAATGCCTTAAAACAGTGCTGCAGCTTTAAAAAATTAGCTTTCAATTCCTAGTGATTTAATGAGCTTTTGTTTCCTCTCACCATCTTATCATAGGTCATTTGCATTTGGTCTTTTGGGAGCTGGTCCCCTTCGCATTATCGACTCTGGAGTTGCACGGAGAGGAACGGTTATAATAACGTTATTTCATATTTTCAGCTCAGGATGTCCAGAATTTGATTCATGGCTGTTGCAAGTCCAGTAGCCCGGCACACAGTCCAGTTGTTGGGCCCAAAGGCTGAAACAGTGCTACCCACAGACTATAGCGCTAGTGAACAATGACTGCCTGTATATAGTTTGAATTATAGATGCATTATGCATTCACAGTAGCTGTTGGGGAAAAAAACGTCCTTTTGTATTTTGAACCCGGTCAACTCAGCTGTAGGTTGATACAGATCAGCAGTGTTAGTGGTGGGCTAGCCCTGAATCTTTGTTTCAGTGGCTTACCATCCTGTCTGATTAGATCTGCTGAGTCTCTGCAGCTCTCACCACTGTAGTTTCACCACACCCTCTTCGGTGCTGCTAGCCCACTGGGACAGCCTCTCTGACCCTGCTTAGGCTTTTTGCTGCCCTTTCACCCCAGAATGGCCGCATTAATGAAAATCTGGTGTCTGCAACTATCCCACTGTTCGATGAATGAAATGTGAAGTGACTTGAAGGCTCTTTGGGTAAATCTATAATAAGGATTGAATAATGCACACCAGTGAAACGAAGTATCTGGCCCATACCAATGTTAAAATTGAAAAAGACATGCACATCCAGGCACAAGTTCATACTAGGTGCTGGAAAGAAAGTGAGGCACAAAAAGTCAGCGCACTATTCTGGGCCCAAACTCATTAAATGGTATCAACACCTGTGACATTCCAGGCCGAGCCCTTCCTCAGGCATGGCCTATATGACACAGTGAACAGCTTACTTAAACAGCTGTGTCGTCTGAACCAGCTCAGCATTTTGTCTGCTGTTTAGCCGACAATGTAAGAAAAGTGTTTCCATAGAATTAGACAGGGCACTGAAAACACAGTCTGTTTAGCTGAGTTATAGTTGAGCTTCAAACACACTGATTGGTACTGACAAGTATATGATTCCATTCCTAAAATGTTTAATGCCGTGCTCATTGTACAGTATGTTCTCAAGAATGTGAGCCTGAATATCTAATATGCTAACTGGTGTAGATGGCTTTTGATGTAGCCTTTAGCTTAAACCTTTGGCAGTTTTATTATATCAAAGTCCTGGCATACCGCTGTCGATGACTATGATGATTTTAGCTTAGAATTTCATGTAGGAAAAATTAATTGGGAATATTTTCACTTCTTGAAAAACTTGAAAATCCTGATGAAACAACACCGACTGACTAACACTGACAGAAATGACTATACTATTTCAGATCCATCCAGTCAGAGTGTTACGTGGATTTACTCATGAACTATAGATGGCTATATTTAACCTTAGTTTTCACGCAGCCACAGTTTCCAGTCCAGGGTAGTAGGGTGGCTTTGTGCCTCGGGATCTTACTGCTGACGACACAGTCATGACTGACGGAACTTTGCGTTGACAGAACACGGAAGCAGAACCAAGCACTGATTACCATCATGCAAACATCAAGGCAGTGGAGGCCCAGCTCACGCCCCTCTCATGCGTCTGTCTTTCCTCAGTATATTGGGCAATGTTTCCCCCAGTTGTTGTCTGATATGGCTACTTTCTAAAAGCACTCCCATCTTTTGTTTTGGTGACTCCACCTTATTGACAGTGACGTGAGTGTTTTGTCTCTAGTCATTATCCTGCTGTTACGTAGCTTTGTAAATGATTACTCTCTTCTGTGCAATATTTGGAGTGGCCTGATGTCAACCGCATTTTTATGACTGTTAATGTATGACATGAGTATTGTGTCAGAAGAGACTGTCCATGTCCAGGAGAGCAAAGGTCTCCTTCTGACTGAAGTTGAGCTTAGATGGTGGTGAGTCACTGTTTCTGGTCTCTTCATGATCACCTGTTGACCCTAAGTTTGCTGTAGTTTCAGACCAGTAGAATGTTGTTCCGCTTGCTTCATTCAGACTAGCAAACAGGGCCAGGGAGTAAGATTCTTTTAAATTATTCAGCCCTCTGTCTCGGAAAGTAAGAAATTCCCTTGTGAAAAACATGTAGGGCTCTGACACTTGATTCTAGGTTCTTTAGATGTTTGGAATTGGTTTGGAATTGAAATAGTGTGATGTGAATGAGGGGTGAATTCTCAAGTCACCAGGATAAAAAAGGCATACTTCTGCCTTGAACTCTGAAGGGACAGAAGGAGGAGGGGTTGACATTTGAGCTCAGGTCCAGTCCAACTTAAAAAAAACCGCACCCAATGCAGCTCCTTTTTTCCTCCGAAAAAGGTACATTCTTTTAGGTCACTGGCATGGACCACATGTGTCACTTCAGCAAAGTGTTTACTCTCTCACCTTTGTTTTGCTTTGTTCTCAGTAGCATGTAGGAATGCCCTGCAAAGGAGAAGGAATCTGTTCTAAATATTTGCTTAAGTGCTGTATCATTATTCAGTACTTTGTCCTCTTGTCCAGTGTGTGGACCAATCTGTGTACCTGCCACACCTCTCTTGTCTTGTGATAGCACCTACTAAAAATAGCCTCTATGCAAACAAGGCTGCTCCTGCTGTTAGTGTAATATTTGTTCATGATTATCTAAATTACCTTGACCTTACTTATAGCAACATTAAAGGCACACGCCTGAAAGGGAACTGTAGGCTAACTGGTGTAACCCACTTCTAGTGACTTATGCTAAGCTAGGCTAATGGTGTCAGACTGTGTTATTGTATGCACAGAGAACAGAAAGGTAGGTGTCCTTTGTTAACTCTGGGGTAGACGGCAAAAAGCTAATCGCTAATCTCCCAAAGAGTTGGCACGCTCCTTTAAGGTTGTGATTTTGACTGATTTGACATTGCTGTTCTGTTCTTGGCCTTAGGATGTGAAGCTTTCTGCCGAAGTGGAGCCGTTCATCCCCCAGAAGAAAGGTCTTGAGTCTGCCCTGGTCACCATGAGCTTGTCCGGAGAGGGTGGAGGGGGTGGTGGAGGCAGCGGGGTCGAACCCACTCCCATCCCCAGTTACCTGATCACCTGCTATCCCTTTGTCCAGGAGAACCAGCCCAATAGGTAAAGGTCCAGCCACAAACAACACACAGTTTGGTGTCTAAGCACTCCACTTTTGATGGTGATGGTGTAATTAGCAGATTACGTTCATTTTGTCATTTTATAAAATGATCATTCTCAACCTGAAATGGATACCATGCCAATAGAAAGCTGCATTAATGCCTTTATCTCATTGTAAAGGACAAACATTGAGGGGAAATCATTTGCACGTAAGCCGGTGGGATCATGAAAAGTAGACAGCCATAGGAAAACAGATGTCATGCTTAGGCAAATCTCCTCAGAGGAACGTACAGTTCCTATACAGGCTCAATCACTAGCATCAACAAATCTAAACGTTCTTGAGAGCTTTTGTTTCCAGTATAAAATACTAAGTAAACATATTCCTTTTTCATTCACAAGCTCAGAAGTACAAACTTGATTGTGTTTGTTTGGTTTTTGGCTTTCACAATGTAGATTACCATCAGATGAATCCAATAGTTTACTTGGAAAAATGCCATGGTCAGCTTGGTTTGTAGTTTGTTATGGCAAGGCTCTGGGCTCCCCAGTGGAGAGAGGAGTCCGCTCTGAGGTCGCCTGAGCTCTTGGTGTGATGTGTTATATCCTCAGCGCATCCGCCCTCCCCTTTCCTTCCTCTCCGGTTTGAATACCAGGAAATGCCCACTTTAGAACACTGGCCGTGAAAATGTCTGTCGGATTTTTATCAGCGCAGCGGCACGTTATCTGGCCTAGAGAGTCACCACTGTGTAAAGTCATGCACCATGATGCAGTTTTGAATGATTATCTGATGCAATGATTATTCTACTCAGAAGACAGGATGGATGGCTCATCTTTTTTTTACACAAAGTTATGAACTTTGTAGGAAGTATTCAAGGGCGATTTGATCATCATTGATGAATTTACTTCATTGTCTGCATTGCAGTGCTGTGGACATCCCCTTACACACCTACAGAAGGCCTGAAAATTAGGATAGTAATTGCAATTTACTAGGAGGAAAAATATGCATCTTGTATGTCCAGGTTCATGTATGTTTGTACACATATAATGTGCTGGTGGTTGTTTGTGTGTCTGATTGTCTGTAGGTCACAGACTCGATACTGAACATGTATTTTTTAGAGATGTCTATAATTTTAACAACCTTTGTGTTTATTTGTGAACTGGCCTTGGGTGACATGAAAGGCGCTCTAAATAAAATGTATTATTATTATTATTATTATTATTATTATTATTATTCAGCCCTGACACTGACCTCCTGCGTGCTCTCCTGTGTGTGCAGGCAGCTCCCCATGTACAGCAGTGACATGCGCTGGCAGCAGCCCAACCCCAGTCCCGCGGGGGGCCCCTACCTGGCCTACCCCATCCTGTCCTCGCCACAGCCCCCCGTCTCCAACGACTACACCTACTACCAGATCATGCCGGCCCCATGCCCCCCCATGATGGGCTTCTACCAGCCATTCCCCACCCCCTACGGAGGGCCAGTCCAGACCGGCGTGGTCAGCCCCGTCTCTGCCGACTGCAACGAGCGCCTGCCGCCCCCCAGCCAGACGTTTGGGGTGGCCGGCCAGAGAGGCAGGGGCATGACCCGAGCTGCTGCTCTGCCGAAGGTAAGACGCCACAACAGACTGGCCATTACAGGGCATTACCAGCTTTTCATTGACGTTTTCTTTTAGTCCAGAAGGAGGTAGAATATATGTGCAGGAAACCGATGTTACATGTCAAAATGTTTAGTAACATGAACTGTGCACAGAGTTGTAGCTATACCAGGCTTGCTCTCTGTGTCTATCCACAGCCCCTGCTTCAGCCAGTGAGAGGCAAGAGAATGCCCCCACGTCGCCACGACGTGGCAGTGCAGAAGGAGGTGGGTGCCTCAGGTCCAGACGGGAGGCCCAAGACGGTGCTGCTAGTGGACGCAGCACAGCAGACAGGTAGGAGACTGCACACCTAAGACCGATAGGGGTTTAACATGATCAGAAAATCCCTGTATCCGTCTTGCATGGAGATTTACTAGAGACTTGCCGAGGCGGCAGAAACCGACGTGTGATCTGAATGTATTTATACACTGTGATGCTGTGTTTGGAAGTTACACAGGATGAGACTTAAATATTGGTGGCACTGGTAAGATTCATTTGGCATGTGGTTCCATTCAGGCGTGTTTTCCATGATAAAGCATGTTTTGTAAGATGTTAACAGTGGACCTGGCACTTCTAGCCTCAGATAGATAGATGATGCACTAGACCATTGTAGGAGATATGAACAACACAAACATATTGTGTAAGCTGTGTCACTAGGGTTACATGGTACTAGGTAGGAAAACATGCCATTGGGTGTGCTGCTCAGTAGTGACGCGTTTCAGGCTTAAGGTTTTACCATCATAAGGGGGGAAGTGCCAACCTGTTCTGGTGAATTCCTGACCGCTGTGCTCAGAGGAGGAGAAGCGATGAGAAGAATGCGATCCTTCCAGTCTGGCGTGATGTGTGGCAGGAAACGATACTGATGATCTGCTGCTCTTGCTTCTCAACAGATTTCCCCGGCGAAGCTGCAGGACGGAATGTGCCGGAGTGTGGCAGCCCGCAGTCGTGGAAAAGCAAGCCGCGCCGCCGCCGGTCCTCCCACCCCGGCGAGTCGTCCAGCGAGCAGGGTGCCAGCGAGGCCGACATCGACAGCGACAGCGGCTACTGCAGTCCCAAACACAACCAGGCGGCGGCCCACGCCAGCGCTGCTGCTGCCGCGCCCCTGCTCCCCTCCTCCCGGCCCAACGAGCCCCCCGCCGCCGCACCCATGGTACTGCCCCCACCATATCACTCGGACACATGCTCACACACACACTGAGCACTGATCCTAATCACTAGTCACAAACTGATTTCTGACTATCACAAACTGATTTCCCGATATTTTGGGGCCGATTGGCGATGTACGATATATATCGATATTTTAAACAGAAAGAGCTAAGTGTTTCGTATTCACTCAACATGACAATTATGACAACACAACCAGCTTTAATTAGAATAATTTCAGACTGCTCTAACACAGCTGTGCAAAAAAGTGTAAACAATAACATAGGCCTACCAATACCAGTAGGCATAGTAGGCTACAGCTGCTCTTATAAAGCTGTGCAAAAAACAAAAGACCAATAAGTTGACCCTGACTGACAACACAGGCCTACATTGTACTGCACAACGCAATATTTTGGGCACAAAAATATTGCAGTGGCCTACTGCAGAAAAAAAAATGCAGTTTTTTTGTCACACAATGCAGTTTTTTTACCGTAAAGGTTTGATAGGCTACATTTGCTTGTCATGTAGGCCCTATGATGGCCTAGACATGTGTAACTTGCTATCGATAACAATTAAATTGTTTTAAACAATTAGGCTACTTAAACAACGTAACTGTCACTCACCAAGAGTGTGATAGACGCTACCGTCATTTTGTATGCGTTCATTACCATTTTTGCATGTTCCGGTTCGTAAAAAAAAATCCCTATGCACGATTGAATGGGGTTTCGGGAATCATAAAAAATGATGCCCCTGACTGCTCGCGAGTCCCCGCGTGCATATCCTCTTAATAAAATCAGCGTGTAGGTTATCTCCCTGAGGACTTTAGACCTGCTATATCTGCTAGGCTATGTACCAAAAATGACATTTACCGTGAGTCGAAGAGCTGTAAACAGTGTTGTAACTTAAATCTGCATGTACAAAACCGCTTGGAGCTCCAGTGGAGTTTTGATTTCACAACGAGAATTCTCGGTCTAGCCGTTGATGTGCAGACGGAACTAGGCATCAGTACCAACCTCTGATCACGGTAAACAAAATCTGACTCAGTGTCCGTCATGTTTGAAAGTTTGTAGTGCTGCGAGGGAGAACGTGAGCAGTTGAGCAGAGCTGCGGCTATCTGAATGGTCTGAACACAAGTGGCTTTGATAAAATGTCCCATTATTTGACATAATACCGGTATTACGATATTGTCTCAACTACATATCATTTTCAAAAATATATCGGTCGTAGTCGTAATACCGATATATCGCCCAGCCCTAGTTGCAATGTGGGAATCAGTATATTTATTCAGTGGTGGTTGTGGGGTTGCGTATTTAGTCAAAATGGTGGTCCCTGGTTCACAATCAGTTGAAAACACCTGCACTAGACCTTCACATCACATGATGCACACAGACAGTGGAAACTTATATACATAGACCTTGAGTGTCCTCTCAAGGGGAAGAGATAATGAAATGAGCCTGGTGTTTACTTACACCTCATAATCCCCCCTATTTAATTCGTCAGATGACCCTCACATATGACAAGATCAGCATATTTGAAAATGTGTTTGAGAAATGCAATCAAAGCTCATCAAATATGAACTCTCCTCTGACAGGCAGAGTTTGTGTAGATCATCACATTTCATCACTGTGTTTATTTTCCCACAGGCTGTTGAAGCTGGTGTTATGACCGGTAAGGCTGTTGACTTTACAGACGTTTTTATTGTTGTAACAGTGCTGCTTTGTTGTCCATGGCGCACTGACGGTGTGTGTGTGTGTTTATGTGACAGCAGTGAGCTGGGTGAACGTGGCCTCCCAGGCCAGCCAGAAGCCGTGGGGAGAGCGGAGCTCTCCTTTCCACAGACCAGCCAAGCCGCCCGAGCAGAGGAGCTTCTCCCAGGTAAGAGACTATTGCATTTGACCACTGCTCTCCACTACAAATGGGACATAGCAGCCTTTATTTAATGTAATGCTAAGAATCCATGGTAAATGAAAAATATAATCTACATGGAATGATGTAGTGTGTTGGCAGCAGCTACTTTGGTTTTCTCTCCAGCTGGTCTGAATGTGTGTGTGCTCTGTAGGATCTCCAGGTGGGCTACCAGGGTCGTGGCTCCCCGATGGGTGCTGCCTCAGACAAGGGCGTGTGTGGACCAAAGAGGCTCCAGCAGGGCACGGTGCAGCCCGCACCTCAGATCCCCGGCACCGAGCTCACTCCTGAGCCCCTCTACTTTGCGGTGAGGAAAAGCTATGAGGCGCATCAGTTTCCCCAGATGGATATCTAAGCACAGCACTGAATTTAGGAGAAGTAGGGTTTTTGTTCTTTAGTTGTTTGTGAAGCTTCTGTGTTCTAAGGTTTCTCTGTTTCTATCATCAGGATGAAGATGAGTTTCCTGAACTGGCCAGTGGTGAGGCTCCTGCGCGGAGTAGACCAGAACCGGTCCAGCCCAAGATGCCCAAAGGCCTGGTGAGTGGGTCTGGTGGCCTGGCAGCACCAAAACACACAACAGCACCAAAACACACACCACCACCTTGACCTCTGCCTCCCCTTGTGTGTTTTTATTTTCAGCTGGAGAACCTGCCGGAGAACTCGCCCATCAACATCGTTCAGACGCCCATCCCCATCACCACGTCCGTCCCAAAGCGAGCCAAGAGCCAGAGGAAGAAGGCGCTGGCCGCTGCACTGGCCACGGCACAGGAGTACTCAGAGATTAGCATGGAGCAGAAGAAACTGCAGGTCAGCAGACTGCCTCTGACTTTTAATCACAAAGCAAAACAAACAGCACACTGAGGGAGTGGCCTCAACACAGGAGCAATGCTGCCATAATGAAGGGCATCCTTCTGGCCCTACTGCTGCCTCTAGTACTATTACACTGTTAATCAATTAAAGTGTTATCTCATGACTCTGGAATGTAATGTCATTAATGGCAATATGTAGAAGTTAGAATGCATTTCATCCTTCTGTGTGTGTCTGTGTGTCTGTGTGTCTGTGTGTGTGTGTGTGCGCTCCCTCTATAGGAGGCATTGACCAAGGCTGCAGGGAAGAAGAGTAAGACTCCAGTACAGTTGGACCTGGGCGACATGCTGGCTGCTCTGGAGCGGCAGCAGCAAGCCATGAAGGCCCGGCAGCTGACCAACACCAAACCGCTGTCCTTCACAGGTATGCCAAGCCACTCCGCCGCACAGCACTGCACACACGCCAGGTAGCTAGTGGAGGCCTCGTCAGGGATCACAGGAAAATCACTGACCGGCTGTACTGTGTCGTCTGTTAGTCTCCATTCCAACACTGGACTTCCAAACGTGGCTGTGGTTTATGAGTTGGCAGAGATGTGTTTTTTTGGGTTGGTGAGATTGACAAAAGTTTCCTTTGTGTCTGACCACCAGTTGGCACTGCGGCCCCCTTCCATGGCAAGGAACCAGCTGGCAAGACAGCAGCGGTGAAAGGACAGCCCTACGCTGCCCCCCACAACATGCTGGACTCCTCTGCTCCGCGCATCAAGAGGGGCAAGGAACGGGAAATCCCCAAAGTCAAGAGGCCAACGGCCCTCAAGAAGGTAAAGAGCCCTGTGACCCTAGCACAGGTCAGCCCTTCAGACAGAATGTCTCATCTGCATTGCCACACTAAGCCAGACAGTAATTCCGGCATGTTTGTAACAAAATTCTGACATGATGTAGGTTTTGCTTGTAGAAGTTCAGCGCAGTTCAAAAAGAGGCACATTTCACACACTTTGCTTCGCTCATTGTTTTCCATGCATATTCTGTACTTAATTAAAAGAAGACATAAAAACCAATGACTTGATGACTTCTCAACCGAGCTGCCTCTGTCCCCAGATTATTCTGAAGGAGAGAGAAGTGAGAAAGGGCCGCTTCTCTGTGGACCAGAACGCCGCTGGTCCAGAAGAGCAGGGCGATGACGAGCTTCACTTCACAGACGACCTCTCTCGAGACGGCGTCTCACAGGAGGGTGAGTACTCGCGCAGTGCCAGTCAAACTCGCATGAGGGTCTTCACGGGACTTCACGGGACTTCTTAGACGTTTCAAAGTCACTTGACCTGCTCTTACAGTACCTTTGCTTCCTGTTGCTTTGCAGAGAACGGCCTGAGCATGCCCAGTGACGCCTCGCTGTCTCCGGCCAGTCAGAACTCGCCGTACAGCATCACGCCTGTCTCCCAGGGTTCCCCAGCCAGCTCCGGCATTGGCAGCCCCATGGCCTCCGCCATCACCAAGATCCACAGCCGCAGATTCCGAGAGTGAGTCAGACTGCCCCTGGCCTCCAGCGCCACTGGTCAGCACAGCTGCCTTGCAAACCCCTCAAGTAGAGAGAGGACAAGGCACCATGCCCCTGTCATACGGTCTCTCTGAACTGAAGACCTCAGAACAGGCCTGTGTGGCTGGTATCAGATCCCTGCTTCATGACATTGTCATGCTTTAGTTCATCAGAAAGATGATTGTTCTGATCATTGGTGTTCTTCACCAGTCCTGTCCATAGGGCGGTACATCTCTCCTCTTATCTGTAGATGCTCATGAGTGCCAGAGTTTTTTGTTCTAAAGTGGCGGTGCGCACTGCACACAGTGCTGAATTGTGCAGTGTGTGGGGCGCCGATGAGTGGCACGTCCTGCGCTCCACAGCACAATGTATGCCACGCTTTACAGACCCTGCTTTGTCTCCCAAAAATGTCTGCCGCAGTGAGCCCATTGTGCTGGCCAGGGCCCTGTCGCTCAGCTCCTGCGCTTGAACAATCGCTGGACGCCCACCGCGGCTCAGGCCCTCAAGCTGTGGCTGCTTCCCGTCCGCCTTACTGAGCAGGATTAAGATAACTGAGCTGTACATGAGTAAATTAAGTCCTCCATTGTGCATAATGCACACCAAAATGACAGTTGCTCATGGAAATTATTACATTACATTTTTAAATGGCATTGTACATTTGTTAGTAGTAGAATTCTCTATTTATGGTTGTTGGATATATCAGTTTTGCATTATCTGTTGGTAGCCTTTAAATATCCAAGCAAAGACATGGAAGTTAGGGGGCAGCCGTGGCCTACTGGTTAGCGCTTCGGACTTGTAACCGGAGGGTTGCCTGGCTAGGCATGACTGAAGTGCCCTTGAGCAAGGCACCTAACCCCTCACTGCTCCCCGAGCGCTGCTGTTGTTGCAGGCAGCTCACTGTGCTGGGATTAGTGTGTGCTTCACCTCACTGTGTGCTGAGTGTGCTTCACTAATTCACGGATTCGGATAAATGCAGAGACCAAATTTCCCTCACAGGATCAAAAGAGTATATACTTACTTATACTTAAGTGTACACAGCGTAGTAAGTGTAAAGGAGTGTTATTGGCTCTCTGTTACAGCCATGACCCTTTAACATGTTCTTGTTGCTCCAGGTACTGCAACCAGGTGCTGAACAAGGAGATTGACGAGAGCGTGACGCTGCTGCTGCAGGAGCTGGTGCGCTTCCAGGAGCGTGTCTACCAGAAGGACCCCACCAAGGCCAAGGCCAAGAGGCGCCTGGTCATGGGCCTCAGGGAGGTCACCAAGCACATGAAGCTGCAGAAGATCAAGTGTGTCATCATCTCCCCCAACTGTGAGAAGATCCAGGCCAAAGGTTGGACTCACCTAAATGTTCAAATGACAAAAATGTGTAATTTGTATGTGTAATGTGTGTAAAGTAGTAGAGCTCTCCCCCCTCTAATTTAATCTTTCCATTGGCTTTTTAATTTTTATTTTTTTTACAAATTCCTTCTAATTGGGACAGTACGTCACAGTATGATTTAGTAAGAACTTTTAACAGAATAAATTGAAGAAAGTAACAGTAACTTTGCTGATTGCAACAAGAAACATTTCAAATACCGTTCACAAGAGGGCAGTGTGCTCCATTCAATATGACTGTGGCACAGGATGGCTGCCTTGTGTGTGGGAAAAGATTCAGAAACACATAAATGATTACTATGTGTTGAAACAGGGGGTCTTGATGAAGCTCTGTACAATGTCATTGCGATGGCGAGGGAGCAGGAGATTCCCTTTGTGTTCGCCTTGGGCCGGAAAGCACTGGGCCGCTGTGTCAACAAGTTGGTCCCGGTCAGTGTTGTGGGCATCTTCAACTTCTCTGGAGCAGAGGTATTTAATGAAACACACTCACACATCTCTCTTCTTTTTTTAACACCCTCTCTCCACACACACACACACACACAGATACACTCTACAGTGGGCAGTGCTTCGACTTGGCCAGCTTCACTCGCGGTCCGCGCGTGGGATCACGCGGTATCACGTGACTTTAATTTGTATTTTTCCAGTGAGACGCTGCAACAACCCAAACAACCGGTGGATGGCTCAAGTGAGCAGGGTGTCTCGTAAAAAGAAATGGAGCCTGGAAAACCCTACACAGACTTCACTACAGACTTTAGCAGACTGGTTTAGAAATAATTTAATAGCCAGAAATATGCCTGCCCTGCCCTAATAAAGAAATATTTGGTTAACTGCGAGTGAATCCCGTTTGCAGCCGTAGAAAAAACGCAGGACAAATGAAACATTCTGGTTTTCTCCGAGTGCAACGATGATAGACAGACATCATTTGGACAAAATATAGAGCATATTAACCTCCGTTGCTCAGCCAAATGCCTTCCTGTTACGTCCTGTTATCACGGAGTTACAGGCGATAAACGATTTTTGATGGTCACAAGTTTACTTCATTAGCGGTTTATTTTATTTTTTTGATTATTAAAAAGTGTTTTTCATTTAAAGGTTTGACTTCGTGCTTATTCAGTAGAGCATCCTGAAGATCAATAAAGTATCCATCTATCTATCTATCTATCTATCTATCTATTTAGTGCTCTCCCCAATCCCAGACGTTCACATTGCATGTTTGTTTGTAATGGGTGCAACCGTGAGATAGGCTATGCGTTTGACGGCAATGAGTTGTTAACAGACATGAACCAAGACATATAGCCCAGCAGCAATCTAGGGACTGTTCGTTATTTATTGAAGGGGCCACCGGAGGAATTTTGAGTGCTTCAGTTGCAAGTTGCATGACCCTCTCTTGCCTGCTAGAAATTGTTCAATGACCCTCCGACAGAATTGTTAAAAAAAGACATGACCCTCCCTGCCAATTGTCGCTGTCTTCGCCCCGCGCCACAGCCACACACTGTGATAACGTTCTCAATCTTTCCCGTGAGCTTGCATGCTACCAGTCCTTCCTTTTCAAATGTGTTGCGCCTGTTTGCACAATTTCACAAATAATCATATGTGATTAATAATATGACAAATAATCCCTGTGCATGGGGACCGAAACAATACATGCTTTTTCCGTGTTTATCACGTATTTTAACTTTCCCCCGCTGTCTTGCCGTTTTAATGTTTTCCCGTAGAATATCCCATATTTTAATACTCTCATAACAGCCCTGCCATCAGGCCTGTCTCTGTGTTGCCCTGTTGCTACCCCGTGCCCTTCCAACGAAACAGATGTCTTCAAATCATCGTTTTCCTTGCTTGAAGATGAACTTAGAGTGATGTTAACCTATTTAAGTTTAACGTATGTGATTGTCGTGAGAGCACGATTCATTGGGCTTGCATGTTCGGCCTTATGTCTACGATCGCACCTGAGGCTACTCAGCTACAAGAGAAAGAATTTCCCCTGTTTGTATGTTCACTGCAAGTTGGCCTACCATAACTTACCAACTCTGCACTGTAGACCCTAACTGGCTATTTATATTTTTCTGTGAAATAAGCAAATGTATTTGTTCAACTTTATGAAGCATAATTACGCATAGGCTACTTGGAACATAATACATTTAACAAAGGACAGATGTATGTTGCTAGTGACAAAATATTAACTTTCACCAACCACGATGTCTTTGTCATGGGGAAGTGGGGGCAGCTCCCAAGCAGCTTTCAGCCATCTACTTTGAGAACATTTCAATTCACCCGACACTAATATATATATATATATATTCAAAATGTTGAAAACTATTTTGGCATAGCCTATAAAGCAGTTTAATTAAATGGAATGTTAGTTCTAAACAAACGAGCTACTTGGTGAGGCTTGGCCTCACAGATGCGCTCGTGCCTTAGATGGCAGGAAAAATCTTCACGATAGGCCTATTAACTAACCACCCGATTCACGTTGGCTGGGGGAAAGGGGAGCCATCAGACATTTGTGCCCAGTTAATCCCGCCCTGCCCCCAACAAATCACACCTTCCCACCTCTGACAGCTTAAAAGAAGTCAAGAGGACTCCTTACTCACAGACCTATTCACAAACCCATGCATTTTGCGTGTTTTGAAATCCTATGCAGCTACAGGAGCTTCCAATCGTGAGGAAGCAATTTTGCATTGTAGGCATAACTAACATGCAATAATGCCGCCAACAACAACCAAAACTAGGCTAATCATTGTCAACATGTAAATTAAATGTAACATTATTGTGAATCAAATTAAAATGTTCTCTTTTGCAAACGTAGGCATAGTAACAGAATAATTTAATAATGTTACAAAGATACTACATCAATCCATTATGTTTCATTAGGGCTACTAGGCTGTTTTGCCTTGATTCATTTAGGCTAGGCCTTTTTATTCAGGGCCGTATTCACAAAGAATTTTAAGGCTAAAAGTAGCTCCTAACTGGCGAATTTAGGAGCAACTCTTAAAAATAATGGGCGTGTCACTCCTAACTTTTTTTCACAAAAAGTAATTCACGAAGCATTTTAGACCTAAAAGTAGCACCTAAGTCTGGGACGGCTTAAGTCAAGAGGACTCCTAACTCACTAAGACCTATTCATAAACAGCTTTTTTGTGGCATTTTACGTTGATGTTTTGAAATGCGTAGCCTATGCGCAACAGGAGCTTCCAATCTCGAGGGAACAATTTTGCATCGTTTCATTGTGAATCAAATTAAAATGTTCTCCTCTTTGCAAACAAATACCATATGGTGACAGATTAATTTAATAATGTTGCAAAGGTAGGCTACTGCATCAATCCATAGGCCTATGTTTCATTAGACTACTAGGCTATTTGTTTTGCCTTACTCTTTATTCATTTAGGCTAGGCCTTTTTATTCAGTTATTAATCATCTTCCGTCCTTCAAGACTACATTTTGTGTAGCGACGCATTCTCCGACCTGTCACTCATCATCGGAAGAGAGGTGTTTGGAATTCCCGTTACAATCGTCCAGCCAATCAAGGTGGTCACTTCAGTCAAGCTCGTGCATGAGTAATGACGTCATCCATAGCCACGAAGACTCACTCCTAGTTTAGGAGTTGTCTGAAAGGCTTTGTAAATAACTTTTAAGAGAAAACTCCAAGCTAAAATCTTTAAGTGCGATTTAGGAGTAGTAATCCTCCTGCCCCTGATAGGCCTACCACAGCTGTAGATAGTGTGGAATGTTTAAGTAATAACACAATTCAATGTGTGTCTCAATTGTCCCCCGCTGACCACCTCACACATTTCTCTAGATTTTGCAACGAACTTACATGACACAATGCCATAAAATATGCCAGTTTTAGGACACAGAATAATGTTTGTAATGATACCAGGTAGGCCTCACGCTTAACAGTAACAAGTGTAATGAGCTATTCATTGTCGAAGGTGCATGGTGAAGTGAAATTCTTACTTTGGAAAACAAACATTTGCCGATATCATCACGATCATCAGAATATTGCAACAGATTCTGTGTTCTGGACTGCAGGTAACTTGTTAAGCCAGTGGTTCTCAAACTTTTATTTCATTCCCCACTTTGATCAAGGGGCATGACTGATGATAGTGGAGATAACGTGTTATCCCGAGGCTTTTGCAAGTCAGCATCTTAGACGGTAGTCTATTAAAAATATAAGTTTTTGATGTCCCAAACGGAGAGCCATACTTTATTGTTTTTAACGATCTCTATGCTACTCACAAAAATGTAGGCATGGGGACATGATGAAGTAGGCTATCCAACTGTCGCGGTGTTAAATTATTGTGATTACAAGCCAGTGGTTTTCAAACATTATCGGCCACTCGGACATCTAACTAAATGCAACAGGCTCATATCGTCCCTCTCACATAATGCAAAATGAAGACCAGTGTTTTGTCAAATTGCAAATAGCTATTCGTTTTTAACGATTTTTTGTGATAGTATGAAGTGCTTTTTTGTATAGGCTACTATCTTAATCTTGGAATATGGGGAGGGAAGTGCGCTGCCTGCAGTCAGCCAAATATGAATGTAATTCTCATGCATAAAGCAGATGTATTTGTTTATTGTACAGAAAAATAAAAAATGACATGTCAAGCAGTCAATTGACTACATTGCAGTCAAGAAGAAGGGCAAATTAAGACACTGTTTTGATTTTTATGAAGTTGCGTTACCCCCAACACTGACAATAACATAGACAGCAAATTAAGATATTTTTTCGTTTTGTGGAGCGGCACCGGTAGGCTATCAAAAGCAGATTTCGATTTTCGCTACCACCGGGTAGTCAAGCCTTAAGCCATACCCAAATAGCCTTAATCGAGGTAATGTTTAATTACGATTTATTTTGTTTTTGAATTGTGAGGCTGGGATTCCTCGGTAACAATTACGTTTAAAGGTAGCCTAGCCTCCTGCTTTTTTCAGAAGGGACGGCAGTCAGGCTACTGACAGAGCGATGTACAGTGGCAGAGCGACGCACAGTGGCTGAAAGTGGTACTAAAGCTTCACGCAGCTTCACGCCTCGTAATGCGTGACTGAAGTGGCCATTTGAAAGCGATGCCCACTGTACATGGACATGCATGAATAGTTCTGAGTGTGATTGTGTTTTCTCAGATCATGTCCAGTGTTAAATGGTGGGAGCATCTCAACCTTCTCTTCCCTTTGCTGTGCATCCGCAGGGTTTGTTCAACGGGCTGGTGTCCCTGACGGAGGAGGCCCGGAAGGCCTACAAGGACATGGTGTCGGCCCTGGAGCAGGAGCAGGCTGAGGAGGCCCTGAAGAACGTCAAGAAGGTGCCACATCACATGGGCCACTCACGGAACCCGTCCGCCGCCAGCGCCATCTCCTTCTGCAGCGTCATCTCCGAGCCCATCTCTGAGGTCAACGAGAAGGAATACGGTACGACTCGATTGACTGGTTTAGATTAGAGTGATTGAACCTCCTATGCGTTTTGGCTGCATAGTGGGGAGATTCTATTTAAGACAGTATGGCACATATGAGTTTGCACACTGTGTGCTAAGATTATTGATATGATATTTACATGTTTCTATCTGGTATTCCCTAGAAACCAACTGGAGGAACATGGTAGAGACTTCAGATGCGCTGGAGCCTATGGAGAATGAGCCCAGCAGCAAGTCCACCAGCAGCACATCGGCCCCTAAAGACGTAGAGGGTCCAGCGGTGGCCAGCGTCAGCTCCGCACCTTCCACATCCCAGACTAGCCTCCGGGCACCAGCAGCCGCCGAGGGCAGCAAGGAGGAGGGCAGCGGCAAGACGGACGACCGTCTGGAGTTGGCCTCGCAGCAGAGCACGGAGACGGGCTCGCTGGACGGAAGCTGCCGGGACTTGCTCAACTCGTCCATCACCAGCACCACCAGCACGCTGGTGCCGGGCATGCTGGAGGAGGCCGACGAAGAGGACGAGGAGGAGGACGACTACACGCCCGAGCCCATCTCCGTGGAGGTGCCCTCACTCAACTGCAGCCGCATCGAGTCCTGGGTCTCCAAGACGCTGGAGAACCTGCAGCTGGGCAAGACCCAGGACAGCACGGAGGACGACGAGGAGGACGATGATGATGATGATGACGAGGAAGATGAGGAGGAAGAAGGCGCGGCAAGCGAGGAGGAAGACCTGGAGTCCTCGGAGGTGGTAGAGATGGTGCCGGACGACAAAGAGGCCCAGGAGGCCAAAAAGGTTGTGGGCTGATGGACTGGGTTCCTCCTCCACTCCATTTTCTCCTTCTCATCCCCTCCAACTCTTCCCAGCAACCCCCCCCCCCCCCCTTCAAGCAACCAGCAGCTTCACAGCCTTGAACAGCAGTGTCTCTGGATCCAAACCTAACATGATCTCAGGAAACCGACCAACTTACAGTATGAAACCAAACACACATTTGAAAAAAGCAAACACACACACATACACATACATACAAAATGCTGAGCTGTAGCTGGAGAGCTAATAGGGACCTCCATTAGTCCACATCTCCACCACCCCCATACTTGAATTAGCTTGTATTGACTGACATTTTCAGTGAGGTGTTTCAAAGGGAATTTGCGAGTCCCTCAAGACCCCCTTCAGTTTACTAGTTGGAAGTAACTTGTGGACTTATGTGAAGTATTGTACCAGGAATGCTTGGTAGCTGTCTTGAAGGGACTCCATGATGGGGTTCCAGCTCAGTGGCCCAATGATCGAGCCATTCGCTACTCCAGTCTCTTGATCTGTCTTCATCATAAATGGTGGGTTGTTAGCTATGTTTGGGGAAACGTGGGCTTTATTTGAGCATATGTTTGTTCTTGCTCAGCCAGCGGTTCTTTAGCTGATTAGTTGCTGTGCTTCACCCATTAATTTATTCACTCATGGTTGTGTGTTTACTGTCAGACAAACATGGGATGACCTGTTTTCATTTAAATGGGGAGTATAGATGCATAAGGTTTACCCTTCCACTAATGATTATCCCCATTAAAAGGGGACTCTGTGATAGAGATGTATGACCATAATAAGTGCAAGTCATTACTTTCAAAATCATAGTTCTATCTGAATTCACTTGGTGAATTTTGTAAAACTTTCACAATTCACTTTTTTTTTTTGTTGATGGTTTTATCTCAAATAATGTCTGTTTGTGTGACAATAGTTTGAGGTTGGTAATATAACTAATGAAAACTTAATCCAGAACAAATATGTCTTGATTGTACATACCATGTATAGGTTGTTATAATAGGTAATCTGTTGTATTTATCTTGCGTGGTTAACAAGCTATCTGGGGATGTTTTCTGTGTGCTTCGTTGCTTGTTCATTCTCCCTCTTTGCTGGTTTATTTCTCCAGGTCATGGTACTGAGTCACAATTCTGTGGCGTTACCGTTGGCAAACGTATTGGCCTGTAAACTGGCATTATAGATGGTCATCTTAACAAATTTGATGTACAGTAGGCAGTGTATAAAATGATGATGAATGCTTATTATAGCAGCACCTCTTGATTTGAGTGGGCGCAGCATGCAGACAGCGGGACTGGACCAAGGCTGGGCTGACCTGTGTGGGGACAGTGTTTGTGTGTGTCGGCAGGGGCCCCCTAGCACCTACTGGAGCTGCAGCCTTGCCCAGGACATCTCCGCTCTCTCCACACACACCACTGGGTCCTGATAAGACCCACACTCTGCTCATCTTCTCTTTTCTTTTCTCTTCTCATCACCTTCTTTCTTTCCTCTCATCAAACTTCCTGTCTCCTCAAGACCAGATTTGTTGTCTTTCATTTTGAGTTCTTTCTCCTTGTTTTGTTTTAGTTGCCACTATGCCTGGATAACTCTGCCACAGTGTTTGCTACTGAGTTGGCAGAAACACCTGTTTTAAGATGTGACTGCAAGAGGTGTGTATTTCTAGATTTTATAGTACCAAATGTCTACAAGACAGTCACATTTTGTATGTCACCTCTATTGGAACACTGCCTTGGTAGAACTGTGGCGGAGTTAAGCACGTCTTATGGTCGCTGTCTCTGATGCAGTTCTCTTTCTTCTTTTCTGTGTTTTTGAATGCAAGTATTATTATGGATTTGGAAAACAAAGCAATGGTGTCAAGCTAGTTAAGTTCAGTAACAGAATCAGTGATTTAACCCATCTTGCTTGTGAGGAAATGGGCAACGAATCCTGACAGGAATAATGAGTTTAAAAAATTGGAATGATAAGGATTAAGTGTCATGTTTAAAATATGAACTTATCACCAAATTTTAAATTTATTTTGGTAGAACCTTCAAATTTTATGATGATGAATGAAATGTTACAGAATCAAAATTGTGAGACCTATATTTCATCATGCTCAGACATAATGGCAAATGCTCCCATGTGAACAGTCTAGTTAAGTGTTGTGCAATACCATGGCTCTGGAACAGTAAAATGTTGTAGACATGCCAGTAAAAAAGTGAAGGTCTTCTGTTTGATAAAAGGTACTATATGTTGTAGGCTTTTTGTCAACACTCTATCCTTTTGTTACCATGTGTCTAAAGTAATGAAAGCAAATGTGTTCTTTGCACTATGTAAATAATAGTAAACAACCTCTTGTAATTAATGTGAAAAAATGGTTCTATGAAGTACCTTTTTCAGTGTGTGGCTGTTCTTTATATTACTATTTAAGAGTTGCTCTTTAAAACTGTACAGCACTAGTAACATGTAGATGCCTCGCATATCTAATTGTAATCTTAACTATCTGACTTATCGTTAATGATAATAAAATGTTGTTTAAAAAATGTGCAAAGCCCTGTGTATGATTTGCTATGTGGACATTGCTTTTGTGGAACAATCCTGTTGCTGTTGGGTAAATATGAGCAGTGAGCAGTCTTAATTCCTAAACAAGTTGTTGGCAACACCTAAACAAGTTATGCGTTGCGTTGGCAACATATTGAGTTCTTAAGTGTACAACAGGTGTCACGATGGGACGCTCAGGAAGGATTAGATTTTCTGCGGCTGATAGGACTCATATGCAAATAAATTCTGCCTCTGCCCTTCCGGTACAGTATCTTGCTTGTATTTGAATTTTCAGGGGAAGTCTGTAGGCTAAAGACCAGTTATGGGTTGGTTAGCCTAATGCTTTTGTGCGCCTCATCCGGATCTAATATTATAGCCCGTTTAACGCTGATGCAATGTAGCCTAAGTTTCATTGTAAATTACGGAAGATGGTGTCTTCTGCGGCTTGAAAGTTGTCTCGTGCAGACAGGTCGACGGAACATCATACCAATTCTTTTGTGATCTTAACAGGATAGCGCCTTCAGAGGGTCTTATTGTTTAATCTTTTCACATCGCCAGTTTGACACCGAGGGCTTCAGGAAGTTGAAACAGGCCGGAGATTGTGACTGGGCCATAAAAATAAGACTAGCTGTGAGAAAGCGCTTCATAACTTCCCTGGGGGGAAATACCATATGCCTCAGTGTCCAAGGTAACGAGCACTCAGAGATGCCTTTCACATCCTGTGTGTCTTTCCCAGTCTCTAGCTTCTGTTTAATTTCGTTTGCCCGCAAACTGCATCGACTGAACGTTTGGCCAAACACAAGGGCATCGTTCACCTGTCAGTGTGCCTAAAGATAGAAAACTGATTACAATACTAGAGAACGTTCAAATGGTTGCTGCTATGGTGGATGAGTCATTCGGCTTGTACGCGATTGGGCGATGGTTTAGCGGAGAAAAAAGCTCGGGGGACTGTCAGTCAATTACAGGCATCTTCTCTCCTATTCACGCGTTTCTCAGCATGCGCAGTACGGGAGAGCAACTCATTCATAAAAAAAGGGAAAGTTCATTCATGAAAATTGCGACAGCGCGCGCTCTGTCGCTATAGCATCGTGGCGCAAAAAGGACCTTGACTCACTTACACACGCGCACGCATTCTGCCGAGGAAGAGCTTTTAGTGAGTGTCGGGACCTCTCTTTGCTATGGTGGCGTTGCCTGTGAGCGGTAGACTAACCCGTCAGGGTACTACAGGATAACATTACCATCCTGGATATGACTCTGCCCCATGGAGGTGAGTGAAATCAGTTTAAAAGTACTACTTTATTGCATTAATAGATCATACAGAGTAGGCTATACTCTGAGATACATGCTTGCAAATTAGTATGTTAACACTAACATTATGTGTTTGGGCAACCTTTACTGTCTTTTGGATTTGTGGATCAGGGCAGAGGCCAGTAGCTGTCTGTTAAAGACGGGTGAGAATAATATTTTGTGTCTCTGCAATGTCTATTAGCAAGACGGTTCACCCAAGCGTGACCTGGCAGGGCAGAGCAGAGCACACGCATTCCCAGACGCTACTGATAGTTCTATGTGTGCCACTGCTTCCTCCCTCTGTGTGCAGGTCGTATAGCTCTTGGCGGGCGTGCAAGTGTTTGTTCAACTTCGACAGCGCCTTCCCTCTGCCCTCTGTGGCTATGAAAGAGTCCAGCTTGCCCAAAGTCTGTGCAAACGCTGGTCTCTTCGCACAGAGAGGCATGCTGTACCGATCCAAGTACAGCCGCCTCCGCAACGACTCGGTCACCTCGCTGGAGGACAGCCCTCAGACCAGTGGTGGACCCCTGAAGGTCGGAGCCAAGGCCCCTCCCTGTGTGGCCCCCAACCAGCCCGGCAGCCTGGCCCTCCTGGACCCCGCGGCGTCCCCTCCCCAGGAGGGGGGCCCGTCCACCCTGTGCACCTTCATCCCTCGGATGGCCAACATAAAGATCTCTAGTCCGGCCTCACTGCTGGGGCTGCGGAGGCTAAGCCCCCGGAGCCAGCCTGCACCTGTGTCCAACTGCTGTCCTGGCACCACCGGTCAGCACGGGGCGTCCTGTCCCTTGGCATGCAACCCAGTGTGTGTGTCATCTCCCCGCAAGACCAATATGGAGATCGACTGGTGTAGACTGGATCAACCAGGCTGCGGAGTATCTTTTAAGATCAAGGTATGAGTCTGAAATCACCTTCTGCTTGAAGTGGGACATTGTGGGGTAGTGTGTTGCTGATAAAGGAGCTCTTTTGCCGAATGAGTACAGATAAGATCTGTTGGTGATTGATACCTCATGGACAGCAGTAGAGAGCTATACACATCTTATCAAATCTGTTTTACCTCATTACAGTTATAATGAATTTGGTGGCTGTTGGAGCTAAATGCAGAGAGGAAGTGTTTTGTCACCTCCACCAAAATGGACCAAACTTTCACCACTAGGAAATTAAAATATACAAGGGCATATTCACCTCCTCCAGTTTTGAGTCTGTGATTGGTGGAGTGGTTGTGAGATGCTTGAAGTTTTGGATATTTTTACTGTTGTGGTTGTGGTTGAAGACAGGATGATTTAACACTAATTATATGCCCCAATGCTAAACAATATACCTCATGCATAAACATTTTTAACACGACACTACACAAGACTTCAGTCGGTCAATCATCCTTAATCTTGCCCTGTATTCTTCACTGACCACAAACCCTAAGGTGATGGTAAATGGGAAGGATGGGTTATTAGGTATACAGCATTCTATACAGGTAGATCAACTGTCAAATTTCATTAATACATGATGGCACAGAGACAAGATTAATGTGCCATTAATGTGGTCATTGGTTGCGGTTGTGGTCATCAAACCATATACATCTCGGTGGAGAATGCACCATTGGCCACTTTTCATGGGTCCATAAACTGTCTTCGGTGAGAGCTCAGCTACCTAACTGGCTGCGGGAAATACAGTCACTAGCAAGAGGACGTCCAGAGTCGTTTGTGTTTTTAACCAATCATCCTTTGATATCGGCTCTGGTGACTGAAGACAACCGGAGTTGCCGGGTGTAGAGCCTGTGACAGCTGCTGTGCCTTTGTTTTGCTGTAGGAGGAAACAGGGAGTGTTTGATGCCACATGCCCCGTATGACACTATATAGGTGCTTTATGCAATCCCTCCCTAAAGGCATAAGCTTATATAACCTCTCTGTATGCTAGAGCCCATTCCTATGCCTTCATCGCCTCTGCTGCTCAGCTTTGAACTTCAATAAGCAAATTACAAACACACGCATACATTAGACACATAAAACACACTTAGCATATGTTGTCTTACACATGCATACTATATACATGTGCACTTACACAAAGATACGCAACGACAGCACATACACGGGCATATCAGCTTATGCTTGCCCTTGGAAGTTGAGCTGACCCCTGAACTAGCATAAGTCAGGTGAGCCCTTTCTACTCAGCTGTAGCAACAGAGCGCCTGCCTGCCTGGCTGGCTGCCTGCTGAGAAGCGGTGCGAGAGGAGAGGAGAGGAGAGGAAGAGAAGCACCTGGGAGATGAATGAGTGTGCGCACACACACAGCACACCCCCACAATCACACACCCACCCATCCCCTCCCCTCCCTCACAGACGCGCAGTGCTTCCTGTACTCGCAGGAATGACTCATCCTCTCTCCCTCTCCCTCTCTTGCTCTCTCTCTCTCACTCCATCTCTCTTCCTCTATTTCCCTTTGGATGGGGGCTTCATCGATGGGAAGCACAGAGGCAGGGATGTGAATTCAAACATGTTGCGTTGGATGGCTAGGCAGTCGGGAACAGCTGGGCAAGGTGCTTTCTGTTGGTCAGGAGACAGAGCTGCAGCTTCCCTTGTTATCACAACTTCTTTCTGCTTTCACCTCAGGCTGTTGTAATAACCTGTGTGATCATCCAGCTCATGATATCATGCGTCATATTGTTTGATGTCATAGTTTTTGCACATCTGCTATCAAGTCATGACTGTCACTCCCTACTACCTCTAGCTGGGGGAGGATGTTGTCTAAATGTTGGTGGGGGCAGGGGTGTATAGACACAAATATAGTTGTGTATGTGATTGCTTAGATATTGGTAACTGATCGTAACACAATTTGTTAATTTCATTTGAAAATGAGGCACCATGCACTGATTTCATTGACAAATGATACCATGTCTATAAGTAATCCCTGTAGCTTTAGCTTTGCAGAAAATGTGAAGAAAATCAGACAAGGAAAAGCAACAGAAGGGAATAAAGGAAATGTTCCTTAATTTGACCGGGAAGTGTGACTGGGGTGTTTGACCATTAAGCCCCACAAATGTTTTTTTGCTGGACTTCAAAGAGAATATGAGAGAGGGGAGTGTCAGGCTCGAAGGACCACACTGACAGGCGTGCGCACTGCCGGCTGGTGCCTCATTGATTTCTTTTGGCCTCCTCGCTCTGGAGCACGGAAGCAGTGGTGGACTTACTCATCCTGGCGTAAGCCTGGGCGGGTGAGTCACCTGCCCCTGTACAGGCTGGGCCCAAGCAGCGCTGCTGCTGCTGCTTCTGCTGGAGGAATAGAAACACGTCTGTGCATCCTGTCTGCCTGCTGGACTCGGCAGGCAGATTACGCTTCTTATGGGAACAGAGTGCTAGCCCTCTCCCACTATACCTCATACACAGCCCCCGCACACACACAAATTTGCATTCAAACACATATACATTTTACATGGTCTCACACCAAGGGGAGCATCAAAGCCATTCATATATGCCGCTATATATGTATATTATAGGCTGACAATATGTGCTGTTGTCGTTCACAGTGATTTAACATCAAAACACACTTCAGACCTGTGGTTGATCAGAGTCTCTTTGATCCTCAGATTGTGTCATCCACGGTTTGGTGTTGACACATGAAGGATAATTTCTCCTCTTTGCATATGAATACATTTATTTAACACAGAATATATCACATTAAAGCATTGTGACGTCTGTTTTGCAATGAAGTACATAATCTATTTATATTCCCTTAATGTGATATTGGGCAGCCATGGACATGGATACTTATTAATCCCTGTGAAATGAACTGTCGGGAAATGCTGACGGTTCAGCTCCCTCTTCATCAGCTGTCGAGCTGCCTAAGGGTGATCAAGGTGAAAGTGCCGGACAGATATATGTCCACGCTGGGTCCCGAGATGCTCTTCCTCCAAGTCACACTGTGTGTTCTTGTGTTTTTTTCCTGCAGTACATGGGCTGTTTGGAAGTGATCCAGTCAATGAGGGCCCTGGATTTCGAGACAAGAACGCAAGTCACACGGTAAAGAGTCTCACTGCTGTTATTAGCCATTCTGGCTGACTGCAATTCAGCCGCATAAGCACTGGGACAGGCTGTCCTCTTTGTGTTGTCTGTTTTTGATTGTGTGTGTGTGTGTGTGTGTGTGTGTGTGTGTGATTGTGTTTGTGAGGAAAGGGGAGTGTTGAGATGAAAGTTTAAGCTATTAGTTAAAGCACAGTGAGGGCTGTGTTAGGATGGACATTACCCAAGCCATTAGTGGCTTAACTCGTTAATTCACGTTGATGCCACCAATATGCTGTGTGTGGCTTTTGCCCTGTCCAAGTTCATAGAAAGAGGTATTTGTGCTTGTTTGGGAAATGTTTTGCCATCAAAGACACTTAAACTTCTAGCCTACTAGACTGTTGATACTAAAAGAACAAAAGTGCAATCCACTCAAATGCAGGATATGTCCTACGCTGTCTGGCCTCTGTGTTTTGATTTCAACCAAATAACACTAAGAGAGAGTCTTGGCCTTAGTCTAACAGAACAGCCTGTGTTCATGCGATTGCTACTGCGCAAAGAATGATGTGCTAGAAAATTCAATTTGGGCAAATTTCCTCCTAATGATGTCTTGAATTTAAAGAGGTTGAGAGATAGTCCATCAATTGTAATTTGTTTTCAGGAGAAAAATACTTACTTTGTCACTGCCACGACCAAAGGGAAACTGGGTGGTGCTTTTTTTTTTGCTTGCAGTGTATTCCTTTTTAAAGCGGGGGCCATAGATGGCCAGCTAACTGAGGCTTCTGTGTAGCGCTTGATTAATTTTCATTAATCTATTAGTTCTAAGGGGGGAAAGACAGGGGTGTATTCTCTACCTTCTATGTGCTCGGGTAAATCTAATATTTCCGATCCGGCACACTGATGGTCTGTCTGGTCCAGCCTTGTGGTTCCTGTCCCATGGTCTCCCTGGAGGCAAACGCTGGGGCCTCTCACTGGAGTGGACAGCGTCGTGACTGGGAGAGAGGACCGCAGCCCGCCCAGACCTCGGCTCGTGGGGCCAAGACAGGCGTGGGAGTCGCTCGGCCTCTTGCGCTGATCAGAGGATGTTAGCGGGGCTTTGGGCTGGACGTGACCCCTCTGCCCTGAGTGGGCGAGTCCCTGGCACAGGAACTCAGTCGGCCATTGATTTGTTTTCTCCTTTCCCCTGCAGCCCCACTGCTCAAAGGCCCTACGTCCTGATGCTCATATGTGCTCGCTCTCTCTCTCCTTCTGTGTGTTTTATCACCAGATCACAAGCTTCATGCATATGTATAGCCAGGAGGCCTGTTCTAACTCCTGAAAGGCAGCTTGTTCCGTTTGTCAATTGTCAATTTTTTTTTTATTTCACTCTTTCTTTTCTAATTCTATTACGTACACACTGAAATCAAATAGGCACCGGAAATATTGGATTTGAGTATTTAGTTTTGGAGTTGGTTCTCATGCACAGTTTGTTAAGGGATTTTTTTTTGCTGAGATTTATATTCCTATCATTCCGATTATTTTTCATTCCAATTATTTTTTTATAGACAGATGGCTTCTTCCCACATGAGTTAAGCACAGACACTTGGTTAACATGGTTAACCACGCAAATGTGGTTGCGACGCAGACATGATAATGGTTCCTGTCACCCAACTAAAGAGATTATGTTTTAGTCTCAGATGGGTAGCGCATCCCACGGCGGTCCTCTGAGCATGGAGTCTGCTCCCTGTCCACCCCCATAGGGCTCCATCATCCTCACCTAGCAGTGTGCCATAAATCTCCGTATAATAACTTCAATTTGGCCTTCCTGTCTGACTCATCATGCGTGCTGTGCACAAGAGCAATTAGGGAGGACTGTCTTTTATGTGTCACTGCGGCTTTAATCAATGAAAACATCGCTTGTAGACAGCAAGGTCTCTGACAACAATGTTTTTATACACGGATGAAATGTGATTCCTGTGAATGAATTGAGAATGACTCTCGCTGGGCCGTTTGTGAGCTCTCTGTGTGTGTGTGTGTGTGTGTGTGTGTGTGTGTGTGTGTGTGTGTGTGTGTGTGTGTGTGTGTGTGTGTGTGTGTGTGTGTGTGTGTGTGTGTGTGTGTGTACATGTATGCGTGTGTGTGTGTGTGTGTGTGCGTGCGTGTGTGTGCGGATGGCGGCGGCAGGTGAGTGGAGTGGTGCTGGACACTGGGGCATGGGGGAAGTGTGTCATGTGCCTCCTGTGTCCTCTCTCCTCCCAGGGAGGCTATATGTCGGCTGTGTGAAAGTGTACAAGGGGCCAAGACAGTGCTGAAGCGGCGGAAGGTATCTGTTTGCCTGTCTGTCTCGTGCTCTGCAGCACTCAATCCTTCTGTCTATTTCCCTCATCATGCACAGATAAACCTAAACCATCTCCACAGACAGATTGTATTGATTATTTTTTTTTTCAAATTACATGGACTATTTCAAATATACATGCAACATGCTGACTGGTTGTCTATTCCTGTTACAAATTAACTCATTTTATTCATGCTTTATGTTTGTGCATAATTATATTGTAATTGCTTTATATTTCATTTAAGCCACCACGTAAAGGCCTGTCAACAATTCTTGGCAAGAGCAACCTGCAGTTTTCTGGAACAAACCTCAAGCTGAGCATCACAATGAACAGTTTAAAATTAATCACTCTTGATTCCCTTCAGGTAAGAACCATGAGGAACAGTATGTTATAGTTACCAGTTACCAGAGTGAAACAGTCCCCTTAGCTATAGCTATAAGACTAATGTACTGTATTATGTTTTATAATTATGGACATACATTAATAGCAATTTCATTAATGTAAATCATTCCTTATACACACCATGTAATGACATTGTAATGACATATACAGTAGGACTTTGTAAAAAGCAAGTCAAAAGTAGAACGCCGTCTTTGCCTTTGTCCTCAGACTGTGGCTCAGCATCCGATGCAGTCCATTTCCTTTGCCTCCGGAGGAGACCCTGTAAGTTCCTGCCTCCTCTGCTCTGGCAATAATCATGTTTTGTCCTGCAGCAGACAGCTGACTGGACGAGGCTCTTCTCTAAGAATAAACCTGTGACTCCAGTGTTGTCAGTACAATAATCCTTGTGTTACAGTTTAGCAGCACAGTATTTTTTATTTTGTTTCTGTTTTTTTTGTTTGTTGTTTGTTTGTTTTGGCATGATGTTTTTGACCATGAAGTATTCAATATTATCCAGAGAGCTCTCTGTACAAATCTTTCATGAGACTGGGAGCAATCAGAGGACATATTAGAAACCCTACCTAACTGTATTTAAACTCTCTTACTTCCGTCACTAACTAGTGCACTGCCAGTGTACTTCATTTGGCCCTTGGGGAAAATTCTCCTTCTAAGGATGAAATCAATTGTCTTAGGACCTTTCACAATGTGCAAATCTAAGAGCAAGCTGGATTTGAGATGTTCAATAGAAACCAGATATCAACAGAGCACATTCCTTCCTATCAGGAGCAGTGGATGCTGGATGTATGAAGCTGGCCTCTCAGTTCTAATCACCAGCCATAAAAGCCTCCACTATAATTGGGGGATTAGACACCCATGCTGTGTGCTCTCTTTGAGACGGTGCACCTTAAGTGCACGTCCCTGGCGTCTCATCTGGTCTGGTCTCAGCCACACCGCCGAGGAGTCACCCGTGCTGGGAGATACTGGGAAGTCCTTATCTGGGCATCAGCCCTTCCTGTTTCCTGCGCAGAGGGTGGCAGCGCAGAGTGGCGCGGCAGGAGCGCTGGTGCCACAGCGCCTCATGAAAATATTTGTGAAAGGGCTTTTCCTGCGATAAGGCAGCCGCTCATGAAGGAGCCGCACTGGAGCATGTGATGTAATGTAGCGAGGGGAAATAGAAGCGGCTTGATAAGCGGCGGCCTGATTTAATTAACGTGACAGTCTTCCCCCCCGGTGCCCAATTCACTTCCTGGTCTCTCATCCTGTAATCAACATTCTGCTACAGTGCATGCGACACACAGACGCACACACACAGACACACACACGCATACACACACACACACACACACACACACACACACACACAGTCATAAATGTGACTAGTTTCCTGTTCTGCCACATGGTGTGTAACGTTGCTGTGTAGTTAATGCCCACAGGTGAAGACACAACTGGTCTGAATGTGGGACATGATAACTGACACCTCTGTTTGTTATTATCATTTTATTATGTCTATATCATTGTTGTCTTTTGCTGAGATTTGTGTTATGATATCTAATAGGTGTGTTGCCAAAATAAATGCTGTGCAGTCAGTGATTTGAATATGTAACCATCAGCTATTCATGTTTGTTTTTCTTCAGGAGACTGCAGATTATGTTGCCTATGTTGCCAAAGATTCTGTCAATGAAAGAGGTAGGTTTTTAGTGTGTTCATGTTGACTTGCCATTTGGGCATTGTATTACTCAAATATGAAATATAAGTGTGATTCATATCTTCATCAGTATCTAACAGCATACACACTCATTTTGTCAGCTTGTCACATATTGGAGTGTCCAGAGGGCCTGGCGCAAGAGGTGATCAACACGATCGGACAGGCGTTTGAAAAGCGTTTCCGGCAGTTTCTTAGCAGTCCACCGTCACACACAGTGGCTAAGGAAAGGTCAGTTAATTTCGAAGAGTGTCGCTCTGATTCCTTGGCTCCGTCCTGATTATTTCACCTTTATGACATCACACACAGACGCAACCAAAGTGAGTCAGCTCCATCAACCCCTCCCCCACCCCACTGCTCCACCCAATCCCTCACTGGCACATCGTACCCACCCACCACCACCACAACTCCATTGATCAAAGTGGGAAACATGCAGCTCAGATTATGATGAACGACCATGCGATCTGTAGCAATCCATCATGCAATCATTTGTAACAGCTCCAGCATGGCACTACTCATAGGACATGAGTAGAATAAGACAGCTCAGTGTAATGTGTCATTGCACAGTTCTCTTATATATTTGTTTGGTCTTTTCATCTGTATTGTGTGATTTGAATAGTATGTAATAAGTTATGTGAAACGTTAAATCTACACTGTAGTCATGATAATGTTGTATCATTTATAGAAATTGCCATTCATCCAAACAGCACTGATTCAGCGAATGTCTGGGTTGTCATGTAATTATGTTTTCATTTAGATGGCCTATATTCTGTAGATGCTGCAGATTCACTGCAGCAGATAAGCATTTTCAAATATGTTTTGTTTGAGATGCTGGTGGAGCCATGTAGACAAAAGCTGGAAGTCAGGATGTTATCTAAATGAAGCACTATACGCTCGCGTGGATGTATGTATGTATTTATGTCTGTCATTGTTACAGAGTGAATGCAGAGGAGTCCCACCGCAGCCTTGTGCTGGTCAGAAGCCTCAGCCCAGAGTGCTTAGGCTCCCGGGGAGGCCACAACTACTACAACGAGGTCCTGGGCAAGGCGGCGCCGCTGGGGGGTCTGCAGGACCCATGCGTGGAGCTGGCCGAGTTGCGGGAGGAAGACGAGGGCCGAGGAAGGGTGAGGAAGGCTCGCCCACCGCCTGATGCACAGCACAGATCTCGTCAGCAGCGCCGGAGCTGCCACTTCCTGCGTGACTCATCCTCTGTTGTTTTGTGTTGGCTTGCAGACAGGCTCCCCGCCGCTCAGCGCACTCTATGAGAACTGCCCGCTCCCGCACAGGCAGCTGCTGCCATCTGCAGGTGAGGGAGGAGAAGTCATGCTCCTGCTAGTGGAGAAAATGAAAAGTCTAAGTCTAAATGTAAAAAATAAAGAAAAGAGAGCTGAGAAATATTTAAAGTCTTGTCTCTTGGAGTCACACACCCTACCATAATTTTCATATGATGCAATAAAGCATTATTTTCATGAGTGAAACTATTTTAACTATTTACTTAAAATAATTAATTCATACTATAATCAGGCACTTTCTACATTACCATTTGCAGTTTCTCATACCTATCTCACTCTTATGTTCCTTGAGAAAAGCACTCCCATAAATATGACATGTTCTTGCGCATGTGATGTGACTCAGAGCCGCTCGAACAGACGGGGAGTGAGACGGAGGTGGAGGATGGCCCGCTAGCGGAAGCGCCACCGCTGCCAAGCGCGCCCGTGCCTGTTCCCGTGCCCGCCCACCATCACCACCCCCAGCAGCAGCAGCCCTTGGCCGGAGAGGGCTGGTACCACGGCAGGCTGAGCCGGCGGGAGGCCGAGAGCCGGCTGGCCCGCAGCGGCGACTTCCTGGTGCGGGAGAGCTGCTCGGCGCCGGGCCAGTATGTGCTGAGTGGGCTGCAGGGAGACGCCGCCAAGCACCTGCTGCTCATGGACCCGGAGGGAACGGTGGGTAGGCCGCCCCGCCGCCACTTATTTACTACACACGACACCGCGCGCCACCCAGGCCGCCATCTGGCCCTCGGTGAATAATGCATTGTCATCTCACAGCACCACCAGGATCTGCCTTTATTATGGCTCCTTTGCATTCATTACAAGCTGCCTTTTAGTTAGTGTTCTTTTACGTTATTATTATTTTCTTAGTAGCCTAAAGGAAAGTGTTACATTTACATACAAGGTGTTTGTAATCTCTAACATTTTTTTCTGTCTGGCTCTCAAGGTGAGGACAAAGGATAACGTATTCCAAAGTGTTGGACATCTCATTCGTCATCACATGGACAATCAGCAGCCAATTGTGTCCTCTGGAAGCGAGTTATGTTTGAAGCAGCCTGTCCTGCTGAAGCAGTAGCCAGACCGGCGTTAGGAACTCTGTGCCCGTACATCTCTTTCTGCACTTTCTGTGGACCTCCTTCCACCTGCATGCCATTATAGTGAATACAGTGAACAGCTACTTTGGTCACCATTCATGGACTTACTCCATGGATTTTAGCCACAAAAGAGACTCTTTTAGCTTATACAGGTGTCTGAAAGCACAAATATATACAATATAAGTAGAGCAAGAGGTTGCCTGCTGTGTTTTGTTAAAAAGA
Source organism: Alosa alosa (assembly GCF_017589495.1). Classification (NCBI taxonomy): domain Eukaryota; kingdom Metazoa; phylum Chordata; class Actinopteri; order Clupeiformes; family Clupeidae; genus Alosa; species Alosa alosa. Next base: position 28,323,892 of record NC_063202.1, read on the forward strand.
TTTTCTTTGTGTTGTTTCTTTGATATGGTGCCTTGTTGGAGTTATCAGACATATGATTGAATATTTTGTAAACTAGATTTTTGTACTTTGTATTTTGATACATGTCACATTTCAGAAATGTGGTTGTCTTTAAAATTAACCAGAGCTGATATATCTGGCTCTTTCATATCATGAAGGTGAAGGAGCTTGATTCATTTTGATTAAACTATACTACACTTTAATACACAGTTCAACCCTGAAATATGCAAAACATAATCAATACGTTGTTTATACATTGGGGCTTTAAATAGATTCAGGAGATGCATGAATAAGGTACTAGGGTAGAGCTTGTCAGTGGCCTAAATGTGTTTAGCAGCATAAAAACAGTCTGAGCTCGGTAAAACTTGGTTTTACAATTCATTACAACGGAATTCATAGCAAATGCAAACTAACAAATCGTGGAGCAACCAGTGTTTCAGTATAGTTACATTCATCTAATAAAAATGAAAATTTGTATGAAATGTTTGGAAAACCTTGTTCCTTTAAGATGAATGTTTTAAAATGATATAAAATGTTAAATGTTAAAATGTAAAAAAACATATAGTGTAAGAGTTTTAACTGATATACCTTTTATACTAAGTTAAGATAATTAGGCTGCTCAAAACTAGGCATCATAGAATCATAGAAATGAAAATAAGAATTTCACTCTGCATTGTAAATGTATTTCTCCTTTTCTTTTTAAATGTACATGTAAATATTTTGAAATGAAAATTAGTATGTTAAAATAAACTGGCTTGCTTTAGATAGTATGTTTGACGTCTTAATGTGGACACATTTTGAAATGTTTGTATTGTATGAGTTCAGCCACAAGATGACACTATAGCGTTAAACTAGTAAAAGGCTGACTTGGAAAAATCTTGCTTGAGTGGTAAACTCAAGCAATCACAAAAGATATGTCCTAATACTCACCTCCAGATTACTGTCAAAATGCACCACACATTTGGGATCGATTATCACCATGTTTGGGATGCACAGCATTTCCCATTAGACCCAAACTCACCAGAGTCACCACCAACACTCACCAAAAAGCTTGATTTATCTCTTATTTATTTCTCTATAGAGAAGAACACTGTCGCTGTGTCCAAATTTGCAGTGAGTGTGTGACTCTCTAAACTGCTTGAGAGCTGGAGGCCCGTCGGGTCCTGCTCAGGCCATCTGTGGCAGGGGTGACAGAGGGAGGTGATTGCCATTTGAGGACTCTGGGTGTGGAGCGCTGGGGCCTTGCGAGGGCTGTTTCCATGATGAGCCAAAGGAGGGTCCTGGCGGAGTGATGTCAGTCCTCCGGGTGAACCAGCAGGGGAAATTCCATCAAGCCTCGCAGCGCTGACCTCCGACTACACCCTTCAGCGTCTGAAGCCCGGCTCTCACATGGAGGTTGAGGGCCATCTGCGAGGTCTAAACTAGGGATACACATTGGATTATGTATGTAAAGGTATTAATGTGCTGAAGTATAATGCAGTGTGAAGGCACACATGGAACCAAACTTGGGTGAACTCTCATATACAGGAGATTCATGCACTAGCTCCTTAGGAGTGGCCAGAGGTTGAGTGTTGTTCCAAAATGAACCTCTTGTCTTTTGATATGATTTTGTAGGCCTCTGACCAAGCATGTTTTTAAGGGACTTGCCCTCTCCAATACGGTTCAACTGTGCACACTGAACAACTCAAAGTGTTCCAGTGATGCACCATTAGGAACACCAACCTAATGTCCAAGCTGACGTCACCCGTGTGAGGACAGAGACTGAGATGAAACCATACCTTCTCATGTCCAGTGCGTCCAGTGGCCACGCCCGTCACATCCCATTACTCAAAGCCCAGGCTGAGCTCATGGGAAGGCCTGTCTGCAGCAGCCAGAGGAGAAAAAAGACAGAAAGAAAACATGAGTGACCCTTCCAAATGAAATGAAATGTGAAATGATATATGTTGTCTTCCAGGATGGGCGAGGCTGACACATTGTAATGTATTTTGTTTTCACGTGTTTTTATAACCAAGTGTATGTCTTGAACTCATTCTCATTTGTTGCCTTTCCTTGTGATCATAAAAAAACTACCTTTTTGTAGTTGATGAGCTCATAAGGAAAGTAATAAGACTACATATGTACAAAGAGTGCTTTGCTTTGTCCATGTAATTTCCTTCTATTATATGAAAAGTTTTTTTGTTGTGTATTATCAGTGTAGCCTATCTCAGTATAAGAGTGACACTTTCAGCCATCCAGAGATTACAGTTAGCTCTTAAGCTGTTTAGACTAGAATACCTGTATATCTCGTTTGTTTTTCATGCTCTTTTGTTGGGGCAGGCAGACAGAGACCAGTTTCCTCATTGGACCTGCACTTCAGCTGAGAGAGGTTCTGCTGGGGCCTCAAGCCCTGATGGTGAGCCAAGATTTGCCCTTAATGACTTCAGTCTAATGTCTACCAGTTGATCCACAATTTCTTTAAATTGCACCTCTGATTGGTGGCCTGCTTTTAAGGGCACAGTATACATCTGTCTTGTTTTTCAGACAGCCGTAAAGGACCAGGAACATAGAGACCTATTTGAAGCTATAGTGTTTAGCATGTACTGTAGGCCTACTACAACACTCATCAACTGTTTTGGGGGAGATGTATGGCTTTTTAAAACAGCAATGCACACAAATAAGAGAGCTAAATAAGCATCCAGAATCGAAAAGAGTGTCCAGCCCTCATAGACTTTGTCTTCTTTCTGAGGTAATTATTGCTATCATTCATGCTGAAAGCATGGCTCAGGCGCTTGATTGTTTCTCTAGCTCTCTCATTTGTGGGCTGTGGCCATTTCACACTGATGTACAGCCCTGACTGTCAGTACATTTTTATTCTCCTGGCATCTGTTTGGTGTATGCTCTAACACAACCCACTGGTCTGTCTGTGGTGCTCGCGGCTCAGCCTCTGGATGGTGTTTCTTCGAGTCTGTTATTATGTTGCTACCGGCGTCACGCCCATAATGCATAGAGAGGCTTGCATGGGATTTACAACTCATTTCGGGCTTTGACAGTAAAGAGCTCTACATCACTGTCATAGATGCTAACTGGCCCTCATGTTGTGGCTATCAAACATGGCGCTGTAGAAAACCTCACTGTCGCGAGGCTTAAATGCGTGCAAGGAGGATGCTTTAGCACTGTCTGTAAGAGCATGAGAAGCAAGATATGGATTGTGACAGTTAAAGCAGCACTTTCAGTCCGCAGCATGTTTCTTGTAGCCCAAATTCCTGGGTAAAATATCTAGTGCACTTGAATGTCTGCCACGGACAGAGAATGAGGGAGCAAAGCACATTTTTGCAGGCTTTTCCATTTATTTCTTTTTTAACATTTCATCAAAGCAACAAGCATATAAACCAATGTCATGAAAAACCATTGGTCTTTAATTGTCTTTTTTATCAGTCAGCATGGTTCTTCAGGTTATTGAACATATTTGGAGATATTTTTCTCTTGTTTCACCCTATAATTTCTTTTATTTGAGTAAGAGGAGTTCTATCCATTTCTCCGGTCTCTGGATGTCCATAAAGATAACTTCTTTTATTGTTTGTGACAGGATCTGTGTGCTTGTGGAGATATGATGTGTGCTTGCTGATATGAATGCCAAGTCACACTCATCCCAGTGCATTGGTTCCCCCTTGTGGCATGTTTATAGGATTAGTGTCAGTTTGGGGCACTTTTTTGTTTAATGTTGATTCAAATGGCCCCCAAATGGCGTATTGTTTAGATGAAAACAGAATGTGTCATGCTAGTAGGCCTACCAGTTGATGATGACATACATGTACAACCATTCAAAAACAAACCTTGATTGCAGCCTGTGGTCGAGTGGGGTATCCCTACGTGTTTTATTGTTGTATAAAACAAATAGATTGTTTAACACAGCACAAATAAACCCATTTTCATGTGAGCTTTGGGACAGCTATCACTCCAGCGAAGATCCTGCACTGGTCCAATGCTTGACATACTGCTAAAAGTATGTTGTTGACAGTTGAGGCTGTGGCGCTCGCATCCCAACGGAAAGATGCATTTGGAGGGGTCCTGGTCACATAAATCTCAATGCCTTTGCTCTGTGAGCCTGTTTTGTCAGATTGAGGTCAAAAAAGACTGAGGAACGCTAAGGACTCGGGGCGAAAACAAGTCTCCTGCAGCTGTAAACACAGCATTGCTCCCTCTCCCAGATTTGCACTCCTTGCGGGGACAGACTCTCCTGGTGAAACACTAACTGAGACACTATTGGCCTAAAAACAGAAAGTGTACAATTCCTGAAGAACTTCAAATAGGACAGAATGCTTTGGAACATTGTATCATTAAATCATCAAAGAAAAGTAATGTCCTTAGGTACATTTGAAAGCAAGCCTGAGTGGATACCTGCTCATAGGAAGAGGAAAGGGTTTGAGTGAGGAGTCTGGGACTTCTCCTTAGCTCCCAGTCCCACCAGTGGGGTAGCATTAGGTAATACACCCATTGACTCATATCTACCTCGCCCAAGACCATTTACCCAAGAAAAATAATGACCTACTGTATGAGGTCATCTGAAACGTTGCGTGTTGCACGTGTAGCTGCTCTGTGCAACCTAATGATCTCCCCCCACACACACACACACACACTTCACAGGTCTCCCCTAAGCAGGCCTGTGATGTGAACCTGCTGCACTGCACTGAGTAATGCCTTCAAGCAGAGAGAAGTCAACATCCCACCTCAGAACTCATTGATGGCAGCGAATGAATCGCCTGTCTCCGATTAGGGAGGGGACACATACACATCATCAGGGGATGAGTCAAGGGATTGCCGTGGGGATGTTTTGAGCAGTGGCCCTTGTCGCAACAGACATCAGGCGCACCAGTGCATTGAGCAGAGACATCTTCATGAAACAGAGTGTGGTCTATTTCTTGCTAGATCACTGTTTTCGTTTTAGGGCTTTGTTTGTTTTGGGGTGACTATGATGCACACAAACATCCCCCCCCCCCGTGTACTCTCAGTTTGAGGTAAGGCATGATAGATTTGGATGCATCATTTCCTGTGGGACTCAGAGTGGAAACAGATGCGGTGAAACATATCTGTGCTTCGCAGACTTCTTTGGGAGAGAAATCTTCAGGTCATGGAGAATAATTAAAGTTCCAGTGAGGAGCAAAGTGCCTGCAGCTGAGCATACACAATTAGCTGCGTTGGCTGCGGCCATTTGTTCGAAGGACAGCGAGACAGGATGGACCGCGGCCAACCCTGATACCCTCTCTCTGCCCACCTCCACCACCAGGCCAAGTGACACGTACTTCACCAGGCCTACCTACTTCTCAGCTCTCCAGCCTGCTTCCAGCATGTTCTCTCCAGCCTGCTTCCAGTATGTTCTCTCCAGCCCTTTTTCATTCCCCTCTTTTTCTCATGTTCCTGTGAGGGAAAATATCTTGGGATGAGAATCAGAGTGGACTGGCTTCCAGCATCCAGACGCCATGCTGATGAAAGGGAAGGCAGCTGGCACAAGCGAGAGTCTCCAAAACAAGCCATTGCTCCCGGTTCTATCTGCTGGATTGGGGGGAGGGGGAGAAGCAAACATAGGCGAGGCAGTTTTGCATGACGGAAAAGGGTCAATATCTCCATAAACAACAGCTTTTACAGGGGCATGAAATCATCTCCTTAACCCCATGTTATCAAAGTCATGCCGAGTTAATCAGAACGGGATCTGTGGGAAATAAACCATATCTCCTTATGAAGGCCATTGGCTGCGTTTGTTTTAGTTTAGAAGTCAACAGGAAGATGTTTAGTGAGGAATCTATGAGGGAACAAATTCATTTGTGGTTAGTAATGAATGAACACTTGGTTCTTAGGTCAGTCAATGTGGATTCACTGAGGAAACCAGCTTACAGTGTGAGAAATATATACATATATATTACACATGGTTTGGGGCTTTTTACTCATTTAAAAAGACGGCATAAGGAATACTTTTGACATGCATAAAAAGTATATTTTCCACTGAGACAGGACATACAGGAAGGCTTGATGTTTAAAATATTTTGCAAGAGCTCATGCATGTTTAGAGACTAAAAGTTGAAGTGGTCAGCTTGGACCTTAGATGATGTCACAAGAAATTTAAAACCTGTTATTCCACTGCTTGGTTGAATTTCCCATTGTCCTACGTAATTAAGAACGACCATTAACCGTATGTTATCTGCACACCTATGAAGTAGATCCATTTTTTTGGCCGTATCACACTTGTATATTAATTCGTCGAACTCGTTGTGAAGTTTAAATGAACTGTCACGTTGCATCCGAGCTGCAGACGTTCAGAACATGGCAACATTGTAGCATATGACGGAGGTGGCTTTTAGCTAGATGGATGGCTAGGCTAGTTATACGTAAAATAGCGATGTTTCAAAGCTAAAGTTCATCAGAATCTTGGGATACGCCCGCTTGACAACGGGAGAGATAGAACTAACGACTGGCCTTTGGCCGTAGCAACCATCCATTTAGAACTAGTAACGGCAGTTTGTCCTGCAAGTTGAGAAATTAGTTGATATGTATCGGAAGAAATTAGTTCTACAAACAAGACAGTTTTAGCGATTAAAACGTTAAAATTGTAACAGGAAATGAACACAACGCAAGTGGCAACAGTGGAATAAGCGGGAATGGACTCCACCGTGGTCTGTTCACAGAAATGAACACCTTACGGACCTCCGCTTCGCGTCGGAAGTGACGTAGCCTAGTTCCCGCCTTGACAAGTGACTTGACAGATTACAGATCGAATTGCCATTTGAATTTTGCAACACAAAGAGTGTGGCAAAGTGCAATGCAATCACGGGGGGGGCTATTTCTTTTCCATTTGAATAAAATGCCTCAAAACGATGGCAAAATAGCCTGGCGGGCCATCCTATATCATTGAAATGCATAGTCTGGCATCGAACCATTCACCTTGCTTAATCCAAAGGGCGGGCAGAGAATTGTCTTTCAAACTGCCTAGGCATGCAATAGGCCAGCGCCACGACCATATCCGCCAGATCCGGGTCGGCAAAACGGCAAATACATCCTTCTTCGAAAGGAATGACTTAAGTGCATTGTGTTGCTCAACTTTCAAAGAAAAGCACAAGTCCAACTTCTCCAAAGTTGACGCCAACGCCGATTCAAACAACTGCTCTTCGTTCGCCATAGCCACCTTCCTTGTTGTTCACCGTCGCAGGACTGTCGTTATCCTGTTAAGCCCGCTTTAAGACTCTAACAAAATAGAGCGCTGTGATTGAATAACATCCACGGTGTCAGCCAATAGAAATCCCTATGGTTTGATACTAGACGTACAGGCTGAGCAAATTAATTTGCCGCCGCTAGGGTGCGTCTAGATTTCTAGGCTAATGGCAAAACGTTTTGCCCAAAATAATCCAAATTGTTTTCAGGCTGGCATTGTCAGTTTTGCCAAATATGTTTTCAAAATGCAATCCTACATTGCACTTTGAATATTAAATTGCAAAATGAATTGACAGTTAAAGGAGCGATTTGTAGGATTGTTACCGAACGTTCTGTAGGCCAAAATCAAAACACTGGTGAACGTTCTCAAGACTACCAGACACGAGCCTCTTCTGGGTTGCCAGATGTAATGAAGACTTAGCTAACGTTAGTTGACCTGCAGCTGCTTTAACATTTCTCCAACCATGACCCAGGTACACATTACGGAAACAGTGAAAACAAAAAATACCTCTCTAACCAACGTAACATATTTAGCTGAATTTAGCAATGCAGATGAAGTTTATCCTAGGCTACCTGTCATGGAGAAATATGACCAGCTCTGCGTCAGACTTGATATTCTTCGTTTGAAGAAGACGACGCCATCTCAGGAAGCTCCTCCGATGTCTACTTAATTTGTTTCTTGTTTTAAGTTTGGAATTTTGCCTGCCTCTCGTAGACGTTCATAACTACAACTGACAGCAAGTTGACAGTTGGCCTTTGCTAATTTGGCAACACAAATAGGAGGACACGCCAGCCCATTATTAATACGCTATTCTAGAATTAATCGTTCAAAACATAAACAAAAATTCCAAGAGATTCCGCCCCGTAACTCATTTTTTTTCATGGGTTTTACAGGGTTTTACAGGTTATAGTAATGTTGTCAAATAAGCCATTACTTCAATTCATCATGTTTCCTTACTCTCTGACAACATATGGTGATTATTTTTGGAATGGTTACAATATATTTTCCATTATTTCCTACATACTGGTCCTTTAAATGATGAAACTGAATATTGAAAATTGAAATGTAAAATGAATTGCCATTTGAATTTTGAGACTGAAGTACCATGGCAAAATGGAATGCAATTCAATCCATGTTTATTCTATTTTTTAACCAAAATTATTCAAATTGATTTTAGGATTGCATTGTCACTTTGCAGATTAAAATACAATTTGTTGGAAATTATTGCAAATTGCAATATTAAATAACATAATGAATTGGCAATTGCATAATGTAATATCTTTTTGAATTGCATATTGCAGATTGCACTCTCATTTGAATTAAGCTACACATACAGTATGCTTCCATAGTTTTACAACCTCGACCGTGCATTAACTTCTGTGAACAGACCACCGTGTCGTCCATTATCCCTTACTTGCATATGACAAACTAACAAGATAAATTGGTCTGTTGATGTCTAAATAAGGTGTAGGGACTTACTCTGGAGCTGAGGTATGTCTCTTGTTTAGATGCTTGTCGTTTGTTTGTCCTACCACCATGCACGCATCTGTCCTCTCTGAGTCACTTTGGGAATGACGTGCGGATAAACTGAGTCCCAGATTAATGAATGCCCCACAGTGTTACTCTCCCACCCCATCAATTCAATGCAGGCCACATGTGCTGGTCTGTGTAATGTGATTTTGAGTAGCAGTGCCACATCATAAATCCCTCGTACCCATGGGTTTTCCGAGGCCTTGAGTGAGTCTTCTGGCTTTGACTGGGCGACATGTGACCGTGCATGTTAAACCTCCATTGTTGCGGTGATCTGGGCCTGCTGACTGGGGTGTGGAAGTCCCAACAGGGAGCCGGTGGAATTGTGCCGCCGTCGGCGTCGCTGCTGGCCAGGCGAACACTCCGAACGTGCCACTGCTGCTGGGGCCAGGGGCAGCTGGGCTGGGCTGAGTTGGGCTGGGCAGGGCTGAAGTGAGCTGACGGCATTTCTGTCTGTTGTAGTGGTCTCACTCTCTCTCTCTTTCTCTCTTTGCACATTCTCAGACCTTTCCCACAGCGTGAGACTGACTAGAGGAAATGGCGTGTCCTCATGGCTTCAAGAACAGTATGCCCCTGAGCTTGACTCTCTCTCTCCCTCCCTCTCTTTCTCTTGCTCTCTCTCTGTCTGACTGTTTCCCTCTCCTCACAATGTCTTCTCCTTGTGAAACTAGGTCAGTTTCTGTGGAATGAAATGAAATCAAATTACTACTGTGAATATAATGAATTAGGTTTAATTCAAATTGTCAGAATCTGTAAATCACACGACACATTCATGTTCATTCAGAATGTTGTTTATCAGACATGACAGTCTTATCAATATTATTGCTATTGTTTTGAGCAGCACAAAAGGATGGTTAAATGGTTAAAAGTAAACTTGTTTAACCAACTTTTAAAGTCCTCCCTGTAAGATATTAATGCATGATTTGTTAATAATTTTTGAATGCATGATTTGTTAAATTGCCTGAATGTTAAATTGTAAGTCAGTGCACCTGATCACTGTTTCATATCTTTAACATCTTCAGCAACTGTCATTAACACCAAATTGTGCTCTGACTGTTTTGCATCCAACTGCAGAGTTAAAGCCTGAGAGGCAAACTGTCGTATTTCTGTGACTCAGTGACACTCAAACCCTCTCCAGTATCTGCTAACGGCAGCACCCCGTGTTGTACCTCATCACACGCTCTAGCCCTTCTACTGTACACACAGTATGTATACATAGCATGGAGAATGCTGTGGTCAGAGTTAATAATACAATACTTCACTCTCCAGTTCAGATGCATATCAGCACAGATGTCCCCTACAAAGATGGGCTTGGTGGAGTTGGGGGTAAATGGGGAACAGAATGTTTTCCATCCCTAAGATGGTCAAATATGTGGGGAGACATGCTAACTCACACGGCATGTTGAGATAAAGTTCCTGAAGGGGAAGTTTGTGCACTTGTGTGCCCTTCAGTGTATGGGTTGCTTCCGGGAGGGAAGGGGAAAACAGTAAACAAAGAGTTTGCCTTGAAGCTGCAGACCTCAATCCAAAAAGGATTTACCTGAAATTGACTCTGGAATTTAAATATCTCCAGGCATTTTTGTTAAAACTTACAACTGAACAACTATGGTCCCGTCTAAGCCTATTTTGTGTGACACTCCGGCCTCATTCGCTGTGTTACATTCTGTTGTGTCTCATCCTGGGGCCTCCTGAAGCCAAATTCACTCATGAATTTCCCAGAGCATAACTTTTTTATCCCATTTTGGTCTGACAGGAAGCAGTCGGGATCTTCCTCGGCCTGAGAGCGCAGAATATTTCTGTAATCAGAATCATCCCCTCCTCGCTAAGGTCTAGAGCTTCTTGCAACATCAGCAGCCCAAATGCTGTCCAGCGGACAAACTAGGGACTTACCCATGGACTGCTCCTGCGTGATGAATGAGTCAGGTCTTGGAAATGCTTGTTGTCTCCGCACTGCTCTTTTCCACTGCATCCTGAGTGTGGCGTTTGATGTATTGTGTGAACCCACCTGTTCCTGCTATCTTTCTGGACTGGCGGAGCCAAAAGCACATGTGGCTGAATGAGGTGTGTGTGTGTGTGTGTGTGTGTGTGTGTGTGTGTGTGTGTGTGTGTGTGTGTGTGTGTGTGTGTGTGTGTGTGTGTGTGTGTGTGTGTGTGTGTGTGTGTGTGTGTGTGTGTGTGTGTGTGTGTGTGTGTGTGTGACAGAGAGGGGCTTGGACAGGCTTTCCCTTCACTTCATTCAGTGTCTGCTTTGCTTTACCAGCTGGACAGTGGATCCCCTCCCTGTGAGCCCCTTAACAAACTATCTCAGCACAGCAGTGAGCCATTAGGTAAAGCAGACAGAGCTGCGCTGGAGAGTTTGCTCCAAACATGCTGGCCTCCAAACACACTGTTTCCGAATGCATTTAAAGAGGACAAAAGAGTGTGTACCCAGTAAACAAAATAAAATCCTGGCGACGTCCCCTAAAGGTCCCCTGGCGAACGTCACCTTCTCAACATTGTGTAGGGTTCCCTTGACGTCCCGCAGACCTCTGTTCGGGAGGTCTAAAAGACGTCCCCGAAACTTTGAGGGGACGTCCTGTAATGGTCACCACGTTATGCGCGCAACGTTTATATTACCGTGATGGTAAAAAAAAAAACATGAAACGTGATTTAGTGGTAGGCTAGTACATCCTGAAGGCTTCATCGCTGCTAGGAGAGAGATTGTCGGAACATGAACATGCATTTACAGAATGACTTGCACTACAACCCTTGATGTCCCCGGTATAACGTTATTGTCGGGTCCTTAGGACGTCTTTGAAATGACCAAATGCAAATGTCATCCGAGGGACCTGACGGTGACGTCCCCAGAAAGTCCTGCACCGGACGTCGCGCAATAACCAAAGGATAATGGTGCATTCAGGGCACTTCGGAATGATAAGGACTGCCCCCATGGCTACTTTGTTTTTCCGACAGCAAGTGTTCATGTGGTTTGCCGTCGGAATGTGTGACAAACACGGACGCCACAACAAAGGTTAAAACATACACTCACTAATCCTAAACAAACAACTGTATTTGCTTAAAATATAGTGTAAGACGCTTGTGAAAGAAAGATATGCAGCTTTCAAGTGACAAAAATGGCAAATTCCCAAGTTCACATTAAAACTGTTGGACATGAAAGGCCACATGGACTACAAACAAACTACAACGTGACGACAAAAGTGATGACGAGCCCCTAACTGGGCAACTCTGTTAGCAAAATCTAGCCCCAGTTTCCGACCTCCCCTGACCGCCTCTGACTCACACATTACGTGACGTGAATGACGCGGAATGATGATGTTTTCACTCGGAAAAAGGTTTTTCCGAAGCCCATGAATGCTAGGCAACTTGCTCAGGACGCCAATAACGTCACTGGAACGTCCACTAGAGAACATGACGTTCGGGACCAATCGGGGACGTCGTGAATGTCCGCATACGGTCCGGGGGACGTCCCGTGTTTGTCGGGTAGACCTCCACATTATGTGGGCTTATACTCACTCTTCACATATTCCTCATACATCATGAAAATGATGCCTATCAATGCTTTCAGTAGATAACATTTCACATTTGCCCATGTTTTGAACATTTGTTATGGCTTCATGAATCACGATTGAACATTT